>NW_009648636.1:695080-740418 GCF_000708025.1 Charadrius vociferus
GAGGTGGCGGGAGGGGGTGTCTCTGGGGCCGAGCCCGTCGCACCGCTCTCGCCTTCCCGGCAGCGAGGCCCCTCCCGGCAGAAGCGGGACTCCAAAACATGTTTTCTGCCTATTCATACCTTTAAGGCACGTCCCTAAAATGTGGGAGGGTTCCGGAGAGGTGGCGTGCCACGGGTGTAATTGGGCCTTAATAGCTGCATTTCAGTCACTGGAAACGGTTGGCTCTTGTCTTTGATGTTGGGATTTGTGTTAGAGGTATCTGCATCTCTTTCCACAGACAATCCCTGAATACTATACAAAATACTAGTTTTTAGTTTTACATGTTGCTGTGATCCAGTGTCACGCAGTGTCTAGCTAGTAATTGGTGAACCTTCTATGCTGACAACAAGTAACATTTAAAGACATTGTACTGAAATAGCATCAGGTTTTCTGTGAAGTAAAGGAAATTTTTGAGTGAATACTATGCCTTCTTAGTGAGGTACAGCTTGAAAATGAAATGGCACTGCCTTCAGCAGGTTGGGGAGCTAAATAACATTGGAAAGGTTTTAGTATTCAGTTGTCTTTCTGGAATTAATGGATGGAAGACTTTGGGAATATAAGGCCCCAGAAATTCAATTCCCAGTAATTGCAAATTGGAGATAGGATTTTTGGTTGTAATAACCAGTTTAAGATAATACTTATGCCATTGCTTGTTAAAGCTGAATTTTTCTTGGATCTGTTTGACCGTGGATCCATCAATCAGTTACACTGACACAAGGAAAAGCGCTGTTTCTTCAACAACTGCGCCAACCTAATGGTTCTCCACCACCAAAGGAGAGATGTTTCATCACCCTTCCTCACCAAATCCCTGCACACAATTGTGCAGTCCTTGACCTTGTTTCTATTCTGATTCTTGCTTCCCAGGAGTTAATTCAAGTTCATAAACCAGCAAGAAACTGCTTTCTTTGACCTCATGCTGTAGTCGTCAACTTTGAATGGTCAGATTTTTTTTTCTCTACGTTCCATCTGTAGGTATTGTTTCTTATGCTTCTACTTTTCATGTATGCCTGCGTTTTCTATAGCAGCTCCATACGTTGTCATTTTATATTAGATTATTTGCTTTCCAAATCACCGCTTTTTGCATAACAGGTTATAAGGCAATTGTAATAAATTATTTCAGTTGAATAAATGAAGTATAAAAGAAATATCTTCAAATATTGAAACTCTGTTTCTTTTCACTATTGACCAGGAAATTTTTTTAAATTGTATTTACAATATTTAATTTTTATGCATTTACTTCTCCAAGCCCTTTACACAGGGGTTGAAATCACCTTTTTTCCAAGTCAAATGCAGTTTCTTCATGAACATGTGAAGCACATTGAGGCTTTTTGACCACAAATCATAATGCTTTAAAATAATATGAAATTGTTTCATCAATTCCTATTCATTTCTCCTTTTTCTTACGTTGCCGTTGCAATTCTGCATAAGCTCTGGGCACTCAACAGCTTAGGCAAATTTTTCAGCCACGTCATAGAATGCTAATGTAGTTTGTACTCAAAACCAGTATTGCTGAGGAACTAAAAAAAAATCTGTAATGAAAGAGAAATCAGAGCTGATGGGAGAAGTGGTGACAATAAATTAAGAATACATGTTGGAGTAGAATAAAGCCCTGATCTTGATATTGATTCGTTGTGGGAGAGCAGAACACAAAATAGCAAACGTTCATGGTCTCAAACAGAAGGTTAAAAATACTGCTCCTGAGAGCAGTTATTACTTGAGATTACATGAGCAATAACTACATGACAATTACTGCATCAAAGCTCTTCATAATTACACTGGATGCCATTTTGGTTAGCCAAAGATGGAATTGAGATTACTGCTAAGTATACATGTTAAAGCGTAAGTAACTATAAGCAAAGCATTAAGTACTTATCTTAGACAGTGACTGCAAAAGGAGGACTTTCACATTATACTTAGAAAAAGACTTGTTAATTTAGCCCAAGTTCATTTAACAGATTCTTACTGTAACACAGCAGCTTTGTACCAAAAATAGCTGTCACTGTTGTATTATAGCATAATTCACCGTCAGTACTACACTGCAATCGCTCTGCGTAGGCTCCGTACCAGATCTCCGGACTCTTCGTCAGTCTCTTGGAGCAGCCTGGGAACAGCTGAAGTACGCGTGGTTCCCTAGTCTGTGCCAACTTTTGAAGTAAAACTTCCATACTTCCAAAATTCACCCAAAAATAACTTTCACGCAAACAAACTATACTGCATAGTCGATCTCAACTCTTGAAATATGTCTTAATACTTAATGTGCTCATAATTTTAGACAGGTCATGTATATTCATCTGCCTCTTTCATACCATTCCTCAAAAAGCAGTGACCCCAAATTCGTTGTACTTCAGTGCCAACAGTATCGATGATCAGCGCCTGACAGGGAAAACCCTATGTAGGAATTCCCCACCGTCAAAGAAGAATTGAGATCTCATGCTCCATACTTTGAGGAAGTGTTGAACCACTTCTGATATGTGAGTAAACCTTACCCTGGCAACCTCTAGCATAACAAACTTCTAATTAGCATGTGGGTCCCAACCTTTACATTTCTTAGAGATAAATACCCCCTTACCACGTGTGTTATGATCTCCCTGTAAATCTGGATTCAGGTCTCTCCGCCTTTGACTCCTTTGATGGTTGAAATCACACTTCTGCATAATTATGGTGCAGCTCAAATCTTCTTATTCGTAGGGAGCTGGCTTTGTATTTCATGTTTGTGAGCTGTGTAAATGAAGGTCAGCTCTGGAGTGTCTGATTTTGGACTCACATTTGTTTAGTTACTATAGAAAGGCAAGAGGGGAAAGTCACCTCGGCAAAAGCTTATGTAGCACTTCCACAAACGTCAACCTTTAGACCACAAAATGGCTTAAAATGAGGGAGGTCTCCACCTCCCTGCAGGCAGCGTGGGGATCCAGATTTAGGAGACACTTAGCTTTGCTCTTCATGTTCCTAGGAAGCATCTCCCATACTAGATCTCTCTGGGTTTTCATTCATCATTCTTTTATATCAGGTGTAACTGGAAAGTCTGAATACACCTTTTCTGTTCATTTCTCGGCCCTTAGAAGGGTGAAACCTGAGACAGGTGTATTTAAAAAACACATAACCAGCCAGTTACAAGAAAAAGATGGAGGGGAAGAAAGCCTTAAGCTTATTGGTATAACCGGGGCTCAACTGTTGTATAAATATTCTGTGAGGACATAGAGCCTGCTCACTGAAATACTGTCTCAGGCAGGGTTTTTCTGATCCTCCTCCATATCATTTTTGTCACCCCTTACACACCTTCCCAGCCCTTCCCATTTCAGATTTCCTCCCTTTGCCCACTTGCTCGGGGAATCTCGACCGAGACAAGCCTTGCCACTCCCTCTGGGGAAAATCCTACAGGGAGGTACTGACAGTTCCCTGCCCCATTGTTCTTTCTCCAGGTAAAAAAGAAAGAAAGAAAAAAAAAATTGCTACTTCCAAGCAAGAGTGAGGTCTCATGTTAGTTCTTTGTGAGCTCCAAGGATGAGCTGTGTCTCCCTGCAGCTCTGCCTTGTTCTGACCGTTCCTATACAGGCAATGAAAACAGACAAATGGAGACATGTTCCTGTCTCCCCAAACCTGTGTTGAGGGATATTAGTTGTTTAGCTTAAATAAGTAAAATTTAATTAGAATAAATCACTTAAGTTTATAATATGGTGTGATATCTGCTGTTTGCTTAGCTTTACTTAGCATGAGTAGCTCGATTTGCTGAAGCCTTTAGGCCACAATAGTTATTTTTCGGAGTAATTTTCCTAGCAGCTGGTACAGTGCTATCTTTAGTCTTTTAGTATGGGGAAGTGTTTAGATATCACACTGATGTTTTGGGAGTGTTTTTCCCCAAGTCTGGGACTCTTCAGTTCTCCATGTTCTGCCAGCGAGCGCAGGTGCACAAGGGGTGTAAACCAGAAGATAAAGAGGCTCCAACCCTCGGTTGAAACAGCAAATCAACAAGATAAGAGTCTGCCTGTCTCAACACAGAAAAATGTTCCAATTAGATCTCAGAAGACCCCAGACCAAAAGTCACCATTGGAGTAGAAGATGCGTGGACAGCTCGTGAAGGCCGTGTGAGGGCAGGTGTGGAGACCACAAGGGTGTAATTGCCCAGGGGTTTCTTTGTTGGGGGTCCCTCTCTTTGGAGGCACCCAGCCCAGGCTGTCCTTGCTGCTGTACCTTTCATTTATATTCATAACTTTATTAAATGTGGTGCCTTAGACTCTGCTGTGGGAAACCTAGGGTTGAGCCTGAAGAAGGAGGAAGTGTGCCTGAGAGTAAGAGCGTGTGTGTCTGTGCGTGCATTGACACCATGAATGGTGTGTGAATGCTCAGGCAGTGGCTTCTCCTTCAATACCTGGTACCCCAACCCTGTGTCCTTCATCTTCTTGTTACCCACTTCTCCAAACAGCAACCAGTCCTACATCTGACCAGCTTTCCTACCCTGTTGATAGGTTCTCTACTTCCCCAAAGCAGGAACTCTGACCCACAGTGTGTAGTGTTCTCTCCTTAATGAATAACTTTTATTTATTCTGTGGGTTTGTTTTTTTTTTAGTAGGATCCATAAGGCTAAAATGAAATTTCCCGTCTTGCACATTTGCAGATTGATTCATCAACCAGTTCCTTGACTGCTCTCATTGAATGTTACGCGACATCAAATGCCGCTGAGAACATGACAGTAAGAACAGGGACAGAGGTAACCACAGCTTAATTTGAAAAGCAGATCCTTTTCCACTGGTGGTGCACAGAAAATTAGAAGTACCAACCTCTATTTTCAGTTCCTAGATTATGGTTCCTAACCATAATCCTTGATTCCATACAAGGATTATGGTTAGGAAAAGAAACAAACCAAAATACTTTAACTTCTAAGATACCAACATTTAAACTAGTGTAATGAACAGAAGTCAACAATGTCTTTATTTGCGTTTGCGGTTACAAACTTACTCTGGAGAGTAGAACTCTACCAACAGCAACACCAACCCAGAGCAGGAGTCCTGTTTGGGAACAGGAGCCTGGGAGAATCTGAAATTTCACTCAGTTTTACTGTCTTAAGAGGGGGCCACTCCGCAAATTTCAGAAGCTGCAGTTCCTCCGGCTTATCAGGCAGTTATAGAAAGTTACCACTTTGTTTTTATTTAGGTTTCCTTTTTCCCAAAGGAGTTTGCTCAGAGGAGAGAAATTCCTATTCTATCTAAACCCACAGGCTGGCTAAATTTCATAACAAAATTAAACCCAGACAAAATAAACCTCTCTTTGAATAAAGATTGAAAGCTCTGTATATGTTTTTGTCTGCATAAAATTAAATTACAAGTTTTTTACCACAAACGTTAAACACTGATGTGTTAGCAGCAAGATCAATAGAAAATTCAAAAGATATTTGGGTTCAAAGGAGATTAAATGATGTCTAATGGTGTGTTTAGTCAAAACTAGCATAATTCCGATCCGATACAGCAAAAATAGATTAAATGCCACTAAATGATAGATTTCCTTACGTAGCCATTGATGGGAAATCATTATAAAATGTGTTTCTGTTTCTACTGATGTCACACAGTACTTTGGCCCTTGCATGAAGCAATTGTTAACAAAAATCTTCAGCTTACAGAAGTAAGTAACCAGCTTGGGACACTACTTTGCTTCATAAACTATATGCAAAGTAGATCAAGCATTCATTTTAATGTATAAAGTCCCGACAAAGGAAGGGAGTAGGTTGGTCACACATACCAAAGAAGAAGTCTCAACACTGAAAAGCAGCTCAGAACCGCTTAGGGCTTTATATTTGCCTGAATTAGCTAGTTTGAATGGGCCTTCTTACCACGCTATCCAGAACGTTCTATGCCCGTTCCCTCTAATTTACTTTTTCAGTCATCTTTTTGTGTTTGTAAATTATATCAAGTAATTTTGTATTTATTTCCACACTCTTAATGAAAATATTGGGTAGGACAAATATTGCAGCTGCAACCAAAACATCTTACTAACCAGCAATTTTCTATTCAGTTTTTGGGGTGGTTTTGTTGGGGTTTTTTTTGCACCTTTCAGCAGCTTTATTGTATCACACCAGTTTAAATGAGAGTATCACACTGATGTGAGTCAAACTTAGGCTTATTAAGTATCTCAGACCTCTCCTTCTGAAGAACATCTAGAGCAGTTGTTATCCAAGACTTCTAATCACCTCAAAAAAAATCCGTTTTGTTTCCAAAAGCTATTCTCTATAATTGGGGAGATAAAATGACACTCACTGAAAGGATATTCAATCCAGTCCTGAAAGGTATCATAAAAATAAATAGTTGGAGGCCAAAGATACTGTCAGGGAGCAGCAAGGTCCAGCCGCTCCCTGGGGGAGGCCAAATTCTACTGTAGATTGATTGGGTAACGTGGGGCTTGTGATGTGTCTAATACCAAGTTTTTCTCTTGATTTCTATGAATGTGTGAACGGAGGAGTCCAAATAGTTCTTCACAGTCAAATGGCCAGATCCAGCTACTGCCTGCACACTTGGCCCCCAGTAAATTTGTGCGTAAGCTCTTCATCTCTTCAGCTGATTTGGTCATGCATATTCATTAGAAAAACAATGATTTTTTTCTAATGATATTCATAATTTGCTCATGGTCACAACACATAGTTTCCAAGTGAACCAGAAGATTGTTGGTCAAACCTCATGCGCTCCAACTGGCACATCAAAATCTTTCTGCGTATCACATACTTAAGAAAGGTAAAGGAGGAGTACATTTGAAAGTAACTTGAAGGTGAGGGATGAGTGGCTGTTTTAAGGAACCCATAATGCTGATATATGACAGGCTGGACTCAGGGTGCATTTTAGTCCCAGGATGGACTGCTCACATGAGCCTCCCAGGCAGGTTATTTTAATGCTTCGTGATTCTTACTGATTAGAAATTTGTCTTTGCGTCCAACCTGAATCTCTGTCACTCTAGTGTTGATGCTGCTACTTCTTATCCTAAATATCCTGGACACAAATACTAGTTTTTTCTCTTTGAAGCTGTCTTTCTAACACGATAAGGTAACACAGTTGTATTTCTTCACAGTGTTCTTTGCCAGGTCAAGCAATCCCAGTTTTTTCAACCTTTCCACATAGATGAAGTTTATTAGACCTCTGACTATTCCTGATGTTCTCCTCACTGCTATCTCCAGTTGTTCTGTATATACCTTCCAACGTAGTGCTTAAACCAGGATACCTTACTTCAGCTGAGTCCTTATTGATAAGACCTGCCTGCCTATGGCAGGGGGGTTGGACTAGATGACCTTTAAAGGTCCCTTCCAACCCAAACCATTCTATGATTCGATGCTTCTATGATGATATCACAATATGGTCACATAATGTGTGTCACAGGATACATGCACCTAGATATGACCTTTGCTTTTTCTGCAGAGAAATCACACTCTACACTGATGTTCAGCTTGTAATTCATTATCACCTCCAGATCTTTTTCTGCAGAAATACTGGCTAACGCATTATCCCTCAGCATGAGTTTATGAAGTTGCTTCTTGCTGCCTAACTGGACTTGTCCGCATTGAGTTTCATCTTGTTTTTTGACCATTTCCCATTTTGATTCCAAAGTATTTGACTTTTTTTCCACAGCTTTCATACCCTCTGTTTTACCATCTAGGTCATAATGAAAATACTAACTCCCATGGACACATGAACAAATTGCAGTGATACCTTGCTTCATACCTCCTTTCATTTTGATGTGGAATCGCTGGCAATTATTTTTTAAGTAGACCAACTTTGCACCCACTTTACAGTAGTTTCATTTAGGTCACGTTTTCTTAGCTTGTTTATGAGTTGCATGAGAAAGTATTAGAAGCCTTAATAAAGTCAGTCACGTGCTTCTCTTCTGTCCATGTGATATTCTTTGTGGAAGGAAATAAGATTGACACAGTTTGGTTTCGACAAATTTATATTGGCTTACTACTCTCCTTTATTTCCTAATCCCTTAGGATGTTTCATGAAAAAAGGTAGAGCATCTCTAACTTAATTTAGAAAGACCTAGTATACGGTTGGATTTGCAAGTGGCTAGATCAGCTTGTTGCTTTCATTTTGTTTCCCAGCTGAAAAACTTGTTACAAGCTTTCAAGTGGCAAAGTTTCTCCCAATGTGAAAAGAGAAAATAGTGCTGATGTGTAAATCCCTGTGCACCAAGATGAGACAATGCTTCTTTGCAGTCTGGCTCTTGTGTACTTTTTTATACTGACCTGCTTATCTCAGGCTTTATCATATCATTTACACTTCTTAACCTAATACCTGTTTTCCAGTACAGCATAGTCAGAAAGGAGCAGGAAATACTTAAAACCTCTTATACAAAATATTCTTATGTGGAAAAGTGTGATTAGTAAGCATGAGTAAAATAACTGGAAGCTGCTGTAAACAGCAGCATTTGAAACCTCTGCACTTAACCAAGGACGGGTTGTACACTGTACAATCTTTAAGTCCTGTCAGTGTAACCATGAAATAAAAGACAAGAATATCACAGGGTGTTCAATGGTTCTGTTTATATCATATTTAAGCACAAATATCCTATCTTTCAAAGATCCAAGGAACTACAGTTCTTATGCAGGCCAGGTGTGTTTTAAGGTTCGCAATATATTGACCGTACTTTAATACTTTTCTGTCTGTCTGACCATGTCTCTATCTACTGCTGTAGTGTCTACCTGTCTGTTTAGACGATAAAGTAATAATATAGATGACATTGCTTCACAGTGGATAGAATTGCATCTCACAGTGAATACTTGCAAGAAAGGAATGCAGAAAGCCTTTATCCATGTGGGTATAAAATACCTCCAGTCCAGAAGAGAGCAAGGATGGGTTGATAATTGTCACACTACAGTCTGTATTTGAGGCTCAGCTGGGCTACTTTGAGGAAGACTAATCACAGACTTTATGCTGAAGGTCTACTCTGAAGAAAAACAATGTCATTTGCAGTCGTGAAATTAAGTTCAAGGACTCCTCAAGTCCAAAATATTCAAGTCCACTGGGCAATTCTATTCCCCAGCACCCCAGCGATGAATGGTTTATATATGTCTTTTAAGAGCAGTAGAGCTATTGTCCAGGCAGCTATCCAAGTCGTGAACACACAGGGTTAGACCCTACTGCAGCTGAGGAAATAAGAAATTTGGCACCAGTTTTACCTAATGAGGCTGTAGCACGTCTAGTTTATCTGACACCAACACAAGACATAAGGTTTTAAAAAAAATATTTTTGATTCACTGACATTAGTAACTAACATACTGCAATAATAACATGTTACGCTCTGAGAATTGCAATGACAGAACAATTATCTAATTAGACAGTAAAATTAATTACATCATGTTTTAATTACTTAATAACCGAGAAATTGTCATCAGGATGAAGGCTGGGAAATGTCATGAAAAATTATCGGGGAGTACAATTTGCTGGTTAACAGAAAGTTTTCCTTGCAAACGTGGAAGCAGACTTACATCAGCTCCTCACAGGCCCACCGCCGAGTTTCGTTCTGCGTCACCACTTCTGTGTCATTCTCCATTTGGGGACAGGAGGCCTTGCTGGACCCGAAGAGCTGAAGGCAAGAACCAAGAACTGCGGTTGGCAGCAGTAAGTAGGACAGCTGCTAGAGAGGGAGAAAGCCCCAGTCCAACAGCAAGCTGGGGGAAGCTGGAAGTGGAAGAGGAGATTAGAGAAAGAGGAGCACTGAACTCCAGTTATTTTGGGACTACAAGTTGCTGCCAGGAAGTCAGCAAAGGCTGATGTAGTTTAAGAGGAATGCAGGGCAGGCTTGGTGCTGTGGCAGGAGCTAGTTTGGTCCAGAACTCAAGAGTCTGCAAAAGCACCATTATTTGGCAGATGATGGTTCACACCGTAAGAGATGTGTTGCATCAGTTGCAATGAAGGAATACTGCATCAAAGTCTAAATATGCCAACTGTGTGATTTGGAATAAGTCTTGAGGATACAATACTTACCAAGGACCTTACACGATCCAGGATTTTTGTATAGGGTTGTTACTTTCCAAGTTGCTTCAGACTACTTGAAAAGCAGCCTGATGTTTAAACTGATGATGATGATGATTAAAGTAGTAACTGTGACGAGAAAGGCAGACAAACAAGAAGACACAGTCTTTAAATAAACAGAGAGTAGACAAAAAAAAATAAAAACATTCAAATAAGGTGTGTCTGTGAACCAGTGTGTTTGTTTTTGCAAGACAGGTTGCAATTAACATTTGAAAAGGTATGTAAATAATGTTTCATGCAAATATTCCCTTGGACACAGGCTTGTGATCTATTAATTAGTCAAAAACAACGCAAACATTTTGTCATTACTGTCTGTGGCATGTTCTTTGCTTTAGTCTGTCCTTTGGTCTTGGAGCTGCCAGATTTCCATAACTGGGTCACCTAGTTCTTGCTCAACTTTGCTTTCTGCTGAGAAATGAAAAATTAGCATTTTCTGTGACATACATTCAGGGCTTCTATGAGGAGCTTGAATGGCTACTCTAGAAAGTACGGAATCCTGAAATATGTGGGGAAATATGCAGGAAGGAATGAATTCGCATTTGTGGATAACGTGAATTTTCAGTGACTTTTGCAAACACAATCTAGGATGAAAATTGTTAGTGGGCCGAAGAGAAAGAAAAATGTGACTTGATGCACAGGAATGATATTACTACATTCACTCTTTGTACTTTACATTGTGAAAAACGCTACTCTAGTGCCCAGTAATATATTATAATAAGATATTATAATAATTATAACAATAAGTATAACCATAATTTAAAAATCTGTTAAACTTAGAGATACATGAGTCATCGTGAGTGATTTATTAATTAAAATTGCATTGAAAAAGTGATGTGACATTAAGAGTATTTGCTATTTTATCCACTAGAGAGCGTTCAAGAGCTGCTTTAAAAATGCGTTTTTAACTCATCCCTTGAGATCCAAAGCAGGGTTGCTGTGAGATGCGTGGGATACTCACTGCGGTTTGAGGGAGGAATAGGGAGACATCTCAGAGGGGGGTTAATTTCTGACTCCTGCTGGCCTGCACATGCCAGTGAAGAAGAGTATGATGAAGGAATGGAGGCGATTCTCCACTTTTTGACCTTCTGTCACGATTATGCTCAGCAGGTGACACACCATTGAGTGTACGCATCCCTAGTGGCAAACAGCACATCAGAGACGATCGTTAGGAAAAAATAATCTTGGAATTGTTCTGCAATGCGTGACCCCAAGCCAAGGCTGGGTTCCACCACAGCCCCCAAAAGCCAAGCCGAAGTGGCAGAGTGAAGTTTTGAGCAAAAGGGCAAAACTTTGGTACCGATTAAAGTAACATCAAACTTTCACTGACTGCAAAAAAGAGATGTTTCCTCCTGAGGCCTTTGGACTGATAGGTAAGGATCAGAAATGTCTTTGTTCTAACAGGACGTCTTGAAACCCTGTGACTACGGATAGTTCTTATGCTCAGGGAAACCTGAAATCAGAGAATCAAAGAATCACAGAATAGTTCAGGTTGAAAGGGACCTTTGGAGGTCTTTAGTCCTTTCTCCCAAACCTCCAAGGTTGGACACTGCCCAACCTCTTGGGCAACCTGTGCTCCTATTCATAGAGCCCAGGATGTTGTTGGTCATTTTTGCTGCCAGGAACGCTGTAAGCCCATGTTCAGCTCTCTGTCCACCAAGTGACTCAGGTGCTTTTCAGCAGAGTTGCTCCCCAGCCAGTTGGTCCTAGCCTGTGTGGTTGCCAGGGGCTCTTCCTTCCTAGAAATGGAAGAAACATCTAACTGGACTAGTGGGTCCGTTGCTTTCTTTATTCTCCTACATGAAAAAATGTGTAGGTGTATCAGAAAAAAATAATGAAAGCCTTTTGTCTGATAATAATTCCAGCAAGTATTAACTAGCGTTCCCCTTGCATTGCTCATCCAGGAACCATTGGGTTAATTTGTAATTTCGAGTGTACAGAAATGTATAGATTTGGGGACCTGTTCATTAAGCTTACATCAAGTCTTTACATTAGCACTCATCGATTTTGAGGCTAATATATCATTAACCTAATTTTCAGATTTCTAGAACAGCAGTGATTGTGGTAGATACTGGGCTTATTTGGAAACAGAACTGAGAAGCGATTGCTTATATAAAGAAAAATTTTGTGGCAGTCTGCATTTTATATGCACTGCTGCTTCTGCTAGCCTGAAAACCACCTTCTGACAAGGTCTTCTGGCAGGAAAGAAAGGGTAGGTTTTTTCCTGTCCTCCGTATTAGTGGCAGAGTTATTTGCAGTAGAACCAGAAGTGCAGACAACAGAACCTGTTGTAATCAAAATCAGCCCCATATTGAACATTTCAGTATCCTTGGCCTTCCACGTTCATACTAAAATTGGACTTCGTACCATTACAATCAATGGAAGTCAGGGTGAGAAGTGAATGCAACAGTCATTGCTATGAGTAAAAATGACAAGATTTTTGCTTGAGTCTGATCTTCAGGGCTTGTTAATAATGATGTTGAGGAAACCTAAGCTAATTTTCCTTTCAGTAGCTCTCTTTTCTTTTTCTGCTGCAAAATGCTCTGCTATCTTTTATCCACTAGAAGGCAGAAGTGAGGTTTTACGAGCACATTTACAGAAAAAAACGCACATCAGGAAGATTTATAGCAAAGTGACTGCCGCTGTTTTTCTATGGTTTCATCATCTTCGTTCTGCCAAGCACTTCTCATTTTCAAGGGTCCCAAGGCCTTCACAAACTTCACCTAACATAAGCGTTGCACACAGAAATCGTGCTATCTGCAAACGGTCGCTCAGTGGTGGGCTGCGACACGTCTCGGCCTCACAGGACATGCATGGAAGAATATATTATCTAGCTGAAACTTCAGGGGGAATTTTAAAAGGCAGATTGTAATTAACTGAGTTGGAATTTGGCCAAGGCAGAGACTGTAATATATCTTCTTTCCTGGCTCATTTTTTTTGCAGGCTCAGGAGTCATATAACACCCTTGTCTAGAGCTTATGCCTTCGTCAAATCCATTTCAATCCTGTTCCCGTCGGAAAGGTCTGGCCGTGGGGCTGGGGGTCGGTTGAGCCCTTAGCCGTGTGCATGCAGGAATGTCTTCGGCGTTCTCTCATCCAGTTCCCTTCTCCAGGATCCCTCATCATCATCACGTTTTTCCACCGTAGTTGGTCCCAAACCTTGATTTGGCATCCTTGCCTGCTCCTAATTTCTCCATCATTCTTATGCTGCGTAATGCCCACTGCCTTTGGAGGAGCTCCTGCATCAGCAGCGGTCAGATCTCTCTTATTTAATGCAGCCGCTTCTGGCCTATAGACCATTAGTGCTGTCTTTCAGTACATGTCTTTCTGCTTTCATGTTTTCAGCTTTTTGCTAAGCACATCTTTTTACTTTTTCCTCCTTTTCCTTAGCACCAATTAAACTCCCTAGGCATAGATAAAAAAATGCCTATTCATTCCATGACAGAAACGCTTTCTCATATCGATGGATTTTAAAACGCAAGATGACTCCAGCAATTTTGTCAATTAGCAGAGTGAATCAACTTTACCTCATTTGTCTGACAATTATGCAATGTCATTTGCATAATGTGAAATTTAGATCTTCCGTCGTCAAATGGTTCAACTCATTTACTATCCTAATGTCCATTTGAAATGCGTGATGAAAGCGCTGGCAAATTCCTAGTCCTTTGTTTCATACCAGAGTTGGTCTGAACCAGGTGCTTAATTTTCTGCCAGTTCCTATAGCACTGCAGGAGTTCCCAGCATTTGTACTGCCAACGTGCTTATCTGAATGTTGTATCAGTTTTGCTGCGTTCTGTAATGGCTCCTTCCAAATAAAATGCCTTCATAACATCAAGGAAATAACAAGCACTTTCAAACTCCATTCTTCCTTTTTTTTTTTTTCCCCATCAACTGTAAAAATCTGCATATCTGATTAATGCAACTTCATCCTGATCTGCAGCCACACTGTTTTTCTCTCACTACTCTCTGTAAAACCAGCTTTGATCTGTTGACTATTACCTTCATCCAAATTTTTCTCTGTACTGACAATAAGCTTTCACCTCCATAATTATTTTGATCAGCAGGATCTCCTTTTGCCAGGACTGGGACAACTATTGCCTTCAGCTAGTCACCTGGTAGTCTCTCTCGCTCCCACAACTGTTTGTATTTTTGTACACGCTCCACAACCTTTCTCATTTTTAACTGATTCACTGCTCTGGTTATTCTTATGATCCTGGCTAAATACTGATTTCAGCACTGCCTTACAAGTTGACAAGTCTGTTCTTGCGAAGTGTCATTAAATCATTCGTGTACAAAGATGTTCACCATGCCAATGCTGTGTTTGATCCTTCACGCTTAACACCCAACCCATTTCTACCAACTCACAGTAACAGCATCGTTGCCATTAACAGGTGTTTCTTGCGGGTCTTCAGCAAGTACTGATCTTACTTTAACACATGAGATATAACGAGACCACTGTACAAGAAAGTATGGCTTAATTCTTGAAGCGATGTCTGTTACACTCACTTCTTTAAAAATGGAAGAATCATACTATGGTAGCCTTTCAGATTTCATCCTCATGGACCCCTTCCCTGTGAATAACGACAGTCTGGGTGGAAAGAGTACTCAACAGTTTAGGGGGCAACTGTGGAATGAAAAAAACCAACCACCAGGACACTTCCCTCTTAATGTCTGTCTGTTAGTAACCAAACAGTTAAAAAAAATAGGACTTTTTTTTTTTTTTTCAGCGGGTGTGTATGGGAATGCATTTATTATTTCTACAAGTATTGTCAGATCCAGTCTGAAATCTTTGTGTGTACCAAGTTTTAAACATCATGGCAACAAGTTACATAGATCAACTGTTCATTGGGTAGAAAATAAAATCTTTGGCCATTAAAAAAAATTTTTTTCTTGCAATGTCATGAAATGTCAGCTTACTTTTGTACTATGCAGAGGGCAGATGGGACCGTGACTTTGACTTTACTGTGACTTCTCCTGTTGTTCATTATTATTCACATCTCTTTTATGGGGGGGGGAGGGGGGAAGCACGAAGTATTTATGATTTGAGTTTTAAAGTCCTTCTGTGTATTGTTCCTATAAACACGGTTGATTATAAAAACAGATGCACTCAATTACTTCTGTGACAGTAAACCACGTGGTTTCTTTTCATTGTGTTCCAGCTACATTTTTCACCTTAATCATACATAGCATCTCATTCCTCAGCTTTTCTCTCTATTCTCTCTACTAGCTCCCTTCACCTCCTTTCATTTTTACTTTCCCCTCCTCTCTCTCCCTCTCTTCCCCTGCCCATAATATTTTCACTTTCAGAGCTCCAAGAACCCCTTCCCTCCTGTGAACCCCTACTTTAGTATATCTGTGTGTGCCTTCAGTGGGGGATGCTAAGCCCCTGCAGCTCTCACTGCAACAGAGATGAGGACGATCAGCAACTTGCAGAGCAAGTATTGGGGTTTCTCAGAGCTTAGTACATTTTGTACACTTCCCTTTTTCACTGTCAGTGTGAAATAGATATGTGACACATACTGTGACGTTTGACGGAAGGGTGTACAGGGGTGTCCTTTCCCAAAAATAAGAGAAAGGGACACTCAAAAGTGACTTGCTTAACATGGACGTTTCATTATGCAGGGCCATGGGCTGCCAGTTCTGCCTTCAGGATGGGTTTAGAGAAAAAAAAGAGAGCAGAAAAAAAACCCCAAGTTTTTGTTTTCAATTCTTTTTAGTGGCCATTTCTCGGTTGGTTCCGTTGCTATCACTTTGAAGCCTATTTTACACACCCTCGTGAAAGGAGTGTTTGTGTCTCTGTGGAGGCCGATAAGGATGCGTGAGAGGTGGTGGTCTCACCCCACCCGCTGACCACACAGCCTTTCCCTTTCCTCCTCCTTCGCTCGCTCTTTTTGAGATGCCAGGGCATATGGGAGGAGGGATAGCTGTCTCCTCATTATCATTAAGCTGCAGAGAAAGCACTCGGCAACATCTGCCTGAGCTTCGCTAGCTGGGTTGATACCTTGTGTTTCCAGCTCTGTTGTTAAGTAACTTTATCAGCTCCTTCAGCTGCTCTTCAGCGACACACGGGGTGTCCACTCAGGGGACAATTTTGCAGCGTGTTTGGGAAGCTCAGACCTGCAGCCCTATGCCCACAGAATTTCGGGGAAGGATGGCCTCAGGTGGGGATGGTAGGTTTGGACCAGCAGTGCTGCATATTTCTACTGATCGCTGTCACTACATTGTCAGGAGATGAGGTTGCCTTCTAGCGGTTTCGTTTGTCAGTCAGAGATGTGCCAGAAATATCTTTTAGTCCTCCCACCATCCCTCTTCAAAAGCTTTTACCCTCTAAGGAAGGACCTCAAGGGAATACCATACATAGAGTTGATTTCTTCTCAGCTTCCCACAGCCAGGACCTGGTGGGAACACCAACCAACCATCTTCTGGGAGCTCACACCCTCACAGGTACCTACCGCCTTCGAGGGCAGCCGCTTTGGATGGCTGATAGGCAGGCAGGCCATTCCGTATTCCCAGCAACGTGGCTCCTAGTCCCTCTGTGCTAATCCAGAACATCACCACAAGCCCCTTCTCTTCCCATAACATCTTTTTTTTTCCACTAGCAAGGTGGGTGACAGGTTTGTAACCCTTCTTTCTGAATATTTCTCACTCCATGTAGTTGTCACTGCACTTCTATTGGGTAGGTGATTTTATTTCAGTTGTATGTATTTTACCTTTCTTAGATATTCCACCCTAGTAGTTCTTTTGAATACTTGCTAGTACTAATACTAATACAGAGGAGGTACACAAAGATGATCCGAGGGCTGGAGCACCTCTCCTGTGAAGGCAGGCTGAGAGAGTTGGGGGTGTTCGGCTGGGAGAAGAGAAGGCTCTGCGGAGACTTTATAGTGGCCTTCCAGTATCTGAAGGGGGCCTATGAGAAAGCTGGAGGGAGACTTCTTACAAGGGAATGAAGTGATAGGATGAGGGGTTATGGCTTCAAACTTCAAGAGGAGAGATTTAGATTAGGTATCAGGAAGAAATTCTTGACTCTGAGGGTGGTGATCCCCTGGCGCAGGTTGCTCCGAGAAGCTGTGGCTGCCCCATCCCTGGAGGTGTTCAAGGCCAGGTTGGACAGGGCTTGGAGCAACCTGGGCTGGTGGGAGGTGTCCCTGCCCAGGGCAGGGGGGTTGGAACTAGATGAGCTTTAAGGTCCCTTCCAACCTAAACCATTCTATGATTCTAGTTTTGAGATTCTAGAGAAAACTGATGTTCTGCTTATCGATATCTATACCATATATGCTCCTGATCTGCAACCACTCAGGCACATAATTAACAAAGGTATTTTATGCAACCCTATTGAGTTCTGCCTGAATATTTGCACATTATGAGAATCTTTGTAGGACTAGGCTTTCGTCTGCAAATATTTTAGGCCAGCGACCGTTTTTTATGACATGGCTGGTATAATAGGTGTCCACCCGACAGCTGACGCCTCTACAGACTGCTGTGATGATACAGAAAGAGTCTCTTTCCTGCTGTCTTACAAGACCATTAGAAGGGGATCTATTTTACTAGGTGTGTACATGCGTTATCAGCCTGCACTAGAAAACCTTTTATTTTATTCTGAGTTTTATCACCAAGTAATCTTTCATGTATTCTACAACTGCGCAGACGTTTAATAGCCAGGGACAAGTCTAGCATTGAAGAAAAGATATTTTCAAAGTAATTTTGGGGAACCTGACAAGAATCTGTTACTACTGGCTGCTAAATGTGTTTTCTTCCTCTTTTGATAGATCTGGTTGTGTCAAGGAAAGTCTCTATGGACTTGGTTTAACAAAGGCATGATGGATCTGACCCTTTGTATTCTTTGCCATTAAAGTTAGAAAAATGTTAGCTTTTTACTCAGTTGCTATCTTGCCAAACATCATTTTACTCCCAGGAAAGACTGGCTTTGTATCATGTTAGGTGCAATAGTTACCCACCTGGGCTTGTACCTTTTGTCCAAGCATGCTAACCGCTTTTTTCCCTTTGTATTGCCAAAGATTTTGATTTATTGTGCCTCTGCTCTTTCGGAGTTAACGTTATTATCTTGAAAGAAGATTTTCCTGATCAGTTGCCATAATAAACAAAGGTTTCATTTGCAAATCTGCCTTGGGTGATTACAGACATTAAGCACATTTGGATCCCTATTGCTCATGATTTATTATGAAAGGCAATGTGTCTATGGGACGCATGGCTAGCAAATTTAGAGGGGAACAAGAGCTCCTATCCCAATTAGGCTGGTGAAACTAAGGGGAGAATGGTGAGAGATGCAGAAATAAGAATGTTATTTCTGATATTCTAATGAAGAGGCAGAATCTCTTCAAATAGCCCCCCAAAAATTTCACTGTTCCTTTAAAATGTGCCTGCTTGTTAGAAACAATCTCCCAGGCTTGCTGGTACTGCTATTGTTAATTACTGACTCATCTCACAGAAAGCTGTTTGAAGGAGGTTAAGGATTTTGATTCGGTGGATAATATGTGGCAGCAACAGCAAATGGGAAGCCTTTCGGGATCCTGCTATTGAATCAAGCCCTGGAGATGCCGAATGTAATGCTACTGACAAGATGGAGAGCGAGCTTGTTCCTGTCAAAAGGATGGAGGACGGTGCCAGACTCATCCTTTGGGTACCTCAGTGGAAAGGAGCAGTCACAACCTGCTGCCTTTTTATTCCAAACAAGGAGGGCTTGTTTTGTGGTGGGCTCTTGTGCTGCTTACCACCGCTCCAGTGCTGGTATGAAGTAGCTCAATGGAGCTTTGCTGTGGTTGTGCCAACTTTGAGGCAGGGACAGTAGGTGAGATATCTGAGTCTAGTTAGGTTGAAAATCACCCCACCTTTCACCTTCCCAAAAGCCTGAGCTAGTTCCAAGAGATGCTGGCTACAATCCAGTCCAGGGAGAACTGACGGGGGATTTATAATTTTGGTTATACCTACTTCTTTGAATGGCTTTCAGCTATATGATTGCAGTATGGTCAAAGAATGCAACATATCTAGGATTTTCCATGGTGTTTTGTCTGCACAATTTCACACAAACACCAAAATAAATTCTGGAAAGCCCCGCTGATGTTCTTGATGCTCCCGTTTTGTTGTTGTTTCATTGAATATATAATGAATTTTCTCTTTCACTAAACCTTGACCCTGTTTTATCTTTAAGTTGCAGCCATAATGTTTTTTGGTTTTAGAAGTGTCATTCATATTTATAGCAGTGGATTCAGCAGAAAAATCTAGTCTTGTATCTTCAGAAACTGCATGTTTCAGGTTCACACCAAAATATGAAATCCCAGTCTTCTTTTTCACCTCCAAGATTGTAACGTAAGACATGGATAATTGTTTATAATGGATTATAAAAAAGTATTTGTGTGATCACAACTAAGCCAAAAGTTCAAATTCCCTAATCCTCTAGTGGACATTTTTAACTTGGTGAAATTTTAAGGAAGAATTCATTAAAGCTATGTTCTTGTTGATACGTCTCTTGGTTTTTAACTCCAGCACAGAAAGTGAGACCAATCTGACTTAAGGATTTAAAATGAAGAGTGCTAGTGCAGTACAAAATATTCTAACATTTTGCTAGTTGAACTGCTCATGTTTGAAATAATATTTCATAATTAACATTCTTCCCACCAAATCTCTTATTCCATTCATTCCGATGTCCTTCTTTCTAATTTTACCTCGGCTGGGATCACAGTGTGATAGATGCTGTACAAACACGAGTCTGAGATGGATCGTACACAAACAGTTTCCAAGGACAGGCAAAAGGTGGTAGAAAGGCAGCAGTATCATTTGGCTACACAAGTGGAAAACTTCCAGAGGCAGATGAGGCAGTCTTCCCAAGATCACCCTGGGAACCTCTGGCACAGCCAAGAGCTGAATTAACATCTCCAGAGTCCTTCAAAGACGATCCTTCCTCACCCCATCAGTTTATTTTCTAATCCAAAACCAGTGGAAAGAGCCCTTTGATTTCAGTGGTGTTTGAACAGAGTCCCAAATGCCCCCCAAAATCCGTTGTTGTTTTCCCAAGCAACGTAAAGATAAGACCTTATCCAATGCAGAGAATTTTAACCTCTGCTTTTGTCAACTTATGCCCAGAAGTTCACGTAAAGCATGGTAGATCAGCAAGAGCTCAGCACCCTTGCTGGCAGTCAGTGTATTAAGAAAATTATCTCTTTTTTGTCACTTCTTGTTATTAGCTACATCTCACATGGGTTACACTGGTACCATCATTCTCTTTTTTTGAACTTTGCAGTTTGAATTCAGACATGGGGTTTTTTTGCTTAGCTCACATCTTACTTGTATGCAAAGTACTTAAAGGAAAGTATTTTTCTGACAAATTCCATGATGTTATTCTTGTAAATCCAATATACAGACTGGAGCATCAAATGTGCAACTTCACTGTTACCGCACTTATCCCCTCTGGATTATTATACAGTGGAAAGTTTTGAGGCATTTTGGAGTTGAAACAAGACATCACAGCTGTCACAGTATCGTCAGCATCATTCAACTTTATCGTGTATAAAAAAGCCCAAACATATGGTTAGACTCTGTAGTGTAAATCTACTGACTTCAGTGAAATTACATCAGCCATAAATTTAAGCCATTAGTTTCATCTCTTGCCATAAGAAGATCCACTGTACTGATTTTGCATTTTTATCATTCCCATCGAGGCAGTAACCAGGAACCAGCTGAGGCAGAAGCTGAAGTTTGTAGCCCGTATTTCCAAGAAAAGTGAAGACCCGTGTTCTCCTTCTCCGTTGTATTCCTATTCTAATCCTAGTGCATTTGCAACATCTAATTCCTACATTTGGGAGAAAAAAACAACCCCACCACAGAACCAAAGCCAAACCCAAAGGTTGGCTCCATGTTTTTGTTCTGAAACCTCCCAGCTAAAGCTCTGTCTTGGCAGTCACTCTTCTCTAAGCCTGTGCAGCCCGCACAGAAAGGCTTCACAGCAAAAATTCACAAAGCACACTGAAATGCCCGTACTCGGTCTGTTTGGTTATCAGCTAATTTATTCTCAGGAGTAAAACCCACACTGGTGAAGTCATCATGGGTAGCTGGGCATCCTGAATGATTTTTTGGACAAATACTCAATTTTATTTTTTTTTGGCATCTGCAAAGATAAAAATGCTTTCAAGATTCACTAGGCAGGTTTATCACCTGTCGTTTGAGATTCCTTTGCGTATTTGAAAACTTCCATGCCAAAATTCACTTACACAAGATCGCTTTTCATCCAGTATGTGTTTCATACGCGTGTTACCCTGATCTAGCTACCCGCTATTATTATTTAACATTCACCCAGACTTGTTTTCTGTATTCACCTGTTGCATCCTTCCTGCCAGTGTTAGGAAAGCTTTCCAGCTCAGAGTCTGTCTGCTCACTGGATGGTTAAACCATACGGCTACCATGAAGTCTCAGTTCCCACATCAGACCTGAGATGCCACTACAACTACAAATGCAGCAGCAAAAGGCTTGATCGCAGCAACAGAAATTTTCCTTTCATCCCTGGTGTGATTTTCCTGCCAGACACATACAAAAGTCATCCTCCGTGCTTGGCCACGGAGGTGACAGCGCTAAAAGGGCAACGGTGAGGGGAGAGCAAGTTACAAGTGGCATTTTCTTGTCGCATTATGAGCTTCTCTCCTATCAAATCAAAGAAGAACAAATGGTCCGTTTGTTGCGGAGATGCTGCACATCTGTGGCTGTGTCTAATCAGAGTTAATTATGGCGAGCTGAGCCCCTCTAATACTCCTGGTCCCCGAGCTCTGAAGGACCCGCTGCTTTACTCTGTGGCTTCCACTGCCAACTTCTGGAGCTGCCTATAATCAAGCACCAAAAGGTAGAGATTGCACAGGATCCCTGGCAAGCAACACAAAGTATCCCAGCTTAGTACTAAAGCAATGACTAATCAGGGTATCCCAGGAGGAAGCTTTGCAACAGCTCTTGCAAGGGTAATGAGGACAATTTTCATAGCTACGACACTTTAAGCCAAGCAAAAAGCAAGCAATCTTGTTTATTCTTGTTTATTCTCTCCTGGAGCAGCAGGTAAACGCAGATCCAAAAGAAAAGGACTCTTCCTGGGAGAAGGATTGCGCCAAGATGGGTTGCAGGATGAACAGCCGTGGTTGTTGTTTTATCATAGCAGGACTAATAGCAAAATTCTATTAATTGCTGAATGCTGTTTTGTTTGGCAAATACAGGAAGCAGTTTACATGGCTACGCCGTGCTCTGGTTCACAGTCCTTCTGAAATAGTATTATTGTAACGGGATAATACTGATTAAGGACAGTTCCCTGAGGAAGAAGGGCCTTTTGATGATTGAGTCATTTCCTTTTCCCTGCTCGACTTCAATAAGATAGCGCTTCTCTCACCACAGACACACACCCTTTGTAGCCAGAGACTTCTCCAGCGGGGAGGTCAAAAGCACACGCCTCAGGCTGAGGTGGAAATGCCTGAGTGCGTGAGTCCTAAAGAAAGCACTGAATCACCAGAAATGTGCCACAAGTCCAAGCAGAGAATATTTTTTTCCCCAGCTATTCTCTTTGCCAGTCCCCTTCTAAAACTACAGGTTAATACTGTCATTGGCTACACTGCTCTGCTGGAATAATAGACTTTCAACCCTTTAATGTTTGATTTTTGTTCCTGTACAGGTTTAGCAAATTCATTTGAAAATAGCGATGGGTTTACCAGCTAAGCAAAGGCAACAAGAACTCTGCAAACCACTGAAATACAGGCTTCTGCTTCTGGATGTGGTCACTTACCATCAGTGAAGGGCTGACCAAGGCCACTAGCTCAGATAACACAGATCAGAAATCAGTAAGAGCAAACGCCGTTCACTCCTAAACTAGAGCAAATTCAGATTAGGGACCTAGAGGGAAAAGATTCCATATTCCCTTCCAACTGATGGGCACCAACAAAGTCCCAGCTCCCAAACCACATGAGCAGCAGGGGATCCTGATCATATAGGAACATGGTAGATAAGAACAACCCTCAGCCTCTCCTCTCTCTTTGATTTTTGTCACGTGTTGCCATGGGAGATGCTTGAATGAGCTCAAGTCCAACCACGGCTTAGCAAGAAAATGTTCCTGTTATCACTTCTGAGCTAAAACTGGGTTCTTCTAAATGTTTTCCCTTTTGAGGTACAGTAATTGCTCTCCGATTAGGCAGGAAACTGTACCAGCATTATTGCCCTAAAGGAGCCAGCGTTATCAAAAAACAACACATCAGGGCCTGTCCTCACAGGAAGGGAATCATAAGTAATCAGTAGCGCTATAATGCAATTGGCTGCTGGTCCCTCCGTGCCGAAGGGACAGAGCACAGAAAAAGGCGTTTTAGGACTTTTGTTTGTGGCCAAAGTGTTTTAAAAGAGCCCTGGTTCCTCTTTGCTTCCCTGCTTGGCTTCTCCAAACATTGCTGTGTTTCCTCAACACGACATAAAAAAAACCGTCGGTGTGTGCAAGAACGCAGTGCAGGGTCCTTCCACCCAAAGGATTATTTTGCAAAGTGGTGCCATCCTTTCCCTGAATGCTCCACCAGTTTGTACTGGGAAAGCCACCCCCATCAGGCAATGTTAGTCAAGGGGAAGAACTGCCCTTGCGTAGCAAGATGATGAAGATCCTTGGGTGACGCAGTTCCTATCCTTTATTCCCTTCCAGGTTTCCTCCCTTGGAAGCTCTTGATAAGAGATAGGCATGCCACAACGTCTGTGAATGCGGCCCAGGGGCAGTGCTGGGTGTAAAGTTGGTTCTTTTGTAAAACTACTTGACCTTTTAACACTGTCCAGGTGGTGACAGAGCTTAATTTCATCTACTCTCCATCCTGAGGTACATCAATATCATTTGATTGTTAGACTGACCAAGACCTACACATCCATCCATCCATCCATCCATCTATCACTGAACATGTGCACCTGCCCCTACAAACACACTATGAGAACTGTGCAGAGTGGTATGCAGCGAAAGCCAGCCTGCCCTCAGCGTGTTCTACAAAAAGAAACAAAAATACATAATTTGGTTAATAATACAGAATCTGGTAGGAAAACTCACCTGGTCTTTTAAGCTAAATTCTACTGAAGTGCTATTTTGCTCTGCTTTTGCTAGCTGTGTGTTTTGGGGTTCATAGGGATGTGCAGAGATGAGGTCTACTGTTGCTCTGTCCAAGTTCCTCACTGTGTCTTCAGATCAGATCTTTTTTTTATTATTATTTTAGATATCAGGAATCCAGGAAAATTGATGCATCTGTGGACATTCGGTTTGATGGCCGTTGCAAGATGTGTTCCTGTTCCAACACAGATGAAGAGGGACAGTTGCTCATCACTCATTACCGTCTCAGAGTAACACCGAGGCCGGTCACAAAAGGAGCTCTTCGTAACAGTACACTGAAGCCTCAACCCCGCCACTGTCTGGAATAGAGAGACTTTTACAGAAGGGTAAAAAAAAGTCAATCCTCAGGCTGGTTATGTAAGAAAATGTCAGGATTTTAATTGAAGAAGACAAAGCAATGAAGAATCCCACCCACAACAAAATGCAACGCTATCTCCCTAAAAGTATCAGTTAGAAAAAAGAAGAGAGCAGGTAACGATTTCAGACTCGCTGGGGGCCTCAACATCTGCTGAATGTGGCATATGGGATTTCCAAAGAAGAGATTTTTACATGCTTTTATGATTTTTCTCTACCGTGATTAGCATCAGTGTGTAAGCTTCAAACAGTTGGTTGCCCTGCTGGAGCGGTTTCCCGGGACTGGGATACTGCTTGAGCCTCCCAGACCTGCAAAATGCTGCTTGCAAGGGTCTCCCAGTTCTCAGCGCTGGACGCAGGACTCAGCTGCTGTCCATCTCAGGTAAGCTGGTCCCCAGGCACCAGTTGGTTCTGGAGAGATGGCCAGGGAGCATGGGAGGGGGTCGAGGGAAGGCAGGTCAGAAAGGGTTTCCCATCTTGCTGGAGCACAGGTGGGGACTTCTAGGTCCCACCCTGGTCAGGTGGGTGGGGGGGCATGGGATGGTGGTGAAGGAGAAGCTGTGAAATTTGTGAAAACAAATGCAGGAAAGTCTCCTGGAGGAGAATTTTAATAGCTGTTTCTACTCAACTGAGTCTTTCCTCAGCACAGACCTTCTGACAATCCCTGACGGATCAGAAAAGGAAGCAATAAAACAGAAAACAAAAAATTCTGTCAATGAGCCACTTTGGAATGTTCCAATATTTTGCTGTTTGGCGAGTTTAGCTATGGGTAACAAAAAGGAAAATATGAGAGCCTTGAGCTGTCAGAGAAGAGGCTGGAAAATCAGATAGTGTCGGGGAGAAAGCTCACAACGTTTTGTGCTTATCATCTGTCCACAGAAATAGAAATATTTGCCCTCCTATCTCTCCTTTTCCTGCCTGTTTTTTTCCCATCTATTAAACATGGAAGCGCTCACGACTTAATTGAGCCTCCATACTACCGTGGTGGCAGTACACAAAGGGATGTGATCACATCCCCCAGTCCCGCATCCCCCACGCAACCCTTTGACCTCCACCTCAGGAGCCTCGACTGCCGAGAGTTCACAGCTATAAAGGCTGAAGAGCCAGAGGAAGAACATCCTCTTTGCCAGGGAGTCATGATTTCCCCATTTGGTTTGATCTAGGGGTCATCATCCTTCAACCTTGGCGGAAGGCTTTTACCTCAAGGGGTATCGCAAGTACCGAGTTGCTTTTACATCTCAGTTGCTCTCCCTGAGCTGACTTTTGTCAGTTTGGTTGTTTGTTTTAGCGGTGATGTTTTTAAATTGAAGCCTGTGTGCCCAGAAGGCACATAAAACAAGAGGCTTTTAAAAGCCAGAGGATAAATAAAACACAACCTTGAATAAACAACAGGCTTTTGTCCTAATTTCCTTCCATTCCTTAATGGATACTGATAAACTATCTGAATTTCTCAGTGTATTAATGCCACAATAACAGTAACACGAAACCCACAATCTCACAATAGCAATGATTTGACCAAATCGTTAGCTTTTAGACAAGCAATTGTTTCATTCAAAGTGTTTTGTAGGCTATCGTGGTCTTACCAGGCTGCTCCTTTTTCTACCCCATCACAGACTATTTCAGCAAGATACATTTGTCAAAGAAAACCGCTATACCCCCTCGGGGCTAATACATTTCATAGAAAAAAATATCTTGTTTGATCAGGTAAGAAAATGCACAGCAGGTTTCGTTACGTATTTCATACTCGTTACTCTGTTACTAAATAATACTGCTTATTTTCTGAATCAAAAGTGTTCTTGGTACGTAAGACTGTGGCTAACAGAAGTATTAATACTTTATGTTGCTTTCTTTTTCCTATGCAGAGCAGCAACAAAGACAAGACACGTTATTTTCAGGACCTAGGAGCATGTTTCTGAGTAAAGTAAGACAACTGGAGGAAGATGCCAAGGAGACTTCTTCTTTGGGAAGTGGATTCACACCAGGTTAAGCGTAGTCTGTGTCACCGCTTTTGTCAGCCAGCACTTCAGGTCTGGTTATTCCAGAGGAGCCGACTGGTCCCACTTTTGCAAACTGAGGCGTGAAGCGGAGTTCTCAGCACGGGCTGAGCCGAGACCCTCACCCAGCAGCAGAGATATAACAACCGTATGAACCACAGGTGAGTTATAACGATGACCTTAAGCTCCATATTTTCCTAGATCCTGTTGGTGGTTGTCCCAACACATCACACACTTTGGCAAGTATCCCTGTATGACTGACAGCAACGCCTATTTCACCCTCCTCGTCCCGCACTGGTGTATCTGCAAAAGTATCACCGCAGCTCCATTTGTGCCTGTTGTCCTCTACAGTTACTGCCACCATGGCCACTTTTCCTTTATTTTTTCTGGTGATTCAGTGCTCATGCTGGCCCGTTCTGGAAGACTATAGTTAATTCCTCCCTTCACCCAAGTTTGTGTATTTATGTGTTTTTTACAATGAGGGTGGTGAGACACTGGCCCAGGTTGCCCACAGAGGTTGTAGGTGCCCCATCCCTGGAAACATTCAAGGTCAGGTTGGACGGGGCTCTGAGGCACCTGATCTAGTGGAAGGTGTCTCTGCTCATTGCAGGGGGTTTGGACTAGATGGTCCTTTTTTAAGGTCCCTTCCAGCCCAAACCATTGTATGATTACCAATCTATGAGTACTAATACATAAGCTGCTAGCACTAAATAAATGCCAAAACCTGTATTTAAGTGCAGGGGCAGCTCCTACACAAGCTTCTCCCAGTATTTCACTGGCACCGTAAGTAACAAGGTGCCTTCTCAGCACTTCAATTCAGTGGGGTTGGAGCCTGAGCCCCGGATTTCTGCTTCCAGCAGCTGCGATCCCCGAGTCCGCTCGCCCCATTTGTGCTCTAGACTCTGTACCAAGGGCAAGTCAAAACAGACTGAACACCCACCCAATGTTTTGTTTTGAGAACGTTCCCAGGGCAAGTCACACCCAATTCATTTTTCTTTCTGAAAGTCTCAAAACAAAACAGGCTATGCTCGATAACATAAACACACACACACAGAACAGGGCCAGAAATTGGCAGCAAGCAAAACACATTTACAGAAAAATACAACTTTGGGCAAGTCTAGACACAGGCAACATTCATTTTGCAGGTGTATGCATTTCATGTTTATTGCTTGGTGATGGGCTACGTGGTAGAAAAAGTGTTTCTCCTCTGTATCCATCCCTTCAGTTTTGTTTATTTCAGGACATGTATAACTTTAACAAAACAGCAGGGATCATTTTCAAAACCAGATTTAACTTTGCTTCAGAAACAAACAGAACATTAAAACAGGCCAATTCATAAAAATACGTTAAAATATTGCACAGAAAATGACTACATATCCAGGAATGAAAGCTGAGAATTCAGAGACAAATGGAAAGCACCGTAATTTGTTATGAGAGGAGCAGATGAGCTTCATACTAAATAACAGTAATATTTGTCCACCTTTTGTTTTTTCCTAAAGGATTATTTTCTCATATAGCAAAAAGAGAAGCCAGACCTTACATCGTCAGAAACTCAATCTCTGAGCACCCACATGAGAATGAAACAGGGTATGGATTCAAGCATCGAAAAGAATACAGTGTGGGTTTCTTTAGCTCTGAGTTCAGAGAATAAAAAGGAGAGGAATTCAGCTTCTGCAATGTAAGATAGGCTGGAAAAAAAAAAGAGACTTTTAATCTAAAATTAATATACATTTCAATCATGGAGGCAAATTAAAGTTCTTGTATGCTCAGGATCAACCCAGAACAAAAAGAAATGGCAGTCAAGCCTTCCCCTTCCAGTCACGAGCCTTTTCTCTCTCATCCCTACAAGCATCTTGGACGTTGCAGCGTGCCTTGAGTTCATCCTTGGGAGCTGACGGCAGACAGCGCGGCACAGGAGCAGGTCTGTGAGCACCAAGCCTGGCTGTGTTGTGATGAATTCTCTCAGTTATAATGATTTGGAGAAAAATATTGTTCAGGGGCTACATAAACAATTTTAATTGGCTCAGGCGCCCAAAATGTGCTTTTTTTGTTTGGCTGCCAAGGTTGCTTTCTCGCTTGCTAATTATGTTTCGCTTTAGCTTTCAGCAAAAACAGGAAATAAAGCATCCATTACTCAAATGACAACTTTTCAACAGGCCAACATTTCAACATCCATTGTGTAATTTCCGACCTAGAGCCAGCTAGGAGCTCAGTGCCTTTAGAACCATATATCCCCTCTTACAAGGCCCTTATCAGCCCCCCGGTGCTACTTAATAACAGGGCACAATGTTTATGAGGCTGAAACATGGGCCAGAGATGTTTGTCGCTGCTCCCCTGTGCCCCAAGAACCCCCTTCCGTAGCACAAGATTTCATGAATCCCGCAGAAGAACCTCTCAAGAGGCTTTTGCTTTCTCCCGCGGGCTGGCTGGCAGCCACCTCCTGCATCGCTCTCTGATCCCCATTTTCAAGGCGTTTTTTTTTCCTCTCTCCCATACACAGTGACAGGTTTCTTCTGCTCACAACGATAGCTGGTAGCTCAAGTCAATGTGGTAGTAGTTTAATATTCACCTGCTGCTGGTACAGCAAGTAAAAGATGGAGGGAAGCTGGGCACCGTCACCCATGTGTTGGGCAGCTGTCGGCTTTATTGAGCTGTCAGTCCAACTCGCTGCTTCGTTTTCTTCGTGACTGTGTTCAAAACAGCTCTTTGTGTCCTCAAGGAAAGTTCAGTATAAATGTATTTGCAACTTTAAATCGTCATCATCCAGGTCAGCGGACATGGGACTTGGTACAAACAAAGCGTCTTCAAAACTGTGGTTACAGATGTAGTTTTTTCTTACGTAAACTCTCTGACATAAACATTGTGGATTTACCTAGGATGTCTTCAAATCAAACTGGCAAGATCCTAGAAAGAGGTTAAAATGTAGTCTCTCCTCCCTTACATGAAGATGTGGTGGTCCCAAGCCACAGCACCAGCAGAAGAGGGTTGGACTGAGGAGCACACGTATTTTCCTTTTACATCTCTGTTTCTTTAGTGCTGATATTGATTCTAAGCTCTGATGTGTGTGTGGGGGGGTTAACAACTCTTGTGAGTTATATTCCCCCCCTCCCCCCGAGACACCCTGCCTTTTGTGGTTTCGAAATACGCTACCAAAACCACCTAGAATAGATGCTGTGTACCATTTCCCAGCTCACATGGGGAGAAAAGGCTGTTACTCCTCTTGTTCAGCCAACTGAGCTGTAATTGGCAAAGCAAGTGATAGGTATATACCACATTGTGGGGGTGAATGAGGATGCCCTTTAAATTACCTATAAAACCCTTTGATTCAAACTGCTGATGTTGCCATAGGCAATTTGCTAAGCTTATTGATCATCTTCTGTTTAAATTAAAGTTTGATGTCCTGGAACAGGCTATTCAGCACAGAGAGCTAATGGGATGGGATGAGATACAGGGAGCGAGCGAAACACATGCACACAGGGGACATGGATTGTGGTCAAAAAGAAAAAAAAAAAAAGAGGGTTATATGCTGAATAGGTTCTACGGGTCAGTTAGCAATAAATATCGTGGTGATAAAAGAGTCCAGCGTGGATATCGAAGGTAGGGGGTTTGCTGTGTAATTAAAGGAAAATGGGCAGCTTGTCAGAAAACTAAAATTTCAGAAAAAGAAGGTGAAAAAGAGAGTGTTGAGATTTATTATAAATGCGTGCGTACAAGCTTAGTGATTTCTGCCAGAAATTCAAGCTCCCCCAATTGTTTGGTAAATTGGGTTAGATGCGATCCAGTACAGGCAAGAGGTGATGGGCTTCAGGTAAATGTTGGCCAAGGCAGCTCAGAGGAGGTTGTCCCTCATAGCACCCCTCTGGCTGTGTGTCTGTCTTTCCATCTGTCAATCAATCATACAATCATTCAAATTCAAGCCAAATAAAAGCTTTAGAAGGAAGTAAAATCAGGCTTTCATAAAGAATGAAATGCGCCTTGCTGGAGCTGAATCTAGCAGGACTGAAGCTTTTTCCCCCCATGAAAACCTAGCGTGGTTTCATGGTCTTAGATTGATTTTCAAATTTTTCAATATTTTCATTTCACACCACCACACGTGTCCTAATGTTAATGAAGCATACAGTCTTGCAGAAGGAATATCAAGATAAATTCTGTATTTGAGTTACCAAAGGTGTAACTGAGAGCACAATTAAACTCACTTTAAATTGGGAAATTGTGAAATCAGTCTTCACATAGAAGACTTGAACCCTGCAGAGCTGTTAAGCAGGGGCCACTGGCAGAATGGTTTGGGAAGTCTTTCTAAACCCAAATTTCTCTCTAAGCCATAGCAGAAGCATCGCAGTAGGGCTGGGGTTATACAATGTGTGTATGGGTATGAAGAAGTTTTATTACTCACCCAAGAGGCAGGAGGACAGCAGCCATCACTAAGCTTATAAGTACAAGGTGGGACTGCGTGAAGATACATTTTGTCCATGCTGACTAGGAAGCAATTTGATAACCCCCCAAAGTTGATTAAACCTGAAATAGTCTTGGTAAATAGTGGTCCTGTGACACGTATACTAGCAAAATCTCCTCAAGGTAAACTGACTGCTGCTGTTGGTTTTAGTAGGAAATTGTCAGATGCTCTCCTTTTTCTCCAGTGTTGCTGAAAATATGTAAGCCAATGATTCCTTTAAAAGGAAAGGCTTGCAAGAGATGGACCTACTTCTGAGCCATCTAAGAATCCAGAATTTTTGTTTGTGACAGAGACCATCCACTTGGCATCAATTACAGGACACGTTAGCAGCTTTAACTTTCTGGTTGGGATCTTGTTCCTCCATGCTAAAAGCCGCTGAAGGGACCTGTAGGCTTGGTCTTGCCTCACACGTGTCCTGCAAATGAAGAAACTCTGAAGCTGTATCTCTGCGTTCAGTTCTTATCTATTTCTGTTCTCATCTGGGGGTGGTCATCCCTACTGAAATCATTCCTCTTTGTAATTTGCTCTGTGGGCTAAATCCTCTGTGTCCTGAATGGTTTGGATGGGAAGGGACATTTCAGGTCAAGTAGTCCAACCCCCAGCAATGAGCAGGGACATCTTCAACTAGATCAGGTTGCTCAGGGCCCCGTCCAACCTGACCTGGAATGTTTCCAGGGATGGGGCATCTACAATCAAACTCTCCCACTTCACTGCAGCTGAGGTGAAAAGTGGCCTGGGAATCTTAAACGTGGTCAGGTCGTGGATGCTGGGAGGCAAACATTCAAGCTCTCACCCAGAGCAGATAAAAACCTGTCTTCTACATTTACATTTTATTTCAGGAAAGAAAATCTTTGTGGGAAGACTAATCATGTAAAAATACAATGGGAGCAAAGGACTTGTAGCCCTAAACATCTACAGTCAGATATTAAGCAAGTTTCCACGCCCTACCAATGTTTCCCCCTGTTCACCCTCCTTTGGCCATATCAGGAAGCCTGTACCTTTCCTGAATCTGTAGGAAATCAAGCCCAGGTATTTCATGTGGCTTTTAGAAACCTGATTTCCCCACCCTGGGGAGCAGTCGGTGAAGCTGGGCTCCTGGGAAGAGTGCACAGAAGAAACGGCAGAAGCGCTGCCAAGGAAACCCGGATATCTAGATCTTCTGAGGAGCACAGCGTGGACTGCGTGGCATGGAAAGGTGGTTTTACAATCTCCACTGCATTTTGTGTTGCTATGGGGTCCAAACTTGTCCTTATTATAATTTTAGTCGTCTTCTTATTTGGTGACAGAGAGACATCTCTCCTGCTTCCAGTCAGTCCCAGGAATAGCTCGTGTTGTTGCAAAGAGAGGGTTTTCACTGTTGGGTGATGCCTTATGTCTGACCCTGATGCTTATGTTACAGCAGCAAACAAGAAGGAGTCCCACGCTGCATTTCATTGGGATTGGAAAGCAACAGGGACACGAGGAGGGAAGAAACTCTGAGAGTAAAGATACAAAGACTTTTGACAACAGTGATATGTCCTGCTTGCCTTCACCTAAAACGATGAAGGTAAGAGGCAGAGGTTTACCAAGCACAGTGGTAATAGGAAATATAAGTTGCATAGTACATACTCCCCCTCTGCTCATACAGCCCTTGGAATAAAGTACTCAGTTGCTCCATACCTCACTTTACTGCTTTGCATCTGTTCTGTATAAATGCAGAAAACCGAGGTTTAAATCATGAACCCTTCTTTGCTGGGAGCAACTGGAGAAATGCATGGGCAAATATTTCATCCAGTTTCTGATATCGGTCCCAGAAGCCCAAATGACCCAACCGCAGCCTAAGCCCTAACCCGCAGATGTTTTACAGCCATCAAACCCTCAGCTCTGATATATATGAGCCGGTACCCAGCAAGCTGTGGTGCCCGGGAAGAGCTATCGCAGGAAGCCATCTGTGCAAAGGCAGCCTTTGCAGGAAACCCAGCCAGGCCAGCAACCATTTATTATTATTATTATTTCTCTCCCTGACAGTTTTCTCCTTGACACTTTCCCTAAACGACACCGGGGAGGAAGTAAGTTGTCAATTGAAAATCATCACTTATTATTAGCCGCGGAATGCAAAGTACTTTAGTTAAGAAACTGATGCGTAACAGATTTGCATTTATTTCCTGTAGGCATAGTTAACAGGAAATCTTTTTGAAATAGAAATAATTAGAAAACTACAGCGGGCACTTTTGGAGTCATAGAATCATTTAGGTTGGAAAAGACCTTAAAGATCATTGAGTCCTATCATCCAACTTTTCCTGAGAAGAGTAATTTTTGTCTGGCCAGAAATTCATGCTCAGTGTTACAGTGAATTCTCAAAAACACAGAAGGGTTTGAAAGAGGGCTGAAGAGAACAGGAAAAAATATCAATTAGTGGACAAAGTCTGATAGAAACCTTAAACAAGTTACAGAAAAGCAATAACACAGAATGCACCTGTAGGATCTCAGTGGACACTCTCCTAAGAAAGCAAAGCCAATCCCGCCTTCAAAATTAAAATTATGTCTTGTCCATTGCTAAATAATGACTGAAATGGCCATGAATTCTACAATACCCACTGGGTAGTGGGAAGAAAATACAGAAAATTATGTTGAGATTGCAAACTATCATATTGTTCCTGGCTGTTGTTGAAATATTAGGGGAGTTACCCCACCTTTGAAATATTTTTGTTCTGCCCAGGCCACTGGCTATATAATTTTTATATTTCCTATTATGTAAAATAACCAAAATATCTTTAGAATATTCCGTAAGCAATTGCTATTCATAAAAACCTTCCTAGATAGAAACTGTAAATCTATAAAATGAATCTTAATTTAAAAAATGCTAAATCTATAAAACAAGGTTTATCAATTCAATGTAGACAACGTTATTTTAACATTCTGGTGATTCTGTTCGTGTTATCTTAAAAAAAAGATCATAATTCAGCCTTTCCCCAAACATGAACTTAAAGTAAACTCAAAATATGTCATCTCTGCCATACTCTACCGTGGGGAAGACCACTAGATTTTGGAGTGTTCACCCACTGCGAATGGCCTCAGGTTGGTCACAAACTCTAAGCCTACTTTACAAACTTGGGCTGGGTCAGAGGTGGAAGGAGAAATGATGCCCGATCAACAGAGGCAAAAGCTTCTCATGCAGAATAATTTATCCTAGCAAAATTGCACTTTTGCCAACAGAATATGTTTCATAGAATCATAGAATGGTTTAGGTTGGAAGGAACCTAAAAGCTCATCTAGTTCCAACCCCCCTGCCATGGGCAGGAACACCTTCCACTAGACCAGGTTCCTCAAAGCCACGCCTGAGGAAGGCTGGAAGAAGGTCTTCCAGAAGATGTTTAGGGTTTAAGCTACGGCTACAAAAATCAGTATTTTGCTGGTACCGCTTAACAGCATAGGCAAATATTCCCCATTTAGGTCTGTCCCAAGTTTCCTGCTCAGCTGGTAGTAAATAGGAAATCAGATGTCAGGAAGAGATCTCTGAGTCTAAAGGGGAATCTCCCAGAGCAGCGATCCCTCTGCTGGGACAGGAACTGGGGATGTTCCTGCCCTGCAGCAGCACCCCCAGCCCTCGCAGGCTGCAGAATAACCCAGCTGCAGGGCAGCGGGGGTGGGGGGCGGGGAGAGAGAAATTGTGCAATAAACTCAATCGGCGCTGAAATGAGGAAGGAAATAATGTGTTAAATGATTTAATTTTCTACGTTCGCTTTGTTCCTTACAGATAGACCTAGAATCGGAGCTGATTATAGTGCCTTGTTTTGATTAACGGGGGGAGATCTAAGACGGAGACATTTCTATCAGTTTCAAAGAGTTTCCACGTCTTGTATTTCATTTTCATAGTGGGGTCAGGAATTCAAAGGACATTTATCTGTCATTCTTTATGGCTAAAAAATGATTCTCAACCATGAATGTTTAATGCTAGTCAACTCCACTGACCTCACATTTCCTATACTTCAGTGGGATTACTCCAGATTTACATCAGTGGAAGTAGGTACACTTTATCTGTCGCTAAGTGAATTTACAAGCTTTAAGTAGTCTGTACGTGCTTGTTCCACTTCTGGGGGAGTTAGATGGAATTTGTGGGTAATCAATTGTTTTAGTTGGGTTTCAGCTCTACGTATTCCATCAGTCAGGTTTGCCATGTAACACAGCCAGAATTTGGAAGTTAATGGGCCAAGTGCAGTCTCAGATGGACCCGGGGATGCTGCCGAGATCTGGTCCTCCCCCAGACCATCACTCCTTCTGGAGTGCCTGACAAATCCCAGCACCTCTGTACCGCCGCAGGAGATTAAAGCAACATTTCTTTTGTACTACCCAGTAATCTTTATGCTTGGTGGTAAAGTTAATGTACGGGATTGTCATTCAACTCATTTCACACCGGCTGCCAAAGAGCCTTCAAAGCACAATGAGGTTCTGCTGCTACCAGCCTAGAGCAGATCTGAGCCAGCATCCCGGAGGTAAAAGCACCGCACACCCACCCGCTCCTCAGCTTCAGTGCAGAAAGCAATCGCTGGAGAGCGAACGCAATCACCGTCGCCTCAAAATGAATCATTAAAAAGCATCTAGGATTCCTGATGCTCAGCCCCATCCTAACTACTAGAAAGCACCTCTACCCCCACCCCGAAGTCTCTAATTCTCGGGAACTGCGACTCTCTTGAGGCTTCGTGAAAGGGGAAACGGCGAAGAAATGTGTATTAGACAGCTCTGTTCTTTAGTGAGTGTGTTCCTTTTAATAAGGAATGAAGACAGGCTTACAGAGCCTATTAGTTGTTCCACATACACATTCATCGGGAAGGGGAATTAGTTTCTGGCTAGCACACAGCCGCTGGGTAATACAAAGGCAAGACTCCTTTAATCTTCTGCAGCACTGTAGCGGTGTCCAGGCTTGTCAGAAGCTGCGGGAGGAGTGATGGCCTTGTCGCTGACAGCCTTCTAATTGGGTAGTAGAAAGCAGCTCGAAAGGATGTGTTTGTGCCAACAAGTGTGGCTTGACATCAAGAGAGATCTGCTGGGGGACGGAGAGGGGGAGGACAGCAGTACCGCAGTGCTGGATGCTGTCCGAGCCCAGCAGGGCTTGGGTTTTACAACCGGCAGAGCTTGAGCGTGCTGAGGTTACCCATAGCTGGTGGAAAGCTACAGCAGAGAAGGTGGTGTTTGACTGGAACCAGAAGGAACTGGAAGCGGATGGCCTGGCTGCTCTGCCAAAAAGGCGTCTCTGTGTCCTGGCAACGGGACTTGAGCTCACCAATCACCTAGAAGATGGGAGGCACTAGAGCTGCACACACTGGAAAGCACACGCCCACCATGGGTTTGTCCACTGGTCGTCCAGTTCTCCCACTCCATACCACATAACCACCCAGTTAGCATCCCAGTGCTACCTGCTGCGTTGCTGGGATGCAGCAACCTAGATCCACCAGGACCTCCCGTGTGGGCCCCTGCTTCTCCAAAGACACTACAAAGCAGCAGCAGAGCTGACAGAAACTTCCCACTAGAAAACACAGGCAACTTTCTAATACCACCTTCACTTAAATATCAACAGGAGACGTCTGAGAAGTCGTCGGTCGAGGCTAGCTGATACGTATCTCATAGGAGTCGCTGCACCGACGCGTCACCATGCTTAGTCAACTCTAGAACTAAGTCAATGGGGAACTGAAACCACAGTGTCCTGGTTTGAGCAGCACAGGACTAATGTCTCTTCTAATGCTTGGGAAAACTGCACTTTTAGAATACTCTAGTGTCTGAATTGGTGAAAATATTTACTTTATAGCCAGCTATGGTGTGCGGGTTTCAAGGTCTCAGTGGTTTTGAGCTCGCCAGGTGTGGGGATGAGGAGGAGGGAGACCCGGGCATTTGACCCAAGCTGGCCAGCAGGGTTATTGCATACCACGAACGGCACATTCAATACAAATTAGAAGGTTTGCTGAGGAGTTCTCTCTCTCCCATGATGGCCACCATACTGAGAACTCTTTGCCCCGGTGCCGCAGCCCTGAGCCCTTCCCTTCCTCCCGAAGCCGCAGCGCTGGCAGTGTCCCACATGGGCTGTCCCCTGCGGGGAGTGCACAGCTTCTACGGGTAGAACGGGCTGAGTATAATCCTTGTGTATTTATATTGGTATTGGGATCAATATTGGTTCTTTGGTGTTATTAACATTAATTATCTAGTCTTATTCTATTAAATCTGTTTGTATTTCAACCCTTGGGTTTCCTTGGGTTTCCCCGATTCCCCTTCCCGGGCGGGGAGGGGTCATCAGGTGAGGGAATAAGTGTCTGAATGACAATGAATTGTTGTGGATTCCTCAAACCATCACACACAGTTTAATCCGAAAACGCTCAGGCCCTGCGGTTGTGGAATTAAATGCCTGCTCTAAATATAAATAAAGGCTGAAGAACTCACTGTCTAAAATATCTGGAGAGATCTGTGGCAGCGGCAGTGTGGGAGAGGCACCCAGCCTCCGGTGGAGGCGCCGGCTGGAGCAGAAAACTCAGGCAAGCACACCCAGACTTCCTTGGGCTTTGCTGTTGTTCCTGCTGCAAAAAAACATGAAAAGAAGGCACAGCTTTGTGGTGACGGTTTGAGTAGATGACATCAGTGAAGGAGTCTAAAGCTCCCAAAAGGAGCCAAGAAATTAGAAAGGAGAGCTGCAGGGAAGGGTCTACTCTGGAGCAAGATGTCTACTGTTCTTCTTCTGGGCATATTTCCAAGCTGAGAGTGGCCCAGGCCGTGCTTCCCGTGGCACCCAAGTCCATCCAGAGCTTCTGTCGGTAACAGCAGAGAAGCAAAAATCAGCAATGGGTGGTGGTGACCAGATGGGGTGGGAAAAGGACCGAATGCTCTGCCAGCACGCCTCTCAGCAGCCCAGCTCTCCTCCTTTGGCGTCCCCCTGACTTCTCCACATCCTGCCAGAGCAAGGAGGTGGCGCTGCTGATAGCTTTGGAGGTGCTCCAGAGATGAACCAGGTGCTTCAGAGCTGTAGCCGGTGCAGAGAGCAAGGAGGCAGGACAACAGGCAGCTGCCAGCAGCTGATTCCCCCGTGGGTCACACGCTGCAACACAGTGAAGGCAAAAGGATTGCACCATGATAACTTCAGCCCTCGTGGACAAGGGCTGTAAGGGCTATGGTTTTTTTTTTTAAATATGGCAGGATTGATGAATAATCCAACAAACAGAAGAGTTTGATAGGGCCACTGTAAAGAGGAGCTGTAGTAACAACGCGGAGAGATACCAGTTGTGCTGCAATCAACGCTGTTTTCTCATTTAAATGATGCTCACTCGCAGACTGGTGGGTGCAGAGAGGAAGCCAGACAATTTGTACCCGTAGCATTCACATGTAGCTAATAATTTGGTCAATGGTGGAGCGCAGCGTGTTTTACTAACATCTGTGGTAACTGGAAATTTACCCATCCAATTTTCTCCTCTACCCCAGCCACAAAGGGAGATCACTCCAATTATTTTTCAGACAGAATTAAGGCTGATGTTTACCATTATCTCCCTGGTAACCCTCTGCTCATGACTACATTATGCAACGTAATTGTAAAGCTGCCTCAGCTCACTGGGGTTATTATTAAATGCACTCTGCTTCTTTTTTTTTCCCAAGGTCAAGGTTAATAATTAGGTGGCTGGTATGCCTGTGACAGAGCCTTGTTATGTAGGAAAAGAAAGAGGCAATTTAAAGGATGCATCAGACATTCCCAAGTGATGAAATTTCTGTGGAGCGTTAGAAGATCTGCTGAAGGTGGGCCAGTGAAGTAAGGTGAATTATGGAATATGGAGTGGTCCAGCATGCCTGTCTGTGGATGAAGCTTGGACAGACTCGCAGTACGAAGCACGTTAGATTAATTTCTATAGGGAACGTGGGAAAGTGGGTGATGGCATTCAAAGCTGAGCTCCAGCTTCTCAAATGAAGAGGTGAACGGGGCTCCTCTATGCTGCAGTTTTTATTTGAGCTGGTGTAACAATAGTGAATTGAGCTGTTTGTTTTTCTGCTGGACGTTTTTTTCCAAGGGTCCGTGGTACTTGCACACAATGTGTCAGCACATTTTACAGTTCCCAGGCCGTGTATTTTTGGGGGTATGCATGCGCATGGGGATGGAACAGCAGGAGATCTCACTGTCTCCATGGCCAGTCAGCGGTGCATCCAGCAATGCCAGACGTCGTGGCGATTTGCCTGGTTGAAGTTCAGAGGCTGGAAAAGGAGGACGCGGCCAGGAACACAGAAACTGAGGCACAAAGTCTTGCCCAAGTGAGTTCTCTACTCGGTGGCAGAGAAGGAAGCAAACCTCATCTCTCCCATCTGCTGCCTGCTGCCTGTTAGACCACTCTGCCTCCTTGGTGGCACCAGGATGGTCCTGTGGACTAGGTGACGCCAGACCTACTCATTAGAACTACCTCCTATTACATTTAATTTGGGCAGATGGCTTTATGGCATGCTAAAGCCCCAGAGGGAATTAAAAGCAGAAATAACAACATTACATAGGGGAATGAGAGGACTGATGTATTCCTGGAATGATGTTAGGCTTTCTGGTGTGTTGCCAGCTGGTGCCAAGGTTACTACAGCTACCTAGTGACTCGCTGGGATGATAACATGAAATAACGTCTCGGGTAGAGCAGGCAGTGATCTTGAAAAGTGACTTTGGTTTGGGAAACAGCTTGGAAAGCAGCAAAAGATGAAGCTATGTGACGTGCAAGTCTGTATGTGTCTCTGTGTGTTTACAAATACACGCACACATGCAAAGATGTGTAATGATATACACACAACGTATACACACATGCAAATGTGCGTGTATATATATAAAAATACATAAACATATAAATATATCTGTATGTATGTGTGTATGTCTATATAAACAGGGGGGCCTGAGCTACAGTTTGTGTTTGGTCTATGACTCCCTCTGAAATTTTCCCCGAGGGAATTGTTTTCCCAGTCACCAGTTATTTTCTAAACTAGAAGTATCTGCGGGTCGGACTTAAAGCCCATTTCGGTTCGGATGTGTCTCTCCTCTGACGTCTATGGGTCGGGATGAGGTATTTAATGCCAAAGTCAAAACTGTCCCCGGTGCCCTACTGGGGTGATCCCCATGCATAGGCGTAGGAGAGAGTACTTACCGTGGAAAAAGGCAAAATGACTTGACAGGACTGTACTGGAGAGCAGTAGCCTTATGAAAACCATGACAGGGTAATTGGACCTGGCTTGTGTGCATGGCTCCATGGGAGCAAGAGAATCAATAAAAGAAGAGAGAGGAAATGGGGAGGGGGAACCTTTCACATTTTTACAGTGAAATATCCCTTCATCTGACTGCCTGTAACTTACTTTTCATCATCTCTGGTGTGACCTGCAGTCGAAGATATCTCTCAGCTACAAACACAGACTCGGTGGTTTGGGGTTTTTTTTTCATCTTTGTTGCTTGTTGAAGAAAATAAGCCAAAACAAAGCAAAACTTTGTAACTGCTTAAACTTCTTTATGCACCAGGCTTATCTAATGCCTGGACCTCACAGCCCCAGGGCAAACCTCACCCTGAGTGTGGTTTTTATTGTTCTGGTTTGTTTTCTTCCAGTTCAAAGGAAAGGTTAACCCCAAAAAAGAGAAGCGCGTCCTTGGTCGGGAGTCTTTAAGTCCTCTGAATCACACTTTACCAAAAGCCTCTAAAGTACATTCAAGTTACTGCATTGGTCATCACTGAAGGAGGACTCCTTATCCCTGCTATCACCACTTCTGTCCCCAGGAAAGTTAGAAAATATGCTAGCTAGGACAATGATGTCAATGATGGAGTCTTCGATATGAAAAAAAACCCCAGATCAGCAATAGTGGAGACTGCACTAGTGGAGACAGAAATTACTCGCTAAAAAAGAAATTTCCAGATTCATGAAAAAGCAATAAATACATTTTTTTTTCTTTTAACTATGTGGTGCCTTTGATGCCATTAATATGACATAGTGACCGTATGAGTAACTACTGCTATGGCATTGATTCTCCAGTGGCATAGTCAAATGTCCTCAGCGGTAGCTGGTTTATATTCTTTCTTAAGTATTCTGTGTTCTTTAACAGAGACCAGAGTCTCAACTCATTCTGCAATGTCAAACCTGCGTTCAGAAAACCCAAACCAATGCAAACTTTCCATTTCTTTAGAGCATCATCCAAAGTGCTGGCGTGTCAAAGCTTCAGCCCAGCGTGTGGAGGGATGGAGGAGGATTCTTCCATTTTGCAAATGGGTAAACCGAGGAATGGAGTGGAGCAGTGATTTCTAACACCAAATGGTGGGTCAGTGGCAGACCATAGCCCAAATTACAGAAATCCTTGTTCCTCTTTGCCACCTTTCATGTTGACCATTCACCGTTAGTCATGCTCTAGGCTTTTCTATCCCACAGAAAGCGTTAACAGAAAACCTAGGCCACTGTCACTGAGATTTAATTCTTGTCTTATGACGAGTTCAGTCTTCATAAAGTGCATTTTAGGCAAGCAGCATTACTGGCTGTTAAGGGCAGCAAAATTAATCTTACAGAACACAGACTTGTCTAAATGGGGGTGACCTGAAATAGTTCAATAGTATCCATAAGCTCTAGGGGGAGTAAAGCTAGGATATACTAAAGAAATAAAGGTAGGAGCAACCTGAGACCGAGTGGTAATGATGATGATGATCCTGTGGCCTTCCAAAACCAAGCTGAAAGTACTCACTGAGTCCAAGAGGGGAAGTTTCTTTGGAAACAGACATGTTGAACTATTTCTTTAGACACGATGCAGTTTTACGTTGAATGTTCTTGTTGAGAAATATCTAGAAAAGTCCAGCCAACTTATTCGTGGCACATTATCCCAAGCACTGAATACTAAATGCAGTTACTAACAGCGGATTTGATCTCAGCCATGCTCCAAGAATTAGTCTATAGTGTGATCTATATTAATAAAAGTTAATTGAAACCAAAACTCATCCCACAGGATTTTCAATCAATGAATGCACACCAAAAAAAAGCTGCACTAAAAAGCGCTGGAAAATACAGCTTCACAGAGAAAGGGACAATGGAAAGAAAAGCCCTCGCTAAAAATAGTGTTAGTCTTTTTGTCCCTGCGCAGGAAATGTCGGCACCACCAATTCTAGCGCTGAATAACGCTTTGTCTTTGGGAACATTATTCACCAGGAGGCAAAAGTAAATCAACAGCCAATTCTGCTGAGGGAAGTAAACGTTTGCAGATTGAGGCAAAAAGGTATAAAGGGACTTGCCCAAGATGAAAAAAAGAAGTCGCTCTTGATTACTGGTCAACTGTTCTGGTGGGACACAAGAGTGCTCAGCTGGAAATGCCAAGTTTCACTGTCCGGAGCAAGAGTTTATTATATGTAAAGCCAATAATGGAAAATGGAATTGCCCCAGAGAAGTATATGTCTTTGTTCCTCAAAGGTGTTGGAAGATGCAACTCTTGGTGAGCACACTGAAGGCCTTCTGCTGCGAATCCAGTGGGAACTGCCACTAAATGCCAGCACAGAAATGTGAAGAAAAGGTGCTTCCAGAAGCACCAGTGGGGCAAACCACCCCTCAGCAGTTTGGTAGACACCCACCAGGCCAGGATGCTGCTTCGTCGCACCTTCTGTTCATCTTTGCCATGCTCGTGCCTGCAAAGCCGTGTTTTCGTTTAGCTTGAAACCCCACCTTCTGCATGGTGTTGCCTGGTGGTTTTGCTCTGCCGTTTCTTCAGGATACCCTGACAGCTTTAATCCTCACGCCGCATTTTCTGAGTAGTTTGTCTAAGCAAATCGAGTTCCAGCACTGTCCCATTAAGCATGGTGGAGCAACACGTTTATTATCTCACGTACCAGCCAATTGACTGCTTTTTTTTCCCCATTTTTCTTAGCTCCCCACTTTGCCTAGCATCTCTCCTTCATAGGAAAGAGAGAAAACAAGACATAATATTGTGGTTTTGGCTACAGTTCTTTTTAGACAAGGAGACAGGTGGTGTCTGCGGGACCATGGAGTGATCCCAGCACCATCGCAAGTACTGTGCTTAAAGATCTGACTTCTTCTAGGAAAGTTTGTTCTGGATCTCACTGAAACAGATGACAGAAAAACACACACAAATTGTCCTTTTTGGCTTCTTTATTGCACACTGTTCCACTGGTTTTATGCAGAGAAACTTTCTGTGGGTTAAGGGATTGATCTTGCAAAGCAGAGAGTGTTCTTGGTCTGTCCGGCTATAAATATGAGAAATATCTCATTAGCTTTGGGGAGGTTATCTGCTGGACCAAAGCAAGGACTACAGGTGTTGCGAAAGCTTAAAAATTGTGTTTCAAATAATCACTGGCCCCTGTGTATTATAAGTCCTCATTTTTATGTTGTTTTTCTAAGGAATTAAGTAATTCCTTATGTGCCAATGTTGATGTTTTTGTCCTTCACCAAAACTTTTGAACCAACTGATCTCTTGCAGATAGACAAAAGGACAGAGGTCTTTAAGATATTAATTTCCTGTGAATTTTGGAAAAGTAAATAGAAGGGAGGCAGCATGCCAGTATGTCTGTAGTGTTTGCACAACTGTGTCATCTGAAACCAGAAAATTTACTGGGCATTGTGGAATTGTTCACATTATTCCATCAGGAGCTATTCAGAATACGAATACCCCAATCAGCAGGGAAATTTTGACTCAGCGTTTATACTTTATTAAACCTCAAGACACAGAGCCAGGAGAAACCAAGATCATAAAATGGCTCTTTTTTTTTAACACGTTTGAAGTCCTTATGCATGTTTTTGGTCCACTTTCAAATCTGATTTTTTACTTTTTTAAATCAACATGATAAAGTTCCTAGCAGGTTGGGGGAGGTGGGGGGGGAGCTTGCAATAGTTTAATTATTCAGTCTTCTGGAAAGGTTTACATTATACTTTTCTGATCGCAGTGTAAATACATCAGAAATTAAATAGTCATATTCTAATACAGTGAAAACCCAACAAAAGAGCCTTTTCCTTTCACAGCAATAAGAGTGACTGTCATACTGTAATAGCTTAAAATACATCGGAGATGTTTTTAAAGAATCGGAAAGATGTGTTCTAATGACCAGTGATGGCTCTAAAGTATTGCGAGAGCTTGGTTCAAAGCTCCTTGAAATGAATAACAGTCCTTCTGCTGACATTACTAATCTTTGAATCGGGCTCATTAATGTATTGCAGATATTATATCCCTAGCTGCCAAAAAGCTGAAAAAATTAGAACATAGTCATAAAAATAGACATCAAATACCTTTCTCTTCTGGGAATTAACATAGAAGTGAAGTATTTCTCCTGCTATTCAGCAGTGCTTCAATACAGCTATTTTCTTACTGTTTTTAAAGGAATTAACAGGGCAAGCAGTTCATCTCATCTAAAACTCTGTCTCCAGCAACGGCCAGTATCTAATGCCACAGAGACTGGGAAATGCTCGAGTTGCTGTAACAGTTTTCACTCCAGCTCTGTAAATCGGTCCTTTCCGGGATGTGCTGTGCTGATGGAGAGGAGGAAGGGCGGGAGGGGAAACAGAGATCTTCAGGCAAGACTTTCCCATCTTTAGTTTCTCTGTGATTAATTACAGATCGATACTTTGTACTCTCCGGCTTTTATAGCTCATTAACATCAAACGGTGTCAAGATATAAATTTGTTATATGGCTTGCCAAGCACTAGGGGATGTGTGGGAGCAGACACCCGTAAACGTTCACTGGGGGATATAAATGAGACACAATTTAGTTGACCAATTTGAATCCTAGGTAGAAAAATAATACTTCGGTTCTTTGCCTGTGGATCTCGAGGGACCGTACAAAAACGTGTGGGCATGTGCACATGTGTGTCAGAGGAGAGGGAGAGGGGAGAGACGGCGACTGTCGCTTTGGTCCTGTGTGCGGCTGAGAAGAAGCCAGTGATACAGAACCAGGCACCTTTTTTTTTTTTTCCCCCAGCCCTTGGGATCATTTTCAGGTTGTCTACCTACCTGACCTCCCCCAGCCCACCGAGCCAGTGTCATTAAATGCCCCTGTAATGCGAAAACGCCCCGTCAGCTCCCAGCCCCGGCCCGGGGGAGCGCCGGCTCTGTCCCTTTAAGAACCCCACCGAGTCGTGATGCTGCTGTTTGTATCGCTAAACCCCCGGGAGTCCAGTTAAAGCAACGGGCGGCTGTCTCTTTAAGCGTGATTTCCTTCTATTGTATTTGAATCGTGATCAGGAAAAAGGAAATGAAACCGGAGCCGCGGGGCTGAGCCGCGCAGTCACCCACCATCACCCCAAGAGCGATGCGGCGCTCTCCGTCCCCACCGTCCCCACCGCGCTCCGCAGCGCGGCCGGAGCTGCCCGGGCACAGAGCCTGAGCCGAACCCGGGCGAGCTCCGGGCTTTGCGAGGGGGGGTAACGGTGGCAACCGAGGCAACCGCTTCCCAC
>NW_009648636.1:740965-748151 GCF_000708025.1 Charadrius vociferus
GGGGGGACGGGACAGGGGCGCTGTTGGTGGGGTGCAGGTTGATGAGAGCTCCCCAAGTTGTGGGAAAAAGCCGCCTCCGGGGGCAGAGAGGCGGTAATTCACCCCCTCCATCCACGGGCAGGGCATTTTCCACCCGCTCATCCCAGTCCGGGGTGCTGGGAAGGGCGCAGGGAAAGGCAGAGCATCCCGCTTGTCAAATCTGAAGGTGTGTTTTGGGGTTGTTTTGCTGTGTTTGGGTTTTTTTTCCCCTCAGTTTTGGAGGGACCATCTCTGCCCCATCTTTAATCTGCCCAACTTGCCGTAGCCCATTATAGCGAAAGGTCAGAGCTGTTATCTGCGGGTGCCCAACTTCCACATTTTCATAATGCAACTTTCTTGTATAAACTGCTTTGGGGGGGGTGGTGGGGGAGGGTGTTCTGCAAAGGTCCTGGAGAAAGACTTGATGACCGCGATGTAGATGAGAATTTCCCTCCCTGGGTTTCCCACTAGGGGAAGGGACCGCCGGCTCTCGTGTGTTGGTCCAGGCGTTGGGGCTGTGCTCCGCAGCCGCCCCTGCAGGCATCCCACTGGCCGCAGCCGTGGTCACTCAGCGTAAAACCAGTCATTTCTGCCCTGCACACGCTAATAACTGCAGTTATGCTCATCTGGAATCATGATAAGAGAGAAGGGGGAAAAAAAATTATAAAATCTCCGTTTTCAGATAACACTTAAAACATTGCTCTTTGTAAACTTGAGTCATTCGTGGTTTGTTTCCTGTGAGATACTAAAAATGCCATCGCGTGAAGTCCCGAGTGAACGCATGGGAACTGTTTCTTTTGCGGATTAAATCAATCCATGCCATGCCACGTCTGATGTGTTGTATGTTACATTTTCTCTTATTTTATAGTGTTTTTTAAGAAACAATAATCCAAGCTCCTAGGTATATGATGTCCAGGTTTCAACTACAAAGTTTTAGTAACCTTTATTTATTTACCTACCTTGTGTTCTAGTGACTGAAGTGCTAGCTTAGAAATCTATGGACATCAAAAAGCTAATGCATAAACCAGCAATTCTGTTCTGCGTAAACATCCGCCGGGCTGTTCCGGAGTTTAGGGCTTGCAGAGAGACCTGTCTTGTGACTCCCCAACACCCGTAAGATGAAATATTTTGGGATACATCTGAAGTTTCAAATAATGGAGAATAAAGGATAATAACGTGCATTTCCTGGTATTGGAAGGCGCTCGGAACTTGTCAGAGCAGAGCCCACATGTTAGGAAAGGGAGCATGGGGCCCAAAAGAATAAATTCGGACAAACTAATGCCTAATCACATACGTGATTTTAATGAAAACTCACAGGACAGAGAGCTGGTAGGAGAGGGATGTTATGACACAACTTGCAGGGCACAGCAGTTTAAGCCTAGAAGAGTGAAAACCAGAACAGAATATAATCAGATAATATCTCAGGGCTCAGCTTGCCTAAATAAAAACTGCAGGATCAGTTTCTCAGCACAGTTCTTGACCAGTGGTCATTTCTCCCTGCTGAAGAAAGTAATTTTTGTCCAGAAAACCGCTGACCCAATAAATAAGCGGTAGAAATATATTTTTTTCGTATTGCCTGCTGGAAACTGGGAGCAGCCTGATCCTTCCCCATCAGTGTAGGTCTCCTCCGCCCCCACCAGCCTAAGGGAGGACAAACCAGCGACAGAAACAAAGCGTTGAGGGACTCTGCCACAGCGAGAACCCAACAACCTATGAAAAAATTCGGGGTGCCCCTCTGGCAGATATTAAGCACCTTGGTCATCAAAAAAAAAGCAAAAATGTCAAAATATCCTCTTCCCCTGCCACTGGCCACAGGTTTAAAATTAAGCAAGTGCTTAAAGGATTGATTTCAATAGTTTTTTTTATTAACTTCCCTGGGGTTTGGACGAAGCCCTCGGTGGCAGTACCGGGTCACTGCAAACCTTGCAGAGCTGAGCTCAGGTGCCTTTCTTTTAATTTTTTGCCTTTTTTTTTTTTTTGGTGGAATTTGTAAAATTACACAAAAGGGCAAAGAAGAGAATTCCTTAAGAAAGTAGCTTTGAAGAAAATTACTGCTTTATGCCCAGGTATTACCAGAACCATCCTAGATTTCAGAGGTTTTTAAGTACGGAAAAAATATCATGCGTGAATAGTCAGCGCTAATATCTCTTTTCACGCAGGGATGTGTAAATCCCAAATAATTGTTTGAGCTATGTTGGCATAGACCCATCCCAGGGGATTCATCTCCTTAGCTAAAGGAAAAAAAGAAGTCATGAAGTACCATCAGGTAAAATTCTGGCGCTGTTAAAAAACAGCAGCAAAACTTAAACCAGTCGGGCGACAGCCTCATCTGGTGTGTGTATTCATTTCATGCTGGTCAGAGAAATGACATCCTCAGACTTAGTCTTCAAATTTACATTTCCCAACCGAAAGTTGACTGCATGTAAAATCCCTCAGGTGCTTTTTCTAGTCCTTCAGCCCTTGGTGAGGCAGAAACTCCCTTTGCTTCCAGCGGCATTAAGAGTCAAAGCTTGCAAACTCAGGTTTACAATAGGGGCTCATAGATTTTGGGGGTTCGTGCACAGATGCTTTATGGTGCTGCTGGGGTTCTTCAGTAAGTTATAGATAAACTCAGAGGTTGTCTGTGTTGATTCATTCACTTGGGGTTGTCTATAGGTAAATCTTAAAAAACTTGTTGGAAAAAAGCATTTTTTTTTAAATGGAAATGAAAGAATTGCTACATGCTGTGGACAAAAGAGAATTATTTGAAAATGTGAGAATATAGTAAGAACACCCGGGACTTTGTGGTTGTTGGCATCCGTCAGTCTGCGCAGACATAACCAGCATTTCTACGAAACGGTGAATCCGGGCAGCTTTTTGATTGCACTTTGGAAAAAGTGCAATCTTTCATTATGGAAGAATCAGGTTATGGGAAAGTTATTTCTTTTATAAGAACTGCATGGATTGGGACACATGACCGAGCAATTCATGTTCTGTCCAGCAGAAGAAAAATGATATATCTACACAAATAGCAATGTCCTAGTAAAGTGAATACACACAGGTGAAACAGAGATTGTCATGTTTATGCATTATTCTTTGAAGAAAAAGAAAAAAAATTAGTTAGCAAATTCTTGGATGCTCTTATTAACTCCTTATATTTTAGGCTGTTCTTTTTTTTTTTTTATTAACTCAGAAGAAGAGTGAAGTCCTGCTCCTCTTGTGTTAGAAGTGGATAAATAGTTCACTCCACTGGGAGAAAAAAATAAGGATGTAATCCCTGTTCTAATTTGACCAATCTTTGACCAATCTTGCGTTTTGTTTTTTCTTCTCCTCCTTCTCGCGTGGATGCTTTCAGAGTGCATTTCCCTTCTCCAATGATTCTTGCCTTCCCTCAGGGAGCCGGTGGATGAAGTCCTCCAAATCCCCCCTTCGCTGCTGACATGCGGCGGGTGCCAGCAGAACATCGGGGACCGCTATTTCCTGAAAGCCATCGACCAGTACTGGCACGAGGACTGCCTCAGCTGCGACCTGTGCGGGTGCAGGCTCGGAGAAGTGGGGAGACGGTTGTATTACAAACTGGGCAGAAAACTCTGCCGAAGGGACTATCTCAGGTACGCATCCCACTCATTCTACCCTCGCTCCCCTTCTTTCTATCGTTTCAGCTTTGCTGAGTCGTTTAATTAGCATAGCTAGTGAGCAAAGATCTGTAAAGAATTAATTTTTGACTACTCTTAAGCGTAAAGCCTGACAGCGGTCACAGCTGTAACACGGCACCATCTGCAAGTTCAGGTTTACAATATGGGCTCTGAGATTTTTGGGGTTCATGCACAGATGCTTTATGGTACTTCTGGGGTTGTTCAGTAAGTTATAGATAAATCTAGAGCTTATCTGTGTTGGAATTTGATGATCTTCCAGGTCCCTTCCAACCTAAACCATTCTGTGATTCTATGATTTGGTCACTTAGAGATGTTTGTAGGTTAAATCTTAAAATTCTTGTCAGGAAAAAAAGCGCATTTTTTACTGAAAATGAAAGCATTGCTACATGTTGTGGACAAAAGAGAATTACTTGAAAATATGAAGGATGTAGTAAGAACTGCCAGGACTTCGAGGCTGTTGGCATCCATCAGTCTGCACAGACATAACCCGATAGCTCCAGGGGAACTGCGCAGTGTCAGCGTGGGATTCTGGCAGGTGGGAATTGGGAAAAGGTGATGAATTTCAGCAAGGTCCCCTTGAGCTGAGAACAAACCAGTTCCCCTGGACTGTTTTCAGTAGTTCTGTGCTTCTCCAAGCATGGCCTTGGAGCTGGAAGGTACGTCAAACCAGGTGCCAAGATCAGCGACTGATGGAAGATGATTTAGTTCTCTCATTTAAGAACACAGTAGCCAAGGTAACTGGATTCAATTCATTTTCCCGATGCGGTAATATCAGCTATATAAGAGATGCTTTATCCCGGTACACTAGTGGAATCAAGGTACCTGGCTGGGGTCTGGAGTCACTGCCTTTTGTACACGTATCGATCCCTGTCCTTTTCTGCATCGCTGCTAAAGTTATCTGGGACGCTTCAAGCAGAAGGATGCAATGTGATGTATGTTTATTGCAAAGCTACAACCAGTAGAGGAAAGTTTGATTGCACTAATTTTTGGATCCAGCAGATTTTTAGCGTGCGTAAGCCTGGTCCTGAATAGACAAGAATTCACCCATTTTGCTGAATCAGATCCTACAAATACACTTGTTACCGGTATTTTCATTAACATCTCTCTGCCTCTGTGTTTTGCCAAAATTTGTAAGTAGAAGGATTAAATTGAGATTAAGATATTTCACCAAAAAAAATTATAATAAAGGATCTTTATATTCCTGATTACAATTAAAGTGTTTCGATCTTTGCTGTGCTGATTGGGTACCGTTTCCTCTAATGGATCCCTAATGGCACAGGAGGTCTGTGGAACAGAATAATGGCATTTGGTATTTTTTCAGCTACCTTACTGAAGTCTAATTTACCTACCAATGAAAACTAACCCAAAATCTCTGTGGGGTTCCTAATTATGGTGTTCCTGAACTTTACCGATGGGAATTTTGCTAAGCAGAAGCTAAGAACTGAGTTCTGCTAATGGGGCTGCTTGTAAATGCGCCGCATACGCAACAGTCCAGCAGCGATCCAGTGTTAGTTACACTTTCCGAATACTTTTCATCTTGAAGTGTAAGCAGCAGAAAGAATGACAATACAATTAATGTATTTTCTTGCACTGAAATTCAACGTTTTTATTTATTTAATAATGCAACATATAATATCTTCCCTTATTAAGGAAAAATTTGGCGGCCTTTGTGTATGTAACCTTAGTATTACTTTTGTTGGGCAGAAGTAAACACTGACATCTCCTGGCAGACGAAAGAAATTATGTCCTTTCCTCTTAAAGATCTCTCTTAATTTAATGGGCATCCTTTTTCCAGTTCAGAAGGTGATATGAAGCAGGCACAACATATGTAACTGTAGGAGATGGAAACAGTCTTTCCAGAATTCGTATGGAAACTTTGAAGTCAAAATGAATAGGTATATACTTTGAACAAGTAATACGTAGCATTTCTCCCCGCCTTTTTAAGAAAAAGGAATATATTTCTGCTTATTTACTAACGAATTGACTAACACACTCTGTAGCCAGCAGACTGCATGAAAGGCTGGTGTTCACCCGTAGCTGAGTCTGTCGCCCTGCCCCAGCGGAACGGCAGTGCGTGCTGTGAGGGGGATACATAGGTAGCGCGTTCATTAGAGGCTCCTTTTAATAGACAATAATGAGCTCAGCAGGGTTTTTCACTGCAGATTAAAGAGGAGTCCACTCCATAAAATTGTTTGGGCTAGCATAGGTATCTAGAAGGTCTTAGCATGTGTCCTTCTGAAACCCAGCAGGAGTGACTTCAAGGATGTTTGAGCTGGAGGCAACGACAAGAGACAGGGGAGTCTTAGACCATGGCTTGCGTCAACTTCTCTCTGTAAACTACAGTAGCAACAGCTGAAGATAGGCAAAATTTATCAATGGAAAGGTAATTTCTATCCATCACAGAAGTGAAAATATTTGCATGGCACAACTTGATGCTATGATCTGGGGAACCTTCATTCCTCCGGAAGCTGCTCAGCCATTCAGGATAACGTCATTGATCAGAGAAGTCAATTGTATTGAAAATAGGTGAGGACCTAGAAAGACCTTGGACTTTCTACTTCAATTTTTGGTATTGCAAAGTTTAGAGTTCTGCTTGGCAGCTTTTCATGTGACCTCCATCTAACTCCATGATACTATGGCTAATGGATCAAGGCACTGATGTTGTGTTCTTGTTTTGATTTGGTCTTTCCCATCTCCCCAGCAAAGGAACCCTGCTTACTTCTCTGCTGTTGTTGTTTTAGGCTCTTTGGCCAAGACGGCCTCTGCGCCTCCTGCGACAAGCGAATCCGGGCTTACGAGATGACCATGCGGGTGAAGGACAAAGTGTATCACCTTGAATGCTTCAAATGCGCTGCCTGCCAGAAACATTTCTGTGTTGGGGACAGATACCTCCTCATCAACTCGGACATAGTATGTGAACAGGACATCTACGAGTGGACTAAGATAAATGGAATGATCTAGCAAAGACATGCCTCCGTAGTCCATAAAAGACACCCCACGGGTGACACGAATGCATAGCTGCAGTGAGGAGATCGTCACTTGAGCTATGGGCTTTGTCTAAAATGGGGGGAAAACACCACGGAGTCGGCCCTTTGCAGGCAGTGCTGCGTAGAATCTAAACTACATGTAGGTGAGGAAGGGAGGCCGGAGCAATAGTAGATAGACTGACTTCTGTTAACAAAGGCGTATGGACAATAACTGACACCAGCCATATAGGCGAGAGTTGGGGAACAACCACAACGCCATAGCCAATTCTCCCAACTGGAAAAAGAGTAGGGACTTCTGTAAAGAGATGTTATGACTTTGTCACCTGCAGACTAGGATTGTGCAATTGAATTTTCTTCTCGTCTTGTTTTAGTTACTGAGTTTAGACGACAGCTCCTAATGTAGACATGAGGAAGGACACTGGCAGAAAAGGGCCATCGCTCACGTGGTCATTCTATACGGCCTTACACTTCGGGTAGGAGAGAAAGCGGGAAGAGGGTGGGGGTTATTTTTGCATGGATTTTTTTTTTTTCCTTTGAGAATGAACA
>NW_009648636.1:748223-760272 GCF_000708025.1 Charadrius vociferus
ATGTTCCACAGATCATTTCTATACAAATATAAATCTAAAGAGTTGTTCAACTATTTTATTAACTTAGATTATATCAATAAAATATTTGTTGTGTGTAGTAAGACTCTGCAGCTTTAATAAAAATAACAGAAGATTTAAGTGTTGTTACTTCTTTTTTGGGTTTTTTTGGAACTAGGCTGCATTTTTTTGTTTGTATTATTTGTTTTATTTTTTGTAGTGGGGTTTCTACGCTTTGTCTATGGCTGATGCCTCCTGGTTGTGTTTCAAAGCAGCAATGTGAGAACACTGAGGTCTCAGTAAGCCTTGCAGACTTCATGCTAAGGAGAAATTAGACAGCGTTGTAGGAGAAATCAGATAGTGTTTTGTGACACTGAGGCTCTTTGGTGTTTATGAGGATGTTATGAGGAGGTCCCTTCCAACCTAAAGCATTCTATGATTCTATAACACAGTTGAACAAGTCTGACAGTCCACTCAGAAGACAGCTGGCATGTCCACTACCCCATCAGCACTAACATGTGAGGAATAGCATCTTGATACCTATTTGTCTGGTCCTTTTCAATAAACTTGTCACCTAAGGGGTCTCTCATCCAAGTGGCAGTATTGACCAACAACAACATTTTGCATTTTACAAAGGGTATTCTGAGAGCTCTTTTTTCTTTTCTTGCTTTTGTTGTCACAGCTATCATTGGGGACAAAACCTTTAAATCTTATTGCCAGTGCAACTGGAAACTATACATAATGGGATCGTGCTTGAAAAGTATAGTTTGAGGGCCCTGTGATTTAGCTTTTCTCAAGTGATATGCTGACCTCTGGAGGCCATAGGCAGCTGGTATAATTTTAATTCTTAGTTTAAAACGTATCCCTGCCAGCACAGGCAAGAAAGCTATGGACCCAAGGAAACTACAGCTGTCGTCTCTCTTCATACTCAGTTGCTCCTGGCAAATATTCTGTCTAGCTAGAAATGAAGTCTCAATATCCCAGTTGGCGGATGTAATGAGGGTGCTAATGTGGGTGGAGGTGGACAATCCTTCTTCAGGTGGCTGTGTGGGAGCACGTACACACAGTGAGCATCATCAGACAAGGTAGTACCAACAGCTTCGTGGCGGATGGCTTTAAAGCTTCCCAGGTCACCGTGCCCTGCCATGCCATTGCGATGTTCCTCTCAGAGCCCCTCTTCTTTCGCCATTCTCCTTTCCCTGAAAAAGTACAGCTCGATAGCACCATCGTACGAGCAGGGCAGAGGAGCGCTTACGGCTTCATGAACACCTACCAGTTCATGGCAAGAAAATTTTGCAGATGATGGCGACCAGCTATAAAGCTGATCTCTCTGTAGTCACACATTAATGATGGAGACAAACAGGTATCAATTGGAGCGTCATACTCTGGAGATACTGGGACTCTGCACCATCCCATAGCACTGCCAGCTGAAGGGTCTCTGAACACATTTCAGGTGACAGGAAGCCATCAGCTGAGAGTCCTGACTCCAGGAGGGGAAGGGGGAGATTAAAGGGGCTTCCCTTTGACAAAGCCAGCCGTGATTTTGACTTCTCAGAATTGCTATGAGCAGGTTTTTGAGCTGCATCCTGATCTCCTTCAGCATGATGTTGTAACCAGCTCTAAAATAACTGGAATCACGGAGTTACACCAGCATAACGACAGCATCAGCGTGCTCAAGATCAACGGGTACCACGACAGGCAAGAGTTTTGGCACTTGTTCCCTGAACCCTTTCCAGCGTAATTTGTAACCTCACTCGGGCATGCTGCAGAGCCGATTTCCACGATTCCACCTCACAGAGAGGTTTGACTGAAAATTTAGAGTAAGGCACCTCGTTAACATCTGGGTTGAGATTAGGGAAGAGTGGCAATAGTTCAGGGAGGCTTTGTGGTTTTGCACTAATGAGAGCAAAATCCATGTTTTGTTCCCACCTCGAAAAGTATCTCCTGTGTGACTTTTGGCGAGGCAGTTAAATATTCTGCTTCTCAGTTGCCTGTCTGTAAAATGGAGATATTGTCACTTATTCTGCAAAATATCACTTGTTCTGTAAAATTTTTAAAACTTCCTAATGGAAATATACTCATTATTTTGGGTAAGGTATCGTTTACACAGGAAAATACATTTAAATCCTAAATGACTAGATTTGTGAAGGAAGGATGCTGCAGGGTCCACAGTGGATATTCTTTTTCTTTCTTTTTTTTTATTATAAGACCATCTGTTTTATCTAGTTTATGTAACTTTAGAAAGGGCTTAAGCTGAACAGGAGAATGACAGCTTGTGCCAGAAGAAGAGCCAACCTCCACTTGAGCAGTAGTATTACTCTTCCTATATAATTACACCAGTCTGTTGGTGGACTTTTCCCCGCCAGATTCCTACCTCTTGCTCTCCAGATCCAGGAGGAAAGAAAACAGATTTCTCTTGGAATTAATGTAACCAACACTTCACCTCTGTCCTCATCTCAAGTATGTTCCTCACAGTAAGGACTCTCTCCTGAAATAACAAGAAAATAAAATGTTCCGAAAACAACGGCGAAAATAAGATCAAAGATCATTTAAAGGCATAGGCAAAAAGCACAATAAACTGAATATGACTTCATCAGCCGATATTCAAAGGCATTGTCCTTTATATGTTTTCAATATCAGCAGTATTTTAAAAGCCATATCATCCTTCAAGATTTCCCTTCTTTGTCCCCATTATTCAATGTCATGGTAGGAAGATGAGAGCATTACCATCGATATCACTTTTTTAATTCCATGCCCTTGAATAAGGGCAATAAGAACCCCGCATAATAGAGTTTTCAGCAGAGAGAGTAAATGGGAATCGGTTGTTAATTCAATACAGGATACAGAAGCTGTCTCTCCCATCTCTCTTTCTCAAGGTAATACCGTGCCTCCAATTGTCATTATACCCAAGAATCAAATTATTTGAATTCTGGACACATCAGCACAAAACCGAAGACTCCCTGCCAATTTTGTAGCCTGCTTGGAAGAGAACATCAGAGAGCATCACTCATTTATACGACTGCCAGCCTGAGACTGTAAATTCAGAAAACAAGAAGGCCTCAGGTGCTGCACTTTAACGCGGCTTTCTGCTCCCGAATCGCCCCCCCTCGACCCCCCCCATCACATAGAAGCGAACATTTTATCTCTGAAAGGCAAAGCTTTCGAGCATCTGCCGGGGCGAGCACAGACTCTGTATGCCCTGAATGTGAATGCAAAATGAGACTATTAAGTATACTAATTGATAACAGCGGCTTGTGACTTTGAAGGAGATTCACGACACTTGGAAAAATAATCTCTGAAGATTGTTGTTGCTCTAAAAAGACAGTGCAGCATCAGCTTATTTGACTTGCAGCAGGTTCATCTCTTTCATAGAGCATACTGCACTGCAGGCAAAGGGAATTTTAATGGACGCTGGAAAGAAATGATCTACTCCTCTGTCCCACGACAAAAAAGAAACCACAAAAAGACATAGAACAGAGAGACTGAGATAAGATATCAGAAAACATTTAAGGAACTATAATTACATTAAGATTCAGAAGTCTGTCAATGAGATGAAGATTAAACCGGCAGAAAGTTGAACCTTGTTTGAAGGAACTTGTTCCCTCCTGCTGTGGGTTGGTTTGTAGTGGGCTAATGAGAAGGTGCATCTCTGAAACGCTCCTAATAAACCAGCACATCTCTGATGGTTAATTAATAAACATCTTTTGCAGTATACGATGTTCTGTTTAATGCATTTCAAGTGCCTTGCCAGCATTAATGTGTTAATGCATTACTCTCTTCCTTTTTTTTAAGCCACAAGCCCCGCACCATAGGTGGGGAAACTGAGGCACAAAATGAAAATGACCTGATTACAAATCACCCAGTAACTCAGCCGAACTTCTGTGAGGGCAGAAGTTAGATTTCTTGGCTTGAGTGTGACCACTCAACCACTGACCATTTGGCAACCGCTGACGAAGCGGGTAGGGTACCGCACGGCCTGACCTGCGCAACAGTGGGGATCTCAAATACACTCCGAACGTCAGTGAGCAGTCCCAAACAGCCTTTTCTATGGATACTTTCCATGCATTATGCCTGACAGTGACACACATCCCTCCCTGCGTGACAGGAAATCGGGTATGTAAAGCTCAGCAGTGCTTGTGGAATCAGGAGTTAACAGCTTGTGGGGGCATTTGGGCGTGGGTGGTAAAAACCCATGAACTTTGGCTAAAATAAAGGCACTTAGTGACATCTAGGGCTTATTCTTCAAATATGACCCACCGTTTCACTCTCTGTAGCAATACTCAAGCAGTGCTTGAAGCATCCTTCAGCCCCCTTATCTGTGTTCTTCACCAACAGCAAAGGGATGATCAAAAAGTTCCTGTTAAACTGTTTCTCTAGTAAAAATTTAGTTGTCAAATATTTAGTTGGGGGGGGGTGGTGGTGAAAACAAATCATGCATGAAAAACCTTTTAAAGATTTTCAGGGAGGAGATTTTTCTTTTTTTTTTCTTTAATGAAAAGGTTGAATACACTTTTTGCTGAACGCTTCCTGATGACCTCTGCTCTCTTTCTGGCATATTCCAGTTATATTTATACATCGGCGTAATGCAGCAAACCCTGTAACCAACTGCAAGAAGGTTCATTTCTGTGGAGGTGCTGGATGGGAGGGCCAAGGAGGGATGCTGTAACAGTGGAGATTGGAGTGGTGAAAAGTAGCCGTTGACAGAGGAATAACCTTTTAAAGCCACAACCCAAGAGAACTAACTCCTTTTGTCTCCAGTGGCTCTGTGCCAGGTACCTTTCACACCATTGCTGAGATGTTTCCTCTTCAGGGCTGTATCTTCTTGGGTTGATCGGTAAAAGCGTGCACTAATAGGGCTATGACAGAAGCCCGAAAAGCAAGGCAGGCTTTTGGTTTTTTGCTTTGGTTAATCATTGCAGCCCTCTGCCTTAAAAGACAGAAAAGTAAAAGCATTTCTCTTGCATGAAAGCTACCACAGATGTTTGCCAGGCTAATCATGACAAAAAAACCCCACAACATCTGGAAGCAGAGGTGCAGCAGACCAGCAGACCTGTGTCGGAGATACAAGTAATGAGGCAAAAGCCCCTGGATAAAGCGGCTGAGATTTTGGGAAAGTTTATTTGTAACTGAGATTTTGGGAAAGTTTATTTGTTCTGGGCTGGGATTAGGGGTTTGGTTTTCTTCTGTCCTCAGATATGTGTCTTGCACCTCATATCGGATAACTTCACCAATGTATTTCACAACAGCTGCAAACTGCTTTAGAGATACAGATGGTTTAATTAATACTTTATTTATTTTAAAGAGACAATCACAATAAAACTGAAATTTTCCTACAATAAGACACGTAGTCTTCAGTCTGACAATATCCTGAGACATCTTCACAGCTACCCAAAACAGTGCTTAGATACCATGTTGAGATCTCATTAAAAAGGTCTAAGACCCGCAATCATCAACCCAAGGATGCTTTGCAACACCGGGAAATTCTCGGTCGGTTCGTAAGACAACGCTCCATCACAATGTGGTTGTGGGTGGGTTTTTTTGCAGTCGGTAGGTGCAAGCGAGTGCCGAGCGAGCTGTGGTGCAGTCGCCCTGGAGTTCTTGGAGCTGGACCAGCAGCGAGTTTGACCCGACATGCACGAGAGGCGTGTTGTTCAGCTGATAAGGAAACTGAGAACGTGCATCAGCAAATACAGTTTGTTTATCCCGTAAAAACTGTTTTTGAGTAGTACAAGCAAAAAGAGGCCAGGTCTGCACTAGACAGATAAGAGCTCTGACCAAAAGGACGACCAAAGGTTGCACCAGGCCTCCTGGAAACTTCAGAAGAGAAGCCTTCGGTGGGAATGGATGACTAAGGGAATCGCAAAGGGCTTCTGCAGTCTTTTATCTTTGTGCTACCTCTTCAAACCCAGCTCCACACTTCACTCATTCATTGTTGCTGTCGTCTGGCGGATGTACGCTGGGCTCAGCCCCGTTCCTACTGCACACAGGTTCAGCCAAAAAACCCCACCGCTGCACCCGCGGCTAACTGGCCGCCTCGTTAACAATCTCAGCTAATAACCTGATGAAAGAGTATGTGGAGCTGAAAAGTGGGCCACTATCTGGTTCATACAGATGTTTTCTTTAGGTCAGGAAAGACTCAATAGCAGCAGAATTTTCCCTAGGGGTGCCTTAACATTCTCCGCGCTCCTCAGGTAAAGAAAGACCTTCTGAGCTCCCACAGGGTCCCAGAACTTCCCACAAGATCATGAAATGTTCCTCCAGTCCTGGCTTTCAGCGGGGACTTTCACACATGCTTTAGGCCGTCAATCCTGTCATTGCATCAGGAATGGCACACGGTGCAAATGCTGCAAGCACAGGAAATTATAAATATTCCTGGGGCTTCATTACCGTCCTTTTTGACCATGTTAAATTTGAAATGAGCAATCCTGGTCTCCTGTGAACTTTGCCAGTGCTATTGTCTGTCAGCACTAACCCAGCACGCACAACTGTACACGTACAAAGCAGGAATTAGCGTTGCTGGCCTGTGATGAAGGCACCTACCAATTACCCACTGCACTGAGTTTCTCTTCTACATTGTTTTCTGAATTTCATGTGTTAGCTCTTGGACGCCAGAATCACGCTTTTCAACGCTATTCACGCTCTGTAAAGTCAGTAAACTTTTTTTTTGATCTGTTTACATTTGCAGCGGTATCTTACATTTGATTTATGTGAAAGGGGATGATGCGACAGGAAAACCAACGCTGAGCTAAGCAACCCTGGGAAAGAAGAAAACTTGGGTGTGCCAGTGCGTGTCACCACGGGACCCTTCCTCAAGCATACAGCCCAGGCTATCAAAATTACTCCGTAAGTGGGATTCCAAACTCTGCAAACATACATAAATATTTCAGACCCATTTTGGAGCTCAGAATCGGAGACAAAAAGATTTGCTAATGAAAAAAGACAAGCCTGAAGTCTCGGAGCACCTTGACTCAGAGCTGTGCCGCGCAAGGTAGGGAAGGACCAGCGGTGGCTTTTTGACAGCGTCGGGCAACCGATGTAGACAAGAGCATCCGTGTAGCGCCCTCTGACAGTTCCAGACAGACCTGTCTCAGCTGTCTGGCCACTGTGCTCCTGCCCCAGCTCATCCCCACATCAGAAGGTCAGAGGCACGAGGACAGGAGGCTCAAAGTGAGCTTGCAACCTGCTGCACTAAGTGACCTGCTGGGATGATTGCCCACAGCGTCCCTTGTAGGGGCCCGAAGGATGAAAGCCGGGAGTAGGCTCCAGCCATGACTGCTTCCAGTCTTTCACTGTAACCACTAGATAAAGTCCGCACGTTGAATTCTCGGTGATTCCTTTGACTTCATTTGCCCTCGGAGCTGTCGAGGCTAATTCAGCGTCGTGGGAGGCAGGCTCAGGCGGGGTGTCGCGTCGCTGTCGGCTGTGTCTACGTGGCAGTAACTAAAATGGGATTTTTCTTTTAAACTTGTGTTTCATTCTGCGAGAAGGCAGCCTGAAGCTGTATCTGACACATATCTCATTTGTTACTAAAATGTCCGACAAGCTCCCGTGTAATATTTAGTTTATTCACGTACATATTTCACTGAAGTTCTGGCTCTGATCCCTTTAGCTACGTCCCTGTCATCTTTCACATCGCATCTGAGGTTTGCTCCTGTGAAGCCTGAAAAAGTGGTTTGGCTCTCAGTTTGTATGCAAATCCCTCACCTTTCAAAGGACTGCCGAATTAGCTTTATGTTTACGAGATTCAGTGGAGTTGCTGCAGGATCATACAGCTCTCGTTTTTAAATCTCTTACCTTACTCCTTTTGTGCTCTTTATTACAGCCACTCGTTGTGTTCTGGTTAATTTTAGATGATCAGATTTCCAAGCAAAGGTCATCACTGGGTTGTTCCTCTGAAGCCCTGACCTTATTGCATCTTTGCTACAGCAAAGAACAAACCCAATAATAACAGTATAATAACAACACAAATTTTCTGGACCTCAGCTTCTTTCTTACCACCAATTCCCCAAGCTGTCTACTCCCCTCAAAGTTGGTTTTGCCCATTTATTATCATCCGTTTAGAGCACTGAGAAGTCGACCTCGTGAAATGTAGCCCATCCCCGGACCAGAAATTTTAGCGCATTCGGTGAATTTCAAGAGACGCTCAGCACCTGGCAGGAAAGATCCCTAGTGAGTCATTTTGTTAGATTTTTCAATAAGTAAAAATAAACGCAGGATGATAAAAGCTTCGTCATCTTTCAAAGATTAAACACAGGAGGCGCGAAGCAATGGGAGAAATTGTCAGCCTGAGGAATACCCCTGATATCTTTTTGCCATTTGGGCTCCACGACTGGCGGTAATGGAAGAAAAATGAGGCTCTGTTATTAAAGCGGAGCAGAATCTTTATGTCTAGACTGAGCTGAGAAAATGCCGCGATAACTTAACTGTGCCCAGTTTGTGTGGCTGTCAGTGATTTGATGGGGAACGCAAAGCCTGTTGTGGGTAAAACAGTTAAATGCTACGATTTTAAGTGGGTTTTTTACTTTTGTTTGGATTGGGTTGGGGTTTTTTTTTGGGAGGGTGGTGTTTAATTTGTATTTTGCAAAATTTTTTTTCAGCTTCAGGAAGAGATATTTCTCTTTTACTCTGCGTTCTTTGCAATCGTTCGGATATCCACTAGGAAAGTAACATGACAGCTTTTCGCTGCACACCAGAGGAGCCACCAGCCTAACTGATGGGGATAATGAATTTTTACAATGAATTCCCGCGTTCTAGGCTGCTGCATGTCAGTCTTCACGGCTGCCCGAGCCCCCGCGTAGCACTGGGCCCCGCTGCCCTTACCCCCCAGTCACACCGCTGGCTGCCGGAAGGGCTGCCCCTCAGCTCTCAGAAAAGAAAGAAATACGTAGAAACCTCGAGAGCTGCGGATGCGGAGCTGTCCTCACCCATTCACTGCGGCGTCGGCAATGGTAAAAATTTAAATGTGAACCCACTTTCAAGCCAATTTAAAGCAATATACTTATTTTGGAGGGGCAGTGGGTGAGAATGAGTATGTAATTGCCGCAGCTCAGACAACCCGTAGTAGTTTATACAACTGTGATAACTTCATTCCTTGCAAATACCCATTGCGGACACATGCACACACCCACTGCTGTCACTGATATTATCTGCCAAACCCGTGGTCTCACAGCAAAGTACTTTTCCCAATTTCTCTTCACTCCACACACTGTTACAGCCCTTCAGAAATCATCCAGCTATTTTTCTGTAGCTTGGCGCATGCTTTCCGTGATGATTCCCCATTCTTTAATCCCCTAATTTCCTTGGTGTTGTGAAGATTTGGAGGCATTGATGCTCATTGGCCATTTTGGGGCAGGTATAGTTAAAAATTTAAGAGCGATCACGAACCTTTGAAAGGCGAGGTTACAAATTGCCCCGTTTTTTGAATGGAAGATGATCATCACAATACCTGATTATCAAATCTGATACCTTTGTAAATTGTTATGCATTTTCTGCTTCCTTTGCAAAATCATAAAGACACCTTTCTAATTCTTTTTGTATTTCCTTCTGTTACAGTTTCTACTTTGTTCCCTAATCTTGATTATGTGTCTTCCTTTTCACCCATTGAATTATTTTATTTCAAAAATTCCAGAAGTGTTTTAATTGTTAAAGGTAATACATGCTTTATGTTATGCATGTATAACATACACAGGAAGCATATGGAATACTTTTTAGTCTGTCTCCTCTTGGTTTTCTAATTTTTTTTTTCAGTCTGTATGATGTTTCATACTGCTCTGACAGGCAAATGTTATTTAATGCTGGGGGCTGTCATTCAGAACACAAAGGAAAATTCAGACCACGACATGGCATTATGCCAATAACAGAGGGATTTAAACACTAAAATAGGAGCAAGCAGCAAATGAGAAAGAAAGGTAAAGAAGGAATTTGAGAAAGAAAGAAATACAAAGCGTAGTTTGTACAATTTTATGAAATATCTAACTTGAGTCTCTGAGGGATGAAATCCTCCCCAAAACACACATGCGTTACACAGAAGGCAATGTCTCATGTCAATTTACATGGAAAGACAACACATCAAATGGAGCACCACAGGAGCAGAGGAAGATGGATTCAGCCATTGAAACAAGACAAAAGAGCTCCAGTAGATTTTCAGAATGAAAATAGAAAGCATCACAAAGGAAAAGAAGTCCCCTGAAGACAATATTAGAAAATTAAACAGTAGATTTTCATTATTTGCAAAAAAAACCCAACTGTTACAATTGATAACCAATGCAGGCCTTAGAACTATGCAAGTACTACGAGCAACACTATCCAGGCTTTGGATCTGTCTTTTGGCAAAACCCTGACAGCAATAAAGAATTATGTAGCGTCTCTTAGCTCTGCATTGTAAGATTTTCATGGACCACAAAGCCGAGAACAAACACAAACACAAGTAATAGCATTTCAGTAACATTTTAAATATACTTTTACCATTGTATTTTCTTCTCTGCAGGGAACTTTACAATTATACAAATTATAAATGACAAACCCCTCCCCAACAGCTGGCAAAAACGCAGCCATATAACCACTAGCTTGTTCCTTTGCAGTTCTTATTTGAGTAATGTTGCTAGGAAAATCAACTCTTTCAATAACGTACTACTGGTATCTGAAAAAGAAGAGAGAAAAAAGGATTACTAGTGTAAAATAGTGCAGCAAAACCCATTCCTTCTTTCACATAATAGTATTTAACACACTAAAAGAGAGGGACATAAAAAGAGTAGTTTCTATTTTTTTCTGCAGCTGTCACGTATCGTCTGATTTTTTCCAGGTAAAATGTGATCTATTTAATATTTATCTCCCTCACAGGATGATTGTGAAGCTTAATTCACCATTTGTGAAACACTTTGGGATTCTTAGTTTTACAGGACTACTGCATGATAAATTAATTATTTTCATGACTAAATTATCTGATAGCTACTTTTGATGAGCAAACAGATTTTGCTTGTTGAGCTTGAAATGTTCCACCTGCAACATCTTGGGTTTGACACGCATTCACTCAATTCGAGATTTCTGCGGCCTCGCCGATGGCTGGAAGCTGGTGGCTCTGTGGTCTGTGGCTCAGGAAAGGACGTGGCCGTGGGTTTGGGTTCCAGAGGTTCCCACAGCAGCGACAACGCTTGGTGATGCAGCCCTGTCTGAGACACTGGGCTTCTTCACACAGACATGGCAGCTTGGCAGCACATGACCTCAGGTTTGCAAAAATTTCCGGACTCCTATTGCAAAGCCAAAACTCAGAATCCTCCTCGAAGGTCTTGGAGGAAATCAGTTCTAAGGACAGCGTTCTGGAAAAAGATGCTTTTCTGAAATGAACTAAAATGAAATGAAAATATGCTTTTTCTGAAAATATATATCCTTCAATAAACTGTGGGATAAACTTTAAAAAGATCTGTTTTTTTGCATATAACCTTAAGATGCAACACATCTTTTTGTTTTAATGATATTCAACGCAGTAAATTTATTTTCCCATCTATATGTACCATGACCTTCTTAATTTCAGTCCTAGTGGATTCTAATCATCCCTTAGAATCAGCCGACAGAGGCTGATACAAGCCAACACAAGCAGGTTTGTATTTGTCTCCTCAGTGCTATTCTAACATTAATTCTTATCCCTTTGGTAAATGGAATACCACGAAGGAATTGGAAGCGATCTGATGTTGGAAGTAGTCAGTACCCTCATCTCCCGGGGACGTCTATGGTCTGACCCTACCAGGACATACCCACATGAAGATTCAGTGGTGCAGGTACTTCAGCTGAACGCAAATTACTTTTCAGTTTCAGTAAAGCAAATTAAGAAGCTTGATCTCTTAATATTCGTTAAGAGCAAAGCATGGCAAGTCCCAGACTACCTGAAACGTTGACAAGATGGGCTCCCGCCAGTTGCCTACCCACAGGAGCGAGATGCCATCTGCGATGCCCGAGGGTAAGGGGGACACCGGCCCAGGGCTCGCAGATGGCCGCAGGCCGCCGCCGTACCGGTGCAGAGGCTGAAGGCCCGGGCGGCCTGAGCTCCCCCAGGGCC
>NW_009648636.1:761045-766401 GCF_000708025.1 Charadrius vociferus
GGGGGGGCAGGACGGGCACAGCCGTCCCAAAGCGCTCGGCTCTGGGTAAGGAAAAGGGTTTGGCTCCTTCTAGAGGAGCTGCCGTGTGGAGGACGTGTCCTAAAGCACCGTTCCCTTCCAGAAACAGTTCGCGTGTGTGTGTGTCCCCGGTCTCCCTCCCTTTTTTTTTAAGCAAAAAGTAACGTTCCTTGTTTTTCTCACCCCCACCTATGTTGTCTTTGTACCTAAATTACAACTCATAGAATGGTTTGGGTTGGAAGGGATTTGAAAGCTCATCCAGTCCCACCCCCCTGCCATGGGCAGGGACATCTCCCACCAGCCCAGGGTGCTCCAAGCCCCGTCCAACCTGGCCTTGAGGTGAACCAATAACTGAATTTATGAAGTCAATAATTTGCTGAAACTGTTGTGTATCTACGGGCAAACAAAGGGCGGTCTTGTTGCTTAATATTCAGTTATTTGAGAGAGCTGCCGTTTGAGGAAAGCCAAACGGAATGAAATCAGGTGATTTTTTTTCAGGCAGAAAAACCTGAATGAAAGTTGCAAGCTCCTCTTGGACACTTTACTAGATGGCTGAAGAGTTATGAGTCATACAGTGAAGATGAGAGTATATTTTCAGCTAAAACCTTACCAGTGAAGCACAAGCACTGGCAGTGATTGAAATCACAGTATTTAATCAAAGAGGGAGAAATATGTATGAATAAAATAGAATATTATCAAAATGGTTTTTTGTTCATTTCTCCCCCCCATAAATATTAGTCAGGAAATCTAAGGACATCAGGGAGAATTCTGTTAATTGATTAATTCTGAGAATTGATTAAGCCTCAGCAAAAATTGTAACAATTGTTACAAGTTCAGTATGGATGATTTAGTAGTAGTTGCTAATGGTGTAGTAAAAGCACTGCCTATTTTTGTTATGTATTTGGCAAAATGAGATAGATTTTGCTGTGCAATAGCAATTAAATACTGTGTAGGTTTATTTATAAGGTCAGTAATGGTAGTTTTGCATAACTATCTGTTTGTAGTACTGGAAGTGTTCATTGAGGAAATCTCTAGGTTGCTTACATTTGTTTTAGTGACATGTATATACTCTGGCCAGCACAAACATTAGAGTTTCCCTAGTGTTCCACAGGTTGGTTAGTCTGGTGGTGGCCCTTAAATAATGGAAAAGCTGACAGGTGACCAAATATTTATGTAATTAATGAGAACGGCTTTAATTGCATCTTTATCATGTTTGAAGCCACATGTTCCTGTGATGCCACAGTGACTTCTTTCCTACCGGAAATTACTGCTTGATTGATAGACACCAATATAATGGATTTCTGTAAGGGCTTTGACTTTGGGATATTTCCCCATCCATTTCCCCCCCGCCCCCCCAAATATGTCCCCATGACATGAATGAAGCTCTTACATGGCCGAATGTCAAGGTATGAAGTGAATGTGTTTTATGTCTTTGTGCCATTGCAGAGAGTAATGGCAGGGCATACAGCAGAATCACTTTACTTTGTTGAGGTTGATTTTTAAATATTAACACAATTATAGTTTAAACAGTTTATAACGGATATTGGGGAGGAAGAAAAAAGATCGGATTGAACATGTAAATATGAATAATTCTGTAGTCTCAGGTGCAACATATTTTCGCCAGCCCTGGACTTTGGCTGATTTTACTTATTGAAGACAAGATTGAGAGGCGTCTTTATTTCAGTGTGTAACTACGTCCATTTACACTGTTGGTCTTTCTTACTTACCAATTTCTGAACTACACTGAAAAAAAACCCAACCAAAAGCAGTAACTGTAACCTTAAATTTGGTAATCTCATTTGAGGTATTTAGATGTTAATCACAGCCATTAAAACACGCATGTTAACTGTTAGAGCAAGCTACCAGAGGAAATGATGTTGCCACATCTAAATTGGTGGTATCTTTGGAGGAGTTTCTGTAAAGCATAACTGATAATTCAGCTCAAACACAGAAGGAAAAAGATTTATTGTCTGGTGTTCAAGTTAGATTGAATGAGGCAATAATTTCTTTTAAATTCTATAAATCTGTGAATAACACAATTGTTCCCTGTATTACTGCTCTGCACATTGCTGATGCTTTGCTGAACATTCTTATTCATACAAGACTGCAATGTCTTGTTGTCGATACCAGTTGTACGTTCCAGAAAGACTATAACTGTAAAAGTGTATATGGGAACAGACTGCATTTGATGGCACCTCCATCGCAGCTTTTAAAGAGCGAGTTAGCAGGCATCAGGAATATAGGTTAGCTTTTGCTCACGCCCTGCATCAAGCCAGGATCAACTTAAATGATTTTTGAGGACAGTTTTTAGACCTATATCCTACAGGTTTTTTAACACTGCATTTGCAATAGTGCTCTGTAGTGGAGGATATGATTGTTTTGGTTTCCTGAAGTAGCAATGTTACCTGTAATGCAATGGCAAGAGCTTATATATGGTCTTCATTAGAGCGAGGTTGCAGTACTCATTTCCAGGTCTATTACTCTTTGTATTTTATCTGTATCTGTCTGTCTTTCTGGTCATGAAGTTTGTTATTTAAACAACTTAAAGTGGAAAGTAATTTTGTAGTATTCAAACTAGATGGTTATTGTTTGAGCTTTCTGTAGTATGGAAATAGTGTAAAAGATAAGGTAGAGGCTGACAGTCCAGATAAAGCGATTTAAATCATAACATCTAGTCTGTGCTACTGGAATGCTTACTGCTGGTGGAGTGGAGTCAGACAATGTTTACGATGGGTAGGTCTACAGGATGACCTGCTTTACAAAATTACTTAATTGCTGACAGTTCCCGAAGTGTGTAGAAAAGTAGTTCATGACTTATACAGCTGTAGTGAAGGCTTTTAACCATTGTAAGCACAAGTCTAAAAAGGACAGTTAACTAACTTTCAAACTCTATATTTATTTCACGAGAATGCAGTGTGTTATACACTGATCAGTATTTATCCCTGTTTATTTTGCTGCTCTTTTGCAATTGAATTTAATGATTTTATATTTATAGTTGCTGCTGTTTAAGTCGAAGATTAAATCAGATATCGAGCCATGATCCATTGTGGAAAAGACACTGCAAGAAATACTGGCTTATTTCAGAGTAAGTGTGATTGTTTTAAGCCTTTTTTCTGTGAAAATAAGGCTTATGTTATTGTGCTGTCTGTTTATGTCCACATTACTTCTAGTAACTCTAAGACTGAATTGGTATTCACCAGCTTCTCACCAGCTTCAAACCGATGAAAGGTTAGAGGTGTCAAAAATGTTAATTTCCTAAAAAAATCTGCATGAATGTACAAGTGTTAAAAAGTTTTATAGATGGGTGGAGAAGAGATATCCTGCTAATGCCTAGGCTGAAGGTGAAGCTGCAGCTTGACCTTCTCGGACACCAGATGTTCTATGGAGGAAAGTAATATTCTGAGTGCTGTAATAATGAGGGGTACAACAGGATGGTTGTGTCAAGGGTGGCCATGACTGGAATCACAGAATAGTTGACGTTGGAAGGCACCTGTTGAAATCCTCTAGTCTAACTCCCCTGTTCATGCAGGGTCATCTAGAGCAGGTTGTCCAGGACTGCGTCCAGTGTCCTATCAGTGGGCGCTGCTGAGAAGAGTCTGGCTTCATCTTTACTCCTTCCTATCAGGTAATTGTATGCATTGATAAGATCCTCCTGATCCTTCCCTAGGCAGAAGATTTGCAGCTCTCTCGGCCTCTCTTCACGTGAAAGATGCTTTAGTCCCAGTATCACCTTTGAGGTCCTGCACTGGAGTTTTTCCAGTACACTCATATCTTTCTTGTAATGGGGAGCCCAGAACTGCATGCAGTACTCCAAATGTGTCTTCACCAGTGCTGACTAGGGAGCTAGGATCACCTCCCTTGACCTGCTGACAACATTCTTCCTATTGTGGCCTAGGGTGCTGTCTACCTTTTTTTCTGCAAGGGTGCATTGCTGGCTCATGGTCAGCTTGGTGTCTGCCAAGACCCCCAGGTTCTTCTCAGCTGTCTGGCCCCCAGGCTGTACTGGTGTCTGGGGTTATTCCTCCCCAGGTGTAGGACTTTGCATTACTCCTTGTTGAACAGGAGATTCTTCTTTGCCTGGTGAGGTTTCTCTGAATGGCTGCACAACCATCTGCTGTATCAACCACTCCTCACAGTTTTGTAGCATCTGCAAACTTGCTGAGCGTCTATGCCCCATCATCCAGGTCATTAATGAAGATATTAAATTGTATTGGCCCCCAGATGGAGCCCAGGGATATTATCACAAGTGACTTGCGTCCAATGGATCACCCTTTGGGCCCGGTCATTCAGCCAATTTTCAGTCTACCTCACTGCTTGCCTATCAAACCCATACTTTGTCAGCTTCTTTGTGACAACATTAGCAGGGAGACAGTGTCGAAGGCATCACTAAATTTGAGATAAACAACATCCGCTGCTCTCCACTTGTCCATCAAGCAAGTCACATCATGTAGAAGGCTATCAGGTTGGTCAAGCATTATTTCCCCTTTGTAAATCTATGCTGACTGCTCCTGATCACCGTCTTGTCTTTCATGTGTTTGGAAATGCTTTCCAGGAGGATTTTCCCCATCATTTTCCCAAGGAAATCACAGTGGGCTGTGTAAAATGTTTTACATACTTGTTTCTTTGGGTGTTGTGTTTTTTTAAAAAGCTCACTTTCTGTTCTGTTTGCTTGCATTGAACTCAGGATGTCTGTTAAGTGGAAGCTAACTATAAAGGTATCAATTCACATCTTTGTTAAAAAAAGCATGTTTTTCCAAGAGCTGAGAAGGCTCGTGGAGTTGACTGAAGTGAATCTTCAGTCAGTTTTGTTACTGCTTATGCCCTCTTTGTGTCCTGTTTTCTAGACAGTATCTTTCTTTTTAGATTGTAAATTCAGAGGATTATTAACTACTTATAACTTCAGTGATCAATTCCATATATTTTTCCATTACCCAGGTAATGCAGGTGTTGCTTGTATAACATGAATAGCCTAAGATGGCAGAACAGGTAGTGATAAGGAGTCAATGTATATGCATAAGTGGGTGGAGGAGATAATTTAGGAAAACATTTCCACAGTTGTAGTTTGCAATCTATATTGTGTCATATGGACTATATTAAAAATGAACAGCAAAGTTGAATCCACAAAGGTAAACATGCTGTGCATATTCTAATTACATGCAGCTTATGAAGATATAACACAACTTGTAACATTTTGCCTTGAGATTCACTGCATAAAAATCCTAAGCAATATTCATACTAGAATCCAAGCTAGAAAGGAAAACCTGGTGCGGGGCAGGGAAAGAAGGTATGGAAATGGGAAGTTCAAACTGAGTACCTGCTGCTTTGGAAGAGGAACTTC
>NW_009648636.1:766451-784817 GCF_000708025.1 Charadrius vociferus
GGCTCTGGGGTTGGTTTCTGAGATGCTGGCTTCTCCATAGCAAGAAAAACTTAGTAATGAAGGCTGTAATTAATTTCTACAAATAACATTTGGAGGGTGAAAATGTGCTGAAACTTTTCTCACCTGCTGAGACGTAATTCACTTTGGGGTTTTATCCTTTGCCTTTTTGGTTTGGCATTAGTTTATCTAACTTCCCAGATTAAACTTAGTCTACTTTTTTCCCTCCTCTTCTTGAGCTCTTCTTCAAGAAGTAAACTCCTCTCCGTTGTAGAGCTAGAGAGATCTTAAAGGTGATGTGAAGACTTCTCACTGTTTAGATTTTTATTTAGGTGTACGAAGCTGTACTAAATCTTTTAGATTCAGCTTGCTGGTTGAAGGTTGAGGAGTTGGAATATATCCTAACACAAAGATGCAAGGGCTGCTACAATTTGGAAGCAAGCATCCTCTGTCATGTATTAGTCAGCACTGGTTTTGGCAGCCTGGCTTCCCATAGCCTGCTGTTGTGCCTGTGCTGAGTACTGCCTATGCAGTAATTCCTTAAGAAACTTAAGGAATTCTTCCCAGATCAGTGCACGGAGTTCTCATTTAACTCTCTGGTTTACTCCTTAATGCTTATTGGGTAAATGAAGCAGTTTGTGACTAATGTGATTTTTTTTTTTTTTTAAGGTCTTCTCGGTATATGTGTGAAACGTGATGTGAATTAGCTATTCACCAGTTTTAAGATTTAATAACAGACAGCACTCTGTTTAAAGGAATACTGTTTCTTAATTTTCCCCTGATACTAAGTACCCCAAATGTTTCCTAATTCTTTTCCAAGTTGCTGTTGAGTAGATACTGGAATTAATTGAGATTGTGTAGCTTCACGTGGCTCAAAGTGTTCCTGGCTTGATATTATGCACACTGTTTCTTCCAAATAACAAATATTAACTTCTTGGGTTTAGATGCCAAGTTTTTAGGATGGTATTTAAACTTACTTTCTTCATGTCCACCTAGAGAGGAAAAAAGTCAACGAAACCAGACCTGGAAAGCTGTCTTCATCAGTACCTACTGTGACCTAGGAAGATACATCCGGTACTATGCTACATTGAAAAAAGCCTGGGATGACCTCGAGAAATACTTAGGTCAGCGGTGTCCTCGGATGATTGGTTCTTTGAAAGGTACGGTGTAATACCTGCCATCTCTAGTAGGCTAAAAAGTTTTAACTGGGACTTAGTCAGCTAATGGCAATATTGTGAGGAAAAGGTTCATTTCACTTTATAAATACTTTCCGCTTAAGTCAGGCCTGTTGAGATTTTGTTGGGTGGAGATTGGTGCTGTATTAAGTAATCAGTTAATGTAATCAACTTCTTTTCTAATTTGTGTAGTAATCATTTTGTGCCACCTAGCATTCAGTAAAGTCACCAAATATTGACTTGAGTCCATGTTCATTTGATCCAAAGTACTGAGAATTTCCATGCTTTATATTTGAAATACTTGATTTTTAGTAATTCTGGCCACTAGCATGAATTTAACTAGGGGAAGATTCTTGAGACTGTGCTAGTAGGCAGCTGTGTTCTAAAGTTGAACCGAATTTATATTGCTTTCATATGCCTGTTAGTTCACTTTCTCTGAAATAAGTGGCAAAATACTTTGAAATATATATTCCTTTTGTGATAACATAAACAAAAAAAAAATCCATAATGCTAAAGTTGCTGGAACTACTTAAAATTCTCTTTGGCAGTTGAAAACATGCTGTTATGTCTGGAATGTAGCTAGTTTTTGCCTTATTTCTAGCCATGCAGCTCTGATGAAATGATGTGAAATAAAATTTTGAAGAAGAGGTCTTAACACAAATTCTATTATTCACCTTTGTCAGGAGCAGCATATTGGGCACTTGGGGGCAGAGTAGTGAAGCAGCATTAAATCAGAGAGTTTCAGAGGAGCAGCAGTTCTTGATTCCACCTCCAAAGCTGCCACTTAATACTCTGTTTCTTTTTGTACACAGAGAGTGTGCGGGAGGAAGATCTAGATGCTGTGGAAGCACAAATAGGTTGCAAACTCCCTGATGACTATCGATGTTCATTTCGTATTCACAATGGACAGAAGCTAGTGGTTCCTGGGTAAGGAGTGAAAACTACATACCAAGTTATTGATTCCTTTTGTATTTCGTGAATACTTTATTTATTAAAGAGGGAAAATGTCTGCTGAACAGAATAGGTGAAGCATTAAACATATTGTAACTGAGTGACTGCTTGAAGTGACACTTCTGGAATTGGCTATCTTCTAGTCTCAGAAGCAATTAAAAACACGGTGTAGATTTCTCATTGCTCAAATTACTCTTACACTTCAGTCCTTTTTCCTAGTAAAAACCTTTCTCTTTTTGTTGTAATAACTAAAACTTCCCACTGTTAGACTTCTAATCATACCACTGCAAGTTGCTCCCCTGAAGTTTTGCTTTGTATTACATAAGTAAATTAGCTTCTTGCACTCTTCAGGTTTCATTATTTAATAACTTTTTTCTTTAAAATAGTTAGGGAATAACTTTCAAACCAGGTAGTGATTTAAAGTAGAATCAAAATGTCAGTTCTGCAAATTAGATTTTCTCAGTAGAAGATTTTACAATTTTATGCAGTTTCAGCAATTAAAAACCCCTTTTACATCAAGGTTAGAAGGCAAATGACCAAACGTACTTTCTTATTTTCCAGCTATAGAAAAAGTTTGCAGGTCGGCACTTGATGAAGTGCCGCGAACATCAGTTAGAAAGCTGGGGCAAATCATTGCAGTGTCTGTAGGGGGCAGTGCCTTCACTAGTAAAGAAGGGGCAGCTTCCTCCAATTCTAGTGCTGGGTGTGCAGGAGAGATATGGGAAACGGTTTTATGGAACCATAAGGATGACTTCTAGTTCTGGTTCTTTTCCAGGAGAGCCTTTTTTTAGAGAGGAGATAGGTGCCCTAGTTCTGTAGACTTCAAGTGGAGCCCTGCAGCTTGCGTGCTTCCTGCTCTTCCCACTATTTCACTCCCACAAAGCCTCTGCTGTGGTGATGTGCCTCTGGAAGGGCTGCAGGAGCAGACATATGCCTTTGGGCATACTTTTCAGCTTGAACGACTGCCAGTGGGCTGTGGTCCATCGCTGTGCCCTCAAAGCGAGGGCCTGAGCCCTACACACAGGTTGACAAATCTTTTTGGTGGAGCGCTGGCTGGGCGACTATTCAGGTCTGACATGTGGGACCCTGGAGCGAGAAAGGCCGCCACGCTGCTAGTGGAAGGTGTGGTCTTACTGTTGGGGACAGGCTTGCTTTCTTTGTGGGAGATGAATACCGGAAGGGTCAGGAGTAGGTGTTGGAAGTCTATGCAGCAAGTTGTTTGCATGTTAGGTCAGAAATAGAGGAGATTTAGGACTAGTTGTCATTGTTAGATGCTTCAGATTTCTGTGTCTGGATGTTAGCATTGCTTTTCAAATTGTAGAATGTGCTAATTCCAGGTGAGACTGCATAAGGAAAAAGAGGAATGGAACCTGTTGCCCAGGATGGGAGCAGCTTATGTCATGCTGACATGTGGCAGCTTGCACCTGAGTCACTGCTTTCATAACATCAGTAAAAGCTTAGCATCTGGAAGAGCTTACATCTGAGAACATCAGTGAAAGGCAAATTAGAAGGGAATATGGGTGGGGAGGTGTGCATTACAGGTTTGTGTACTCTTCTTATTGCAAAACACACTGCTGTAGTGTGTGCCCTTGTTGATTACTCTGATCATGTTACCCCTTTTCATCATTCTTCCATTGTCTGCCCCTTTATTACATTGAGTGTAGTTTGCTTGGGCTTTTTTTCACCCTAGCTCTCATCTAGCCCAACATTCATATCAATGTTAATTTTAGCTTCTGATGCTCACCTCCATTCCTCATCTTTTAGATATCTTAGATTAGTATGACACTTTTCCAAATTTATATATCCTTTTGTTATGTATAGAGAGGTTCCTTTTACTGTCTTCAATGTCACATCCTCATTGTCAAAAACAAACAAATAAAAATTCCCATTCTTGGCTGTGATGCTTGCAAAAAGCTAGAGGAAAAAATTTGAAACAGTTGATGGCCTTGCCAGGCCATGCTGATAGATATTGTCTCATTCTTTCCTTGTACGTCTCTTTCCTTGTGTCTGTAGGCCTTAGTTTTTATACTGGGATTATAATCTCGCTGACTAAACAGTTATTTTCCTTGTTCACTTCTCAACCTTTTCTGCAGAGCATATAGACCACCTTGCTCACTGTAGTTTTGATCAATGACTGTTACTATGGCAGCTTGGTATTCTAATTGAAAAAGCATAGATGCTTTGATAGTAGTCAAATGAACTTGCACAAAACTCGAGATATGGAGCACTGGTTATTATATGATGCTACTATAGAAAGCTGTGTCAGCTGTGAACGGCTTCTTTGAAGTAGTTGCAGGCATGATGGGTGTCATCAACACAGTTTAAAATGGTGCTTTGAGATGCACAAAACATACAAGGAAGTGTTTATCCTAGAGTCATCAAGCTTCCCTTTGTGAAGTTTGATGTTGTGAACTGATAACCTAGATGAAGTCTAACACCCAGGTGCTCATCTAAGTCTAATATGCATCTAGAGCATTAATAGAATCAATGCATAGAAATCATTGCGTTGTGAGTTGTGCCTTTTGTTTATCTTTCCTTTTTGTGTTGTTGTCTGTGAAGTTTGATGGGAAGCATGGCACTGTCGAACCACTACCGCTCTGAAGACTTGTTGGATATCGACACAGCGGCTGGAGGTTTTCAGCAGCGGCTAGGTCTGAAACAATGCCTTCCTCTTACTTTTTGCATTCATACTGGCCTGAGTCAATACATGGCCCTGGAGAGTGTGGAGGGACGAAATAAATACGAGATCTTCTATCAATGTCCAGTAAGGAAGATATGTTTATACTTGTGAATGTACTTTTCTAATGATTGATGGTGCCCCTTTGCATGTTGTCAGATACCTGAAATATTTTACATAGCATAAGGTGAATACTAAGAGATCGTAATTAGTTTGTTACTTGCCCCTGAATTGCCATCTGGTTTTCATCAAAGCCCACAAGTGGAATGGTGAGTAAGTGAAAGAAATTTACATGAAGTTGTTAATGGCTAACGCCATTTCTATAGGTTCATGATAGTGGATAACATTCATCCTTATTGGAAAGTATTATTTTAATGTGTTCAATCTATGGCAGGTATATACTCTTGTCCCTGATTCCATAAGGAAGAAAAGCTTCTCCATTATGGAGGATCAGCATCTGTTTATATCTCCTCCCCCAGATATGTTAAATGTAAACTTACTGCAATAAATAATACCCTCTGGATTGTAAGCAAAACTTACTCTCCAGTGAAAGAACACATTACTCTTGAGCAGCTCCTTTGTAGAACATAATTAAGTATTTTTCATAATTCTTACAGCAGTAGTATTTTAAGATAGCCATATTGTTGGTAGTAAAGCTTAAGGATATTATACCTAACAAGCTTTTAGCCTGCCCTCTCCTTACCCATGCCCTGACAACCTCTCCACCCCAAAAAGAAAGCAGCATGAGTAAAGAGTGTTTCTTTAAAAAAAAAAAAATAATGGGGATCTTCATCCTGCTATGAAGTTCCTGGCCGTTTGCTTTCAAAGAATGTAGCAATGAGATTTTTAGGGAATACCTTGATCATGGATCACTTGAAGGATGTTAAGATCCCTCTTTGTATTATGCTGAGCATTTAAACCTTCTGGATAACACTTGGGAACTTGGAAGGTTGCTTACTTATATTTTGGTTCCTCTGTGGACAGCGCTGCATGTTGCAGGGGAGAATGTGGTAGCACAGGAGCTGGGATTGTTTAGCCTGGAGCAAAGAAGGCTCAGGGGAATCTTACCAATGTTTATCTGATAGCCGGGCATAGAGAAGTTCGAGCTAGTCTCTTCTCAGTGGTGCCTGCCCAATGACAGAAGAGGGGGCAGTGCGCACAAGCTGAAACACAGGAACCTTGATCTGGACATACACAAAGAGGTTTTTGCTGTGAGTGTGGTGAAACACTGGAACAGATTGCCCAGGGAGCTTGTGTAGTCTCCGTCCTTGGACGGGACATCATACTGGGCAACCTGCTCTAGCTAACCCTGCCTCAAGGAGAGGAGTTGGACTGTTCATCTCCAGAGATCTCTTACAACCTCAGCTATTCTGTGCTTCTATTCTAAGGCAATATTTTGTGGGCCTCACTTCTTGATCCATTACATCTGATTTTATATGCATGAGCCTTAGTGGAATGTTCAAGCTGCGTATTCAGTCATCACGTGAGCACTCATGGGGAGAGGCATGTGTGTTTTATTTATTTTTATATCTGACTGGGAGTATAATGATGTATTAAACAGCCAGATTTTAGGTTTAGTGAATAGAGGGAAAGTGTTGCCTTTGTTATATTTCAAGTGTTGAATTTTAACCTTGGAAGTCTAATGCCCTCCTTCTAATACATCCATAACCCTCTTTCCCTTTTAGGACCAAATGGCTCGCAATCCATCTGCTATTGATATGTTCATCACAGGTAACACATTTGATTAAAACATTTTGCAGGATATTTTATTGCGCCGTTTAGAAAATGCATGTCAGTATGACTTGAACAAAGCAAGCATTCCAAATTTTCTGTGTTACGTGGAAGAGTCAAACCCGCTTTAAAACGCCAGCGGTTACGTGAAATGAGATGCAAGCTTTCTCTATTAAAGCTTGTCCTTCTGTGTGTCGCGTATACAAATCATTCAGTGTCCTAACCTGTCTAACAAGATGAGCAAAACCTTTAACTTAGCTATCATGGGGGTGATGTAAGCAGTTATTAAGTACAGCACCCAAGTGGACAGAAAGATTACTTTTTTTCCCCCCTCGAAGTTTTCACAGCCGTGTTGGAAGTTGAAAATATTTTGTGTCCAATCTAATTAACTATAAACATAGCTGCAGAAGAAAACCTTTCTGGATTTTTCATCTGCCTCATTGCTTTGTTCAAAGGATAAAGGAGGGAAGGGGTAAACTGTGTAATAGTTGTTTGGTTATGTAGTAATCTGTTGTGATCATCTGTCTGACATGTACATTGGCTGGAACAGTGTTTCCATTATTTCTTTTTGTTAATCTACTGGAATCTGGTAATTGTGTCTGTATCTAAATTAATTCCTTTCAGTGGGAAAGCAGATGTGTAATAAACGGCATCAAAATTAATATTAAAATTTAATCTTGCACATTTCTTAAGAAACATGTGTTCACATTTCTTAAGAAATATGTGTTAATATTACAGTGAGACCACATTAGGCAATGTTATACCATTGCTGGTTTGGGTTGAAGGTAATTAAACTCTTAGCCACGCTAATTTAGGAAACCTTTCAATGTACTGATTAATTCTATGAACTGATTTCCGTGTGAAGTAGTCAGCCTGCTGTCTGTATTACAAAGGTCACTGCAGAATGCGTTGTGTGCTTTAGAACAATCATAGGAAAGATGTAGCAAAAGCTCAGGAGTTTGGTTACGTGCTTCTCTTCACCTGAGGATGTAATACTTCAAAGCTACTCTATGGGGAATTGGTGTTGCTGCTTTTATGGAATTAAGTCAACGGTGAAGTGATCTGACATCATATTGAAGTGTATTCCGCTTGGCTGAAGGGGTTAATCTTGACTTACCGCAGAGTGGAGTGAGTTTCATAAACTGCATTTGTCTTGTCACTTTGAACATGGCAGAGTCCACTCTCTCCATTCAGAATGACTTTATACAAGGTTTGCATTTTGTGGATTAGTGGTAGAAAGGAGGATAATAAACTTAGAGTTCCTTAGATTTCCAAAAGATCAAAGGACACTACACGTAGCTCTTGCTGAAAGGAAGAAGTGGTAAGTACACTTAATCTAACAGGAGTGGTGGTACTTGATAACATGTCAGTGAAGGCGATGATAATGATTTCTTAGTATTTCAGCTTAAATCCAGTTTTGTATCAGTAATACTGACACATAATTGAAGAACTCTGTACTTTTCAATTGCACTTCATATTGCAATGCTTGGAAGATTTACGGCTGGAAAATTCTTTTATGGAGAGCCAGTATCTCTTGTCTGAAACTCTATTCTTTGAGAGTTGAATGTGACAGCTTGACTGTCTACTTAGAAATCAAGCTGTTCCTAATTAATGGCTGTAGGTGTATGAAAAGCTGTTCTCAGACAATGGCTGTAAGTGCATGAAAATCCCAGGTTCTTTGGAATGACATACAGCCTTAGTCTTCTGGGTTTGTAGCAGGAGCGTGGAGCATGTCTCTTTACCCCTGTTTTTAAGGAGCATGAAATTCTGCAACTTGCTGGTGTGTAACTCTGTTCGTATGGAAACCTGTGTATCAAAACTAAATCCATAAATCCACCAGCGGGCTTGCATGCCTCTTGTAGGTGGAATAGCTGGAATTAGCTATACAGGTAGTATAGGCCACTATACTTGTCGTCTTTCCTGGTCATAGCAGAAGAGTCATGAGCAGGAAACTAGACGATGGGAGATACCAGCATTTGAAGACCGTGATTATAATGTGAAATACTTAGCTTAGAGACTCTTTGTTTGCTGTGAACATGCACCCTTAACTCTTAGTTCTTGGTTGGATTCTCCAAATGATCTTTGTTGGTAGAATGGACTGGAATGTGGACTGACTCAGCTAAGTAAGTCCAAAAGTTTATTAAAAAATATTCAAAGCTTTAAACTGTTTCCTTGAAATATTTATTGGAATGAGCTTAGTGGTAAATTTGCCTGGTTTTATGACTACTTTTCTTCTTTGGCATCTAGGTACATCTTACTTGGAATGGTTTACATCCTATGTAAACAAAGTTGTAACTGGTGGTTATCCTATCATCAGAGACCAGATTTTCAGGTATTGTGACTGGGATTTATAACCTCACTGCAAGGTTTTGATGCTTCTTTCAGAATGCAGACCTCTTTCCATGTACTTACAGGAGTCTTATAAAAAAGCTGATGGTGGAGAGAGGAGAAAGGACATGAAACTTACTGCAGATAAAGCTGTAAAGCAGAATACTTAAAGAAACTTTTTTTTTTTTTTACTAGAAGCTTCAGAGTTTGTAACTTTGTGTTAACGGGACTGAAATTTTGCATTATAACTGATCTGAAGCTTAGCTAACAGCATAATATTTATTCTGCTTGCTATGAGTGTGCTGCAGCTGCAGGACTGGCCTTAGTTATTAAAAAAGCAATTGTTTCAGTTAACTGGTCTCTAAAATAACACTGCTGAATTTGTAAATAAGCAGAACCTTTCTGGTGTTTGAATCTCCATGCGGTTTTTATTTCTTCTAAGTATAAGCAAGAACCTTAATTCTGTCAAACTGAGATGCTATAGAACAGAGTTCCTGATCTGTAAATTAATTTGCTGTAGGAGTTGCTAGTTTTTGTTTTTTAAATAGCATAATGACACATCTTTATTAAACAAGTGTGTTTTAATTGACTTCAGATCAAATTATACACCCACCTTAATGCAAGCATTAATGGAGGTACAAAGAGATCCATAGCTGTAGGAGTTCAGGTCATGGGGAAGTATAGATCATGAAGACACTGCATACATCCTTTCTTTAAATGCCAAATGACAAATAAGAATTACCTTTAACCTAGCACCACAGTGCTCTTATTAGTAATTAACTGATCACTTCACGTGTTTAGTTTTCTGTATTGAATGTACACAGCTATTTGCTGAGTTAATGTTTTCCTTTCTGTAGGTATGTGCATGATAAAGAATGTGTTGCTACCACAGGAGATATTACTGTTTCTGTGTCCACATCTTTTCTACCTGAACTCAGTTCTGTACATCCACCGCATTATTTCTTCACTTACAGAATCAGGTAAAAATAACAACTGGATTAACTCTTACAACACAGGAAAGACCTATGTAATGTTCAAAGCATCAGTTGTTGCAAATGTATGGACAGCATTCATAAATGTACTAAAATGAATAGGATGTGCTCAACATGCTGTACTTTTTAATAAAAAAATACTCAATCATTAGGACACCTGGTCAGGTATGCAAAGTACTGGTCAAATTGGTAATTGGTGAAGTACAGTGATAGGTGAGGGAAAGAAGTTACTCATAACTTGTGATTTAGAAAGAGGCAAATAACAATAGATAGTGAAGCGGAAGGCACGGAGATGGATCCCAACAACTGATCCAGTATACTTTGCCTTAGGGTTTTATTTTTTTTGCCCAGTCTACTTGGAGAGAGATCCTGAGGATACTAAACCGTTTCTTAAAATGTACAAAAGTAGTTAGATAACCATGAAATACACTGTTTGGCTTCCAGAATTGAAATGTCCAAAGATGCTCTTCCTGAGAAGGCTTGTCAGCTGGACAGTCGATACTGGAGAATAACAAATGCCAAAGGTGATGTAGAAGAAGTTCAGGGTCCTGGAGTAGTTGGTAAGTAAAAGATTGCTTTTACGAACCCAATAGAGAGAGTGGTTTTGTATTTAATGTGCATGTTGTGAAAGTTACATTATTAGCTGTTCATCATGGTGACAGAGGGTAGTAGTTGTATGGTTCGTATCAAAATAATTTTGCTGTTGAAAGAAAGAGATACCTATCTATCTGTTTTGTCTTTAAAGTCATTTTGCAAGGGATGTCTGAACATCCTGATAGTTAGCCGCTCTTCAGTTAGTTTTTTAACATCAATAATGCCTGAGAATCATTTATGCATCCACTGGAATATAAAACGACCTGCCTGAATACGTTCTGGAGTGCAAGTGCTTTAGCAAACTGCTAAATTGTAGTTCTACTTCAGTCCTTACTATTGTGATCTAATTTTTTACCAACAGGGGAGTTTCCAATTATCAGTCCAGGCAGAGTCTATGAATATACCAGCTGTACTACGTTTTCCACAACATCTGGATATATGGAGGGGTATTACACCTTCCATTGCCTCTACTACAAGGACAAATTCTTTAACGTCACAATTCCCAGATTTCATATGGTGTGTCCGACGTTCAAGGTGTCTACAGCACGAATGGTAAGCGCAGATGCAGTTGTGTTTATCCTAGATTATTTTTTCCCTGACCTCCTGTTTTCTGAGAACACTTGGATTAATTTTAATAGGACAGTGTAACTGTGTGTTTAAACTCCAATGTCATGTCTCTTTTCAGTTTTGATTCTTTTCTTGAAAATCACTCTTTTTCAGAACCATTTCTCAAAAACAATAAAAGTTGAAAAGTATCACTCAGTCGGAGACTTTGGCAATTCCCATTATATGAATTCTTTTCAGCTTCTGGAATGTCTATCGATAAGAAAACACTTCCGGTGCAAAAATTACAGTACTGAATAGCATTCAGATTGGTAACTCCATACAAAACATGGTCCAATTAAGACTAAGTCTGGCAACTGTAGTAATCTTTGTAGACAGTTCGTACATTGGTACAGCCATGTATCCGCATTCCTTCGACGTGTAATGCTACCAGTTTAATTAAAGACCCTTGGCCCTGGCTTTCATAGGACGCCGTATGTGGCTATGAGTCTCCCTCCTCAGGTCCTCATGTCTGTCTGGTACCAAGGTCAGACCCAGTTGTACCGGTGAGATCAGGGGCCCTATGGGTTCTCGACAGAGGTAGAACACGACTATTCTGTTGTGCTGTGTCTGAAGACACCTGCCTCTCAGGATGCACAGAAATATATCTATGTCTGTCTGTTCAGGACGTATTTCAGAGTTCTTAATTTGTACCTGGAAACATGGCATTTCGTTAGCTGTTGGGATTTCATCATTCTTTTAAATATTCCACCTTGGTATGCCCACACTCGTCTGTTTTAGCCGTAATAGCATATCTGCTTTCTTCAACAAGGAAAGTTTCAGTTAATGACTACTTAAAAATGATAGCAGGCCGTATGATGTTCATTGGTCCTCACTGAAAGTGCATTTCATGAAGTCACTTAGTGACTTTGCAAATCAGTAAGCTATTTAGCTGACTGTTAATTACAACATAGTTTTAGTTTGGAGATTGCGGGTGAACCGTGTAATTTCTCCCTTTGGCATGTTTAGAAAAGAATGCACTATTTAATGTGTCGCTAGCATAGCCCTTATTTAGTGACTAATTCAGGTAGAACTTGAAAGGTTTTGTGTGAGCATCAAGTCTTTCCTCGAGGGCAGACATCTACTTGGACACTTTCTCACATTTTTCCAGGGATTTAAGACACTGATTCAGTATCTCTAACAGGAAGTGCCAGCAGATGTCGTGCTTCTAACAGAAAATGGCATCTCTTAACTCGTGCTCACATTTATGAGAGTTGTAACCTCCCTCCATTCAGCTGACTGTAAAACTAATTTGCTTTTCTCTTTTGCTCTACCTCTGTTTTAAAGGTAGGAATGACCTTTTGTTTTTAAACTACTTTTATTAAAAAAGCAACATAAGCTGCCGAGACAATTGGTACAGCTAAGATACTGAATTGTGGCTTTACATAGTTGTACATATGAAATAACGAAGGCTAATTGATACTGATGGAGTTAAAGGTCAAGTAGTTTGGCAAAATGATCTCTCTTGCAAACTGAACTTTGTAATTGTAAGGAGCTGGGTTTAGGACATAGAGTACGATGTCTGCTCCAGCTATTCGATGTGATAACACAGACTTCAGATTCCTCTAGGTAATTGTTAATGCTTTCTTAGAACTAGCTGGAAGAGAAGATTTTACTTAAATATGGATGTGTTTTGTATTAGGAAACAAATCATAATGAATATGCAGTGGATGAAGACGAAGATTCCACAGACACTGACGAATACGAAGATCGACGTAGAGTGTTGGACATTCCTGCGCCTTCTGGACGCTGCCCACGTCATACCTGATGGGATTTTTTTCGAAATAAACTGTTTTCAGAAGCTGAACTCTTTGGGGCTAGTGCATAAGAATATTTCTGACTATTGTAAATGAACTTTCTGTTGCACATCAGGGCAACTAGCATGAATGTTGGTGCCAGTTCTAATATTCATCAGAGTATAACTTCTTTTTTTCCTGGTTTGGAAGTGGGGAGGGGTCTTGGGGGGGCAGGGGGAGGGAGGGAGGGAGAGGAAGAGAAAGGTGTTTGGGCTTTGTTCACCTTTTTCCGAAGTGCGAAACAGCTTGATAGTCCGAGGTAATCATATCTTACATTTTTAAACTATTGCCTATTTATGATCATATTGCAAATATGGTGTGGGGATTTGTTTTTATACGAGCATTTAAAATTAGCAATAGACAAGATGGCAAAAAAAGGTGCATACTATTGTCCTTTCTCATGAGTTTCTACTCTTGATAACTCCTGCTAAGAATGAAACTTGCAATTTGGTCTGTGTGTCTATTTGGGTGAGATCAGGTGCTCTTAAGCTCTTTTTTTTTATTAACATAGAAGTACCAGATAATTCTGGTCATCAAACTCATAAATTAGGAATGAAACTGGCCTTATTTTTAGACAATCTGTCTTTCAGCTTAATTTTATGCGAAGTGACTCTGATTGGATAATGCCTTTTGGAATGTAGTGTACATGCATAATCTGCCACTCGGTAACCAAGAAATTTCTCAATGACTACAAAGTATGAATTTGTAAATAAGTTTTGAGTTTTTTTCTTTATATGATGTTTGCTGTTCAGACTTTGTCATAGCTGACAAATTTATGTCGAAGTATCATGTTCCCCTAAATCCACTATGGATTTTTGTAACTACGCCTGAATTAAAAAAAGAAAAAAAAAAAATAGGGAGCCTGACAGAATACCGGATGATTAGAAACTTTATATTTAAAGAAGTATCTGTTTGCTTTATCACTTTTATTTTGTTTCCATTGTCATTAATAAACAACTTAACTGCCTCTTCTGCTCTGAAGTGCTACATGGGACTCTTCTTGCCAAGACTTGAGCAGTAATTGTGCAACTAGCGGGGCTGTAGGCAGTTCCTCTTTCTGACATCCAGAATTTGTAGCTCTTGTGAGGAAAACCAGTATATTGTGGTTCCAACTGAATGTTTCTGTTGTTGACTCATAGAGGCTCATAGAGGAGGCCTGGCTTTTTTACAAGTCATGGTATCAGATTCTCTATGTGGTCATCTTTAGCATCACACAGCGTTTGGATCTTCCACGATGGTACAAGGTAGAAAACCAAACATTCAGTATGACCCCTACATCGGTCCTTCAGGTTAAACATCTAGAGAAGCAAAAAAACTTGTGTTGGCTGTCACAGAAGTCTGAACAGCAGCGTGAACGTCTGGAGAGGTTTAAAAGCGTTTGCATTTTGAGGATTCCTCAGTATTAACTGTGAGGGGAAAAATGTGATGTTTGTGGAGTAGTGCTTTTTCTTAACAGAAATTTCATCGTCTATTAAAAGGATGAGCGAAGAGGGGATTGAGTGGAACTAGAACTTACTGCGGTGCTGTGAGTCTGTTGTGTGTTTTTAAGGACAGATAACTCTCACGGTCGGAGGCTTTGTGCTCTACCAGGGTCTGTATGTTCTAGTTAAGCGATATCAGCGCAAGGTCATAAGGCTCTACAGAAACACTTCCCAACTCGGGTTGATCTTACTCCTCTCCGGGAGCGGCTCTCCCCTGGCTTGTTAAAGAGGAACTGTAATTATTGCTTACCGTAGAAGAAGCCAGGAGAGAGGACAATGCGATTCTGTCGGCTGCTGAGCGCTGCGATCTGAGGGTTTGAGGCCTCTCCCCCGAGCACAGCTGGTGGTCACAGGACTCCTGCGACCCGTGTGTGTGTGAAGTGAAGATCACTGGGTAGGGGGAATGGTGTGCTGCTGTTATTGTACCAAACATGGATGTATTTGTAACAGGAAAACGGTTGTTCCATTGCTTCAGGCAGCTATTTTAGCACATGGCATATTGCCTGAAGTCACCAGATGCAGTGTTGCCGCAAGCGTTGTAACTCTTCATTATGTGCGTTTGCAGTAGGGCTTAATGCCAGTGGTTCTCCTCACCCCACCCAAAACTAGAGCTATACCAGATTGGTATGAGAGGTGAAGTGGACAAGACCATTGAAGAAAACAAGGAACCGGTTATGTTGCCAGCGCTTCTGGACCACAGAAATCTTCGCTGAGGAAGCAGGAGAGAACTGGTTGTCAAGATCGCGCTTCAGAAGACAGCAGGTCCCCAGGGCTCCAACTGATCCCGCCGGTGGGTGTTGGGTAGGTGCACTGGGAACTGCCAGTATGGTGCACCCAACCGCTAAACGCTTCCTGTGGTGGTTACCATTGTGCAATATGCACACGCGGATTATAACATATATATCTCATTCCCTTTGGCCACCGTCCTTCAGGTCTGGCCTGAAGTTCTATCAGCTTCTCCAGACTCAGATCCTGACTGTTTGATATTGCTGCTTGGCTGGGACTTCTCCTGTCAAGGTCAAATAAGCCTTGTGGAACATCTATGGGTAAAAACCCAGTGCATCCAACGTAAATCTGGAACTAGGCTAGTCCTCCTTTTGTACATGGAAAAGGTCTACACTGACAGTCATCTTGTTATTGCGCTGTAAGATTCCTTCAGCGTTTTTGTGGGCTGTTGCCGACTGCAGAGTTTAATGGAGAGAACCTTTGGCCACCATTTCTTTGCTGGGATTGCATCATGCGAGAGAAAAACAAGTGGTGTGCCAGCTAGTGGGGAGAAAACCCAAACAACCATACAAAAGCGGCTGTGCAAGTTATTCCAGTGCTGGATATTTATTTTTTTTTCTGTCACTGTTTAATTTCTCATCATCTGTGCAAAGAATGTAAGGTGGAAAATTCAGGCCAAGTTGGAAATACCATTTTTCTGTGACGATACAGACACATTTATCCTCTGTGTGGGGGACTGTTCCCAGGTTTTGGGAAGGGAAAATAGGTAAATGTTCAGCTATGGCTGACGTTCCTTGTTCCCAGTTCCTTATTGCAAAATTTTCTGAGTGAATTAATTGTAAAATAGTTTGGGTTGGAAGGGACCTTAAAGCTCATCTAGTTCCGCCTCCCTGCCCTGGGCAGGGACGCCGCCCCCCAGCCCAGGTTGCTCCAAGCCCCGTCCAACCTGGCCTTGAACACCTCCAGGGATGGGGCAGCCACAGATTCTCAGGGCAGCCTGTGCCAGTCCCTCACCACCCTCACAGTGGAGAATTTCTTCCTGATATCTCATCTAAATCTCCCCTTTTTCAGTGTAAGACTGTCCCCCCTTATCCTATGGCTCCCCTCCCTGATCCAGAGTCCTTCCCCAGCTCTCCTGGAGCCCCCTGTGTTGTTCCAAATCTGGGTTATTCACCTGGGTGTGAGGAGCTGATGCACATGCACAGAGTCAAGATATTTATTTGAGGTCTGCGCAGAGACGGGTGCTGGGTGGAAACCCCACAAAGCTAGCACACCTTGGCTTAATCATCATAAGCTTTTATATTTTACAAAAATCGACTAATTATCATGCTACCTTTATCACTGGCAATTCATGATTTCACAATAAGCTCCTGTTGGCTACTTGTATTCTCTTTTTGAATTAAAGGTATAGTACATTCCCAAATCACTACGCATGCTCAGTGAGTAGGGATCTCCTCTAGGAGGCCTATAGCTGAAGATTTGGAGGTGTCATTTTTACATTACAATGAGCTAAGTTCACCTAAAGGACACGTACTTTTTATTGTCAACACTTTGTAACAACCTTGTGGCTTTAAGGGAATGCCTCAGTTTTCCCAAGTTAGGTTCCTTGTGTCTTTTTGCTATCTACAGGCTGATACAACACATATTGGATTGGATTGCCCAAGGTCTTGTCTTCCTAAGCAACCTCTGATCTGCTTTGCCTTCGTCACCTTTAGGCACTGGAAGGGGCTCTGAGGTCTCCCCGGAGCCTTCTCTTCCCCAGGCTGAACCCCCCCAACTCTCCCAGCCTGTCCTCCCAGCAGAGGGGCTCCAGCCCTCGCAGCATCTCCGGGGCCTCCTCTGGCCCCGCTCCAACAGGTCCACGTCCTTCTTGTGTTGGTGGCCCCCGAGCTGGAGGCAGCACTGCAGGGGGGCTCTCCTCAGAGCAGAGCAGAGGGGCAGAACCCCCTCCCTCGCCCTGCTGGTGGCGCTGCTGGGGATGCAGCCCGCGATGCTGGGGGCTTTCTGGGATGTGCATGCACATTGCCATTAATCAATAAATTAAGGGATTAACTAATAAATTAAGGGATTTTTTATATCAAGTCTTAATTGAGTGGATTCTCATTTAATCAGTTGCATACAATAACACACAAGCACCTTACTCTCATGTCCCTTTGCTTTTATTTATGGCTTAAACAGAGACAAGATCTTAAAGACATTTCTAAGATCCTATTCTGAGCTGGCTGATAATCGTCTTAACTACTGTGACACACCAACAGAATCTGATTTAAGTTTGGAGTGATTTGGAGTTTACTTTAGGTTTAACAAATGAATTGGCAGTTATGCTGTGGTAACAAAAATAAATCCAGAATACCTTTTAAAATACTACTGCTCGTTACAGGTATTTCATACTGTAATCAAGTACCATTTATTTAACCGCAAGTGGGGCTGCATGACAGGCATGCGTTAGGAACAAAGTGTTTGAGGATGAGGAGTGTTTGATTGTGGTCCTGCTTATCCCATTTGCTTATTCCATTGCTCCATCCACCCAAGAAGCTGGAGGATGTTTGTTAATGGTTGGACTGGGTGAGCAGGTTGAGGGAGGTGATTCTACCCCTCTGCTCCACTCTTGTGAGATGCCCCTGTAGTGCTGCCTCCAGCTTTGGAGTCTTCAGCACAAGAAGGACATGGACCTGTTGGAGCAGGTCCAGAGGAGGCCACAAAGATGCCCCGAGGGCTGGAGCCCCTCTGCTGGGAGGACAGGCTGAGAGAGTGTGGGGGGGTTCAGCCTGGAGAAGAGAAGGCTCCGGGGAGATCTTAGAGCCCCTTCCGGTGCCTAAAGGGGCTCCAGGAGAGCTGGGGAGGGACTCTGGATCAGGGAGCGGAGCCATAGGATGAGGGGGAATGGTTTTAAACTGGAAGAGGGGAGATTTAGATTAGATATTAGAAGAAATTCTCCACTGTGAGGGTGGTGAGGCAGTGGCGCAGGTTGCCCCGAGAATCTGTGGCTGCCCCATCCCTGGAGGTGTTCAAGGCCAGCACCTCTCATGGTGGCCCTGTGACCTCCTCCCAGCCACCTTTGGAACCCCAATTTCTGCACGTAGAAAGGAAGTGCTGCGCATCAAGTGCAGGTTTCACCGCTGGGGTAGAAACGAAGCACAGGACCGCTGCCCTTAACGCCGGTTGTGTGTGTGTGTGGGGGAAATCCCTCCTCCCACCCATCCACCCCCATGAAAACTCAGCAGAGAGCATATACGTCGTGTCTATAGGGCCGAGATGCGTTCCTTAAAGTTTCCGTGGCCCTGGATCAGCCTTGCGCAGGGGAGGATCGCTCAT
>NW_009648636.1:785387-799382 GCF_000708025.1 Charadrius vociferus
CCCCCCTACACACCCCTCCGCATCCCCCTCTTCCCCCCCGGAGCGACGGCCGGACGGGGTTTGGGGGCGCAGAGCCCGCCCGGGACGCGCCGCAGGCGGCGGAGGTGCCGACGGGCGGGAGCATCCCCGCAGGAACGGGGCTCCGGCTCCAGAACCCCCTTTTCTCGCCCCGTTCCGCTCCCAGGTTAGAGGGGAAGCAGCAGCCGAGTCTTGGCCGTGTGTCCTCCCAGGTGGGACTGCGGAGAAATCCTTCTGTGGCACCACCGGGGCGAAAAGCCTTTCTCGCTCTGGCGATTGCTGCTTTGATGTGTTCCTGAGGCGGGTGGGATGCTTCACATAAAACAGCAATTTAAAAAATGCCGTTTAGGAAATGTTTTCCGCTCTGTTTCTTCTAAGCCGTGTCGTGAATTGCTGTCTGTAATTTTACTTTTTCTTTTTTTTTTTAAAGCTAAAATTTTCCCGCTGTCTCAACTTTCCGTCATTCAGTACGGAAAAAATTACTCATTTTCACAGAAATAGATTTGTTGAAGCTGTTACGCTGGCTCTGGTGATTTGTATTGATCTGCCTTGTATTTATTCTGGTAGTGACTCGGGTTTTGCTAAAAGGCAAAACTGTTTTACCCTGCTGACACCCCCGTGTGACTGAGGGCTCCTGGAAGGTGGAGATGTTCCCAGGGAGGTTCTTGCTGCTGTCCGGAATGGCTCTGGCTTTAACCACCAGCCTAACAGCGCTCCTGCAGGGTCACGTCACTGGGGGATGAGCCTCTGGTCTTGAAAGGCTCCTCACAAAGTTGTTTACCTCAGAAAATCATCTCGTCCTGCACATTATGGGCTTGTTTTTCTTAGTTTTCCAGCTCAACAGTGGTTCATACAGACAGGAAAAACACCCCAGTGTTTTTCTTGACTTATTTTTTTCCCCAGTAGAAAAATTAACTAGACTTGAGGTTGAGAAGGATTTCAGTATTGTTTTACTATGAAACCATCTTTTCAAGTCCACAGTCGGTCTTCTGGGACGGAAAAAAATCCATCCCAATGTGCTTATGGTCCCTTAGGTGCATATAGAAATACCTCCGAGCGGTATTAAGAGGGTGAAGAGCAGCGATGTGAATGTTTCACTACAGTCCTTATCGTAAGCGAAACTTGTCTGAATGTCTGGAATTCTTTGGGATTTCCAATCCCACTTGGGCTCTGAGGACAAACATGAGATCGTGCCCTCCTGGCACCAGTATGGGCCCTCTCTCCCCCTCCGTGTGCTCGATACCTCGTCTGAAGAGTCTATTCTCTGCAATAGCAGAGATTTTTTTAGTAGTAGATATTGTTTGTAGTTCAGACTCTGTGTGCAGAAGTCTATCTAATAACTCCTGCTTTGGAGGCTAGATAGATGGATTAGATAGACTATGTTAAAAAAAATCCTGACCTTCCTGTCTCATTGCTACCTATGGGTTACAGCGATCGCGGAGGACTCGAGCCACAACCGCAGTCGCTTAGGGGGTGATCGCAGGTGTCTGTCCCTCAGTGTGAGGGAGAAGTTTTGGGAGAGGAGAGGCAAAAGCCCCCTTAGTGCAGCCAAATCTCTTGTAGCCCCATGCGAGAGAAGAAAGGAGCACGGTCTGGCTCCAGCGTTATTGGGGAATTGCTGTGAAAGGAAAAAGTGTTTGAGACCTAAATGGCCTCTCTTTTTGTTAGGTGCGTTTGTGGCCATGGGAAATAGAGAGACCTGTTGAATGGTGTAATCAGAGGGGAGAAAGGAGACCCATCTGCAGCTTGTCGGGGCTCAAATCTCAGTTCTCAGCATAAAACCCCTGTTCTCAGAACAAAAATCCTCGCTCGGAACGGGCTAAGTTACTTTTCTCTCTTCCCTTTCACTGTTTTTCCTGGCCCATGCCTTCAGTTCCATACTGAATGGAGCCTTGCAGCCTTCATTCCTTGCCGTATATTTTGCTTATTTCATGTCGCTTTTAAATAGAATAAATGTGTAACGTCTGTTTGTGCCTTCAAATTAGGGCAGAAGCATGATCAAGATGAACTGCATCCTGTTAACCGCCTGCCTTGTTCTGGTTGCTTTCTGTAGTTCTGGTGAGTATAAAAGAGATACTTTCCTGATGGAATGTTATGACAGGGGTTGAGGAAATCACAGAAAAAAATTGTCGGAAAAGGAAAAATAACAAGGCAGGGCTGGATTATTTATCACCGCTTCGGGGGATGAGAGTAACCATGGAAGTAGGGTGGAGTTTCTGTCCGTGGTTGTCTTTGGGCAGAAGAGAGAATCGGGTGCGGAATCCGACGCTGCTGAATATGGCAACAGACTGTTCTGGTTTGCTGCGAGAAGATTGGATTCCTCTCGTGTAAATTGGGAACCAGGTGTACAGCACGAGAGAGATATGAGATGAAATAAAAAAACGGGATAGAAAAAAATTCTGCTGAAAGTGTCTCTTGTTGTGTGCCCTTTGGCGGTCTTTAAGAGTGGATGAAAGAAACAGGTGTTTAATGTATTATTCTGCAGGGTCATGAAGGTAAGCGTTTTTAAAAATGCTGTAAGTATGTGCTTTGAAATCTTCCTTTTAAAATTGCCGGTCTCAATTTGTACACTGGCATGAGCTTGTAAATTTTAGCTTGCATCGAATAAGCAGGCATGTGTTTTGTGATAGATGCAGAGAGCGATTCTTTTTTTTTTCTTTTTTTTTTTTTTTTTTTCTGTTTAATGCTGCTGCTGTTTCAGTGCTTCGTTATTCAGTAAAGATAACCTCCTCTCGTCTTAGGTTATACCCTCAGGTGTTACCACTGCGACAACAGCCCTTCCTTGTGCAAGACCAACAGCACGTGCTTAGCCACTGAAGATACTTGCTTGCAGATGAAATTTGGTATGTGTAACTGTCCTGCAGACCTAAAATAAACACGGTTATATCAGTTTTCATTGCCCGTACGCTTCTAGTCTGGCCTTAGCATGCATTTCGTAGACGCACTTGAAAGAAGGTTGCAGATACTTTTGAAGGTCATGCTTATAGTGAATTGATATATTTTGACTTCCAAGCAACTGATAAAGATAATGGTGATTTAGAGAGCTGATTTATACTTGTACAAGCATATACACAGATATCTCTGTGTCAAGATTAAAAAAAAAAACCAACAACAAAAAACGCCCCACCACCTAAGGGAGCTGGAAACAAATAGGAGACAGCGATGACTTATAAATATAAAACCTTTGCCCTGAGTTTGTTCCACTTTAAAAACAGATAGAGCATGTGTAACACACAAAATAAACGTGCAGATGAAGACTGCAAGTAGTTTGTGAATTGACACTATTAAAATAAACTTTTCCCGCGGGTGAAGTCACCTGCATTGCAGGAATATGGTCAAGGATATTCAGGGCACAGAGTTACTGTTCTAGTTGTTAATTAACATTTAAGTAATTCTTTTACTACGAGTGATGTGAATTTCATTGGAAAAACAGAAGTAGTGGAGTAATCTTCTGCTTTCTCAGCTGGTTCCCTCAGCCCTAGGAAGACCCTCGGGTTGGCTTTGGACAGCGGGAACCAGGATGGGATGGGGCTGCTCTGTTCCCCGGGATGGTCCCTGCTACAGCCCGTGACTTGGCGTGGAGGACGGAAAGCTCCCAACGCTGCTGGGCCAGGCTGCTGCTTGCATCCTAAGGGATTTTCTCTGTTGCTATTTCCCTTGAGCATAAACCTTTATGAGCACAAACTGTAGCGTGCAGCCTACGGCGGGTTGTCCATTGTCGGAATCGGGAGTTGAGTTCTTGAGGCGTCGAGCTAGGGAGGATGGAAGACAAGGTGTTTGATCTCTGGTGTCCAGGGGAACGAGAGAGGAAAGGGGAGGACTCTTCTGCTCTTCAAGCTCTGTCTTTTCCGTATCGCTTCTGGGAATGAGGCTGGTCGGATCTGATGGAACTTGCCTCCAGCATAAAAACTAACTGGAGTTACTGGACTCGCTTTGTGGAGGGAGAAGGGCCGTGCTGTGGGACAATGCAAGAGCAGTGCAAGTTGTGCTAGGTGGTGACACGCTGTCCTTCTCCGTTAGAAGCCCCAGAGCAGGTATCACTCGAGCTTCACCCTCTATCTCCCAGTGCGTCATTTGGACTGAACTGGAAGCACTGGCTAGCTTGAGCTAGAAATCTTTCTTAACCTATGGCTGAGAGCTACAAGAGAGTGCTGTGGAGGCAGGACCGTGGCGTGCCATCACTATTTGCACTGCTAAAGTCCTACTGAAGGCAAATTTGGAAATTCTAAACACTTGAAAAGTGGCTAAAAAAGCAAGTATGAGGTGGTCTAGGCAGCAATTCTCCCTCTGTACCAAAACCGGTATTACTTTCAATAGTCTCTTCAATAGTCTCTTAATCTGTTTAATTATTATTTATTTTTTTGTAGGTAAATTGAGAACTTCCTCCTGCTGGAAGGCATCCCAGTGCAGCATGAATGATATTGCTGAATTCTTCCAGTTGGATAACTTTGAATTCTTTTGCTGCCAACACGACTTGTGCAATGAGAGCGCAATTACTGGGGTTAACAAAGCAGCCTTCAGTATTGCCTCCGTAGTGACCATGTTATGGATGCTTCTGTAATAATCCTCATTTGTGTGCTGTACTTTCAAGCTGAAGTTATACAAAATCATTATCTCTATTCTGAATTGTACTTCTCACGTTTGCAGTTCCTACTTGTGGGCTGAAACATTACCTTTTCATTTTAAATTCTGTTCGCTAAGGTTCCATCTGTTAAATCACTGTCTCCAGTCATGGGAAGGAGACGTATATTGTTACCAGTTATAGGGAACTTTTGGCCTGCCATATGCATGGGAAAAACAACTTGTTAAGAAGTAGTGTTATCTTGTGGAGAACCCGAGCAAACTTCAGTGGGTGATGTGAGAGGGAAAGAATACTCTAGGTTTTATGCTGGAAAACTATCATTTCTTACCATTACGTAAATTGTAATTATTTTTGGTTGAGATTTCTGTGGGGTTTTTTGGTGAGGTTTTGGGGTTTTTTTTTTTGGATGCTCCTTTGTCATACACCCAGCAGTGGATTTGCCCTCAACACAAGTAGTGTTGAATCGTAAATATAAACTTGCTGCAGTCTTTGTGATGAGTATGGAAATATTTAGTTTCAAGTGATGTAGACTCTTTGTTCCCATCTCTGTAATTTTTTTTTTTCTTTTTACAAGCCAATGATATAACCTTGTAAGTACTGTTATTATGGGGGAAAACATCTACATTTCTTAAACCAAAACCAAAATAACGCTACATAAGCAAGGAACACTTTTCCCTCTTTTTATATTTCTGCGAGCATGCAGACAACACGTGCTAGCTTCTTTTGCAAGCTTTTTTTCCCCCCTTATACTTTATCCACGTCTAGGATTTTAACTAAGCATGTGCTTCGCACTGAGTATTTATTGATATACTGAAAATAGTTCATAAAATGCTGAGGAATTGAAATAGCACATCTAGTTTATTTTCTCACATGGTCAGCTTCTGGGTTTTGTTGGGAACAGCACCATGGAAACTTAACCCTTGAAGCTTTCACCTAAGAGTATTAAACAAAACCTTGCAGAATTTTATATTTTTACTTTTATGCAACTCTATAAATGCCAATACAAAATATACCTGTATTATATAGCATGAATAAAAACCGCTTGGTTTATATGCGTAAGAGGTCTGGAGCAGAAATATTCTGTATGTTGCTCTGCCTCAGCGGTGGAGACAGACCTTTGATACTTCTCCAGTACTTGGGGACCCTCTCAGTCAGGTACAATGCCAAATTCTCCCTTTTCTCTTCTGGAGCACTTGGCACAACCCTGCAAGAGTCGTGGTCCATTGCCAATGGCACATTCTCCTTCTGAGGATCCTCGCTTGTGCTATCAGGGTGCCAGCGACACCAGTTCACCCAGTCACAACAAGGGTGTTACTCCAAATCCGTGTTGTATTTTGCAATATATCTTTTGGTTAAGCTTATCTTAGCTATGAAAGCATCCTGGGATCTCTCTGGTCACTCAAAATGTGGAATTCATGCTGTCTTTGATTAATAAAAATGTCAAAAAAGAAATGGGGTGAGTGTGGTTATTTATCAGCGCGCTATTTACAGCTGGATATAACTCATCGTTTCTGTGTGAGATGCGTCCGCACTTCCCATCCAGAGACTCAATAAGCGCAAGTAGACTTCTCTCACTTCTTCTCTGGAGACAGGTGCTGCGTGTAGTCGGTTAGTTTTGGCAGAGCGATGGTTTCCTTTAGGGAGCTGTTTGATGGGACAAGGGGTGATGGTTTTAAACTGAAAGAGGGGAGATTCAGGCTAGATAGAAGGAAGAAATTTTGTATGCTGAGGGTGGTGAAACACTGGCCCAGGTTGCCCAGAGAGGTGGTGGATGCCCCATCCCTGGAAACATTCCAGGTCAGGTTGAACAGGGCTCTGAGCAACCTGATCTAGTTGAAGATGCCTCTGCTCATGGCAGGGGCTTGGACTAGATGACCTTTAAAGGTCCCTTCAAACCCAAACCATTCTGTCCTTGGAAATGATGAGAGTTAGTGATCTTTCTGTAGGTGAACTAACAACAATGGGGCACTGAGGAGAAGCAGTAGAATATGTGGTCCCTCAGTCTCTTCTACTTGAGAATTGTCTCGTTGGAGATATGAATGCGCCATGATTTGGGGAAAAAAACAGTTCTTCCCTGTGTGGCTGCTTTAACAGCTGAAGCATGGCATGTAACGTGCTTGCTGTGATGGCTCTCAGAGCAGTCCTGTCTGCAGTTTTCTGCTGTCACATGTTTTTTTATTCTCCTACGTACCGATTTGATTTCTTTGTGGAAGTATTGGTGGTTTCGAAACAGTTTGCTAGAAGTGTGTGGCCAAGTTGACTAGAAAGCGGTTTAGTTCATATTTGTAAAGTCAGACAACTGGAAAACAATGTTTTTCTCCCTCTTTCACAGACTAGTTATACTTTGAGCCTTTTGATATGTATTCTCAATCTAACGGGTACTAGAAATGGTGATGTGGTGTTGCACTAGAAAGAAGAAAACTCCCTGATTTCCCACATTCTTGTCCTTCCGTCTTTTTATTTCCCATCAGTTTAACAAAAGCAGACACTTAAAAGACAGTAATTCCTGCACAGTGTCTTTTCCCACTGATGCACTACCGTTCGTCAAGCTCTTGCTCACTTTAGGTGAAAAAGTGTTATTAAAGCGCTGACTCAATATAGAGTTGGGGGAAGGTTTGTAGCAGAGAAGGTGTCTGGTGTTATACAAGCTGGTAGATTCCTCACGCTTAAACCATCTTGGTTGCAGCATTTTTGCTCTACTGTATTGTCAATGTCTCTGTTTTGATGATTGGCACTTTTAAACTTGTTTGATTGCTGTATGGTCTGTATATTTAAAATAGTCCTTATTTTTTTTTTGGTTTTGTTTTAATAAGCACAAAAAGAAGCTCTATATTTTGTCTGTCTGATAATACTTTGAACAATAATTTTTAATATTTGTTTTTTGATAGCCTTGAACACTTTCTCGTCTAATCTATCATATTTCTCCTTCCTTTGTCTTCTAGAAGCAGCTTTAGCAATGAGTCCTTGTGTTTTGCACTCTAGAAGGCCACTTCTTTTGTAAAGAGCAACAGGAGCATTGTTTAATTCTTGTGGTGAGAATGTGTGTAGCAAAGTAAGAGAATTTGCAGAGGCAACTGCTGTGATCACAAACAACCTTTAAAAAAGTTACTAGATTTCAAGTGGAAAGCATCCCTTTTGTCCCTCTCCTGGGTAAGGTAGATTCGTTATGTAGGCTGATTTACGTCGCATGCCATTTACAAGCTAAATGGTGATGCAAAGCTTCATGTTTTAGTGTATATTTGCATCTTTAAGCCTGTGTGGTCTGTCTGGTGAGCTCTCTCCTGCAGAGAGAGTTGTTGAAGAGTGACTGCTGGTTGAGCGTCGGCACTTCTCCCACTGCTGCTGTGTTACGCCCGGATCTGATGGTCAGCCCTCAACGGTGGGCAACCAGAGCCATCAACGCCTTAGATCAAATACAATCCCATTTAGTGATTGTAAGACAGGATAGTACAGGGTGCCAGGGATCAATTGTGCATACAAGCATCACATCAGTGCGAACAGTTTGTTTTGCTTTAAGTTTGCATATGTTTTAAAGACAGCTCCATCTTTGCTCTGAGTTACAGAGCAAACAACCCTCATTAGGTTGCTATAAAATTTTCTGTAGCAGTAATTGGTCATTTGTGCGTATAACCTTCATACAGTTCACTTTTACATATGTCCTGATTCTGAAGTCAATGATTTTTCACTCTATATAACAGTAGGGTTAATGGGTATGATAATTTATTGACTCTTATTTATATCTAATTATAGCACTGTTATTGGATGGACGGGAATTTAGCTCTTTCCAGTGGTAACAGCTAATTAATAGGAACTGAAGGGCTGGTGGGAAGTCACAGAATCACAGAATGGCTGAGGCTGGAAGGGACCTCTGGAGGTGTCTGGTCCAACCCCCTGCTCAAGCAGGGCCACCTACAGCCCTGTGTCCTGTGAGACACAGGGTCGTGCAAAGTGTATTGAGGGCGAACAGCTGTATTACGGTGCGAATGTGCCCGTTGCTCTCTGCAGCGAGCGCTGGGTAACTCGCTACTACTGTCAGGGTTTTTTGGAGGGGGGTTGTTTTGTAATTATGTAAATAGTTTGCTCTGTTCTGAATTAGTGGCATGATTAAAACCTCATCCTTATCTATTTACCTTTCAGCATGCTTTTTTTTTTGCCGATACACATAATTTATACACTACTGGCCATCTAATCATCAAAGAGTATTCTTCCCTGCATCTAATCGTCAATATTCATTGCTCTCATAACCATTACTCCCTTTTTCGGTGGTGGCACAAGTTCACAAAGGAGTTATTTTTCCCTGTAGGAACCAGAGGAAGGAGCTAGCGAATGGAAGCTGTAGTAGCAGCAAGCGGCGTGTGCAGGAATTTGTTCTTGTGATCTATCTTTGCCATTAATTCCTCCTTCAATCCCTCATCCTGCTTTCTGCCTTCTGCATGGTGGTAAGTAGCTGTCCTTTGACTCGAACAACTTGGCCATGGAGAGCTTGGAAGCCGTGTGGTACTGGTGGGAATGTGGGGCTGGTGTACCTCAGAGGTAGGGATTTTATTTTATCCTTCTCTCGTTTTCCCATCACTCATCAAAGATAAGGTGGGATGTCTCTGTGCTATTTCAGGATGCAGGAAATTGTGAAAAGCAGCAGATGCATGGGAAAAAACAGATAGGCAGAGCAAGCGATTTCCTCCCACGTCTTGTTGGAGTGAGAGGAATGAGGAGGCTGACCAGCGAGGAGCTTTTATTTTGTGGAAAGGAGGAGGAATTGCTAAGATAATAAAGTAGTCCCAAAAGAGATTAGCACATTAAGTAACTTGCTATTGCGCTAAGTGGGGCATCTGGATACTGCTGTTACGTAAATATTAAATGCATTTAATAACTGCCATGTTCCTCCAGCTGGAAGAGAGTTTAATGTGTCTGAATGTCTGTGTGTTTCCGAGGGGGTCGTGTCTCGCTGGTAAATACAGCCAGTCCTAAGGTTGGCATCATAGCAGGGGAGTTAGGCTGCAAGATGAGCCTGAACATCCCAACCAGCATTATCTGTAAGATGCCCGTGTGCGTTTGGGCAGAAATTAGTACAGCGCGCTTTCTGGCTCACTAACACAATGTTTAATATTGCACTAACAGGACGGTGACAACAGCATTCTGCATTTTAGAGAGGGAACAGAGAGCAGCTAATTTGGCTGTGGGATCTCCGAAAGAAGTAGGTTCTCATTTCCACTCCCATCTTTCCAAGAATAATTTATATGCTGGGATAAAATAAAGACCTGCAGATGATATTATCTTTATGGGTTTATGTGCTGCATTGGTTATTACAGTATGACAACTTGTAGCATAGGAAAAACTGTTCTGGAACCTAGAAAAGTGAAAGTTTATAAATGCTTTTGGTTTCTTGTGCTTAAGTGGAACGAATAAAAAAATGTTTGGAGCAAAGTTTCAGAAAAAAATAGTTTTCTGAAGTGAGAAACTAATTCTGAAGAATCAATTAAGATGATGATACACAGGTAAATATATAGGGTATATTTATATAACACAGGGACCGAAATGCGGAGCGTTCCTCCAGACAGCACTGGTATGCACATACCCGTATACAGGAGCTGAAAATTCTGTAATTCTTGCTTCCTGCAGAGACTACAGGGCAGGCTCTACTCACGGACCTATCCTTCTTTACATGTAAGCTGCCTATATTGATGTCTTTTTGCGTACACCTTCTGCTTCTGCTGCTCGTGGTTTTACCTCCGAGCCCCAGGTGTTTATTTACCTATGGATGAGGACAGCCGTGCTATAACAACGGCCGTTAGCAGAATTCCAATATTGCAGCTACACTGCAGAAAAATCTCTGCTCAGAAATGAAGGAGGAGGAAAAATAACCTGAATGTAAATGGACCTGATGTTTAGGACTATTGCATCTGAACCCACTCTCCTGCATGTGAAAATCTCTACATATGATCCAATGTTGGTTCTGTTTAAGTGGTTGAGGAGTCTTGCGTTGACTTAGATGCTCGCAGGATTCAAATCCCAGCACCGTTCTGAGTCTGGCTGCGTTATTCATGGCACACTGCTGCTGTTCAGGAATAACAGCTTCACCCTTCTCACTGCACAGGGTTGGTTTGATGCTCGATACAATTTAAAACAGCCACTTAGAGCTCTTCGGTGGCTAAGGATGAGAGCGAAGCACGTTCATTCCCATTTTCTCCTTCCTGACAGCTATTCAGAGGTGCTGCTTTGGGGCAGGTTTTGAGAGAGACAAACAAGGCTATGGAGATACTGCAGGATGGGGCTAAAATCGCGAAGGTTACAGGCTGAGTAGAGGGAGGTTGCAGTCAGATGCACTCTGGTGTCTGTTTTGGAGACTGCTGCAAACCTCAATTGACCGAAACAAGAAATAGTGCAACCGTGACTGTCTACCTTGTGCTCTGCTGGATGCATGAAGAGGACTAATTGGCGAGCGTAGTAATGAGAATACTGGCTTAAAAGTTGCCCTTGCTTTTTAAGGATCCAAGTTTCCTTTGGGTTTCACTAAAATGCACAATATTCTTGAATGATGAGCGAGCCCAGCAGTGTCCTGAGGGTGTGATGTGGTGCTTTTTCCCCCCCGTTTGTATGATTCCCAAAGAAGCCTTTGTTCTCAGGAGTGCTCTGCGCTGCGTTCAAGCCCACAGTGCTCTAGTTCATTTCACGCTCGGACTCCTCTTTCCAGAGATGCTAACGTCTTACGCAGAACTTCAGGCACAACCTCATCATCAGCTGCCATATTACTAAACGTTCAAGGCACGGATGAGAACACGCACAACGCAGTATAATCGTTAAGCTCACATCCGAAACAAGTGAAGACAGCGTCTGCAGTGTTGCACCAGGAAAAGATTAAAGTGATGAAAATGACAAGGACACCTTGAAATCTAATAACTTCTAAAGTCTGATGGTTTTCTTCCTTCATGCTCCCAGTCATTTTAATGTTGTAGTCTCCTGTAAATTAAAGCTTATTCTCTGTTCCATGTCCTATAGCATGAATTGATGCTTACCTGGGAAATGCTGGGAATGCTGTAGCTGGTATGCACCAGAAGCCAGACAGTGCCAGCTACTGCTAGAGAGCTGCAGTTTGCACGCAAGAAAAATTACTATTTAAACTATTACAGAAGGCAAAATATGAAAGCTGCTGCTGTCAGACACAGTGTACAGCTTGCTTTTGTACTTATGGATGTGTTCTACCCCATAGAAAGCTGGAGGTGTTTTTCTTTTTTCCACTTAAAAAAGGACTTTCAATCCATTCCTCTCCCTGAAAGCAAGATCAATGTAACTATTGTTATGAAAATTCCCTTCCTGAACTATATAGCAACCAGTCTTTGTAGTATGAAAGTGTTTTAACTTTATTAATATATTAGTTGACATTATGCACTGTAATAGAATGAGGTAGTGGAATTTTACTGGAGACTTTGGCAATGTTCATCTGTAAGTATAACAAAGTAAAGGATTGCCTGGCCCTGGAAATAAGGACTTTGCTTCTTGGAAGCTTAGAGCTGTCCGTGAAGAATAAAGGATACCCCTGAACAACCAAGATAATGCTGTTATCGTGTTGTACCTGAATGTCTGAAGGGTATAAGGATGCTGTGTAAAACCACATTTGGGGTGTCCCAGTTTGGCTCCTTGGTTGGCATGGGCTGGTTGTGAATTTTCGTGACGCTATGTGCACCTATACCATTACCAACCTTGAAGATCTCCACTGAATGAAATTCCTTCTCTCTACAAGAAAATTATCACTGGGCTTCACTTTTTCCTAATGTTTAACTTCATCTTCCTTGCTAAAATTTAAGTCCATTGTGATCTTTATCCCACACAAGCAAAAGATGTTCTGGTCCTTTTTACAGGATCACTTTTCTCTCCCACATGAATTCTTCATCAGATTGGGAAAGTACCACCAGCTCATTCAGCCTCTCCTTGATCATTCTGTTCTATTCCACTGCATAATTACCTTTATCTCATTTTTTTCTCGTCTTGGGGAATCTTTTATTTTTTTCCTCGGGTAACATTTTTCCCCTGCTGTTATTTGTTTGCCAAGGTGACATTTTGAACAGTATGCAGTCTGCTGTACTTTAAAACATCTGGAGGATTTTTCTGGGAGGAGTAGCTCTCCACTGGACTCTCTCCAGTAGTTCTCTGTCTTTCTTGAACTGGGTAGCCCAGAACTGGACACAGCACTCCAGATGTGGCCTCACCAGGGCACAGTAGAGGGGAAGGATGACCTCCCTTGACCAGCTGGCCACCCCTTTTTAAGTGCACCCCAGGAGACCATTGGCTTTGTCCTGATTTGAGCGACACAGGATTAATTTCTCTTTCAGTAACTTTACTTTTTGGTAAGGTTTCTTCTAATGCTTGGGAAAACAGTTCTCTGTCTTTCTTGAACTGGGTAGCCCAGAACTGGACACAGCACTCCAGATGTGGCCTCACCAGGGCACAGTAGAGGGGAAGGATGACCTCCCTTGACCAGCTGGCCACCCCTTTTTAAGTGCACCCCAGGAGACCATTGGCTTTGTCCTGATTTGAGCGACACAGGATTAATTTCTCTTTCAGTAACTTTACTTTTTGGTAAGGTTTCTTCTAATGCTTGGGAAAACTGCACTTTTAGAAGACTCTAGTGTCTGAATTGGTAAAAATACTTTATAGCCAGCTATGGTATGTAGGTTTCAGGCTCTCAGTGATTTTGAGCTTGCCAGGTGTGGGGATGAGGAGGAGGGAGACCCGGGCACTTGACCCAAGCGGGCCAACAGGGTTATTTCATACCACAAATGTCAAATTCAATACAAATTAGAAAGTTTGCTGAGGAGTTCTCTCTCTCCCATGATGGCCACCATACTGAGAACTCCTCGCCCCGGTGCCACAGCCCTGAGCCCTTCCCTCCCTCCCGAAGCCGCAGCGCTGGCAGTGTCCCACATTGTCTGTCCCCTGCGGGGAGTGCACAGCTTCTACGGGTAGAATGGGCTGAGTATAATCCTTGTGTATTTATATTGGTATCGGGATCAATATTGGTTCTTTAGTGTTACTAATGTTAATTATCTAGTCTTACTCTATTAAATCTGTTTCTATGTTTATCTGTTTATATGCTTCTATGATTCTATGATATTTCAACCCTCCGGTTTCCTTGTTTTTTCCCCCAATTCCCCTTCCCGCGCGGGGAGGGGTCACCGGGTGAGAGAATAATTGTCCCAACCACAATAAATTGTTGGGGGGGTTCCTCAAACCGTAATAACCCCCTTGGCCACAAGGGCACCTTGTACCAGGTACGACACCTCCTTCATCACCTCCGAGGGGGACCGGGGGAGGGGACGACACACCGGGGAGGGGATGGAGCGCTGCGTGTGGGCTTTGGTCCTCCGCGCCGCCAGGGGGCGCTGTCCCCACCGCCTGGC
>NW_009648636.1:799487-830318 GCF_000708025.1 Charadrius vociferus
TGTGCCTTCCGGGGTGGGGGGCGGCCGGAGCCCCTTGGGCCGCAGGCGGAGCAGGCCGTGCCCGGGGAGGTGGGGCGGGCAGGGGAGGGCCGGGCCAGCCCGGTCTCTGCCGGTGTATGTATGTGTGTGGGGGTGCCCTGTCCTGTGCCTGCGTCTGAACCGGGCTGAAAGGGGCTCCCCGCCGTGGGGCGTGCTGTGGTGGAGGCGTTCAATATGGGGAGCCCCGCCGAAAACGGGGCGGGGGGGAGGGAAGGCGGGGTGTCGTGCACCTCCAGTCACAGGCTGCTGGTAGCACTGCAGTGCAGAAGCACCGGGCAGAAGGAACTGCAGCCGGCTGCTCTGGTGGAAATAGCTCATTCTCTGCACTGCACATGCACCTGCAGTTACAGCCCCTTCCAGTCCCTAAAGGGGCTACAGGAAAGCCGGGGAGGGACTCTGTCAGGGAGTGGAGCGATAGGATGAGGGGTGACAGTTTTAAACAGAAAGGCGAGATTTAGATTTGGTATTTGGAAGAAATTCTCCACTGTGAGGGTGGTGAGGCACTGGCCCAGGTTGCCCAGAGAAGCTGTGGCTGCCCCATCCCTGGAGGTGTTCAAGGCCAGGTGGGACGGGGCTTGGAGCAACCTGGGCTGGTGGGGGGTGTCCCTGCCCAGGGCAGGGGGTGGAACGAGATGATCCCGTCCAGCCCAAACCAGTCTATGATTCACTGGGGGCTCTGCGCTGATACTTTATTTCTCCAGTGGTGCACTGTTAGAAAATAGTACTTCCCTTGTATATTATTTTTAAGAGGAAAATATCATCAGTGTTATTAAGAAATAGTATTTATAGTAGACACAACTAACAGGTCTGTAAGTTTACTGTTGTATTAACTTTACACAGTGCTGTGGTTTGATTAACACAGCTTCAGTGTTTGTGCTTCCTTGCTGTATGTCATATGTTTGTGCAGTTTTTATCCAAGAGCTTTTAAGTCATAGATGGCACAGAGCATTTGAAAACAGCTTTAGCAGAAGAACCAACATCTTGGCAAGCCATCAAACAAGGATGCAAACAAAAAAGAATGCAAAAAATGTGCAGATACAATAAAATATAATTGTATTAAAATGCTTTTCTTTCAGTGTGCGTGTTTAAAGCACAAAGTTGTTCCAGGAAGTGGCTTTTAAATAATAAAACAACTGGGTTTTTACACACTTCTGCTGTTGTCTGTTTTTCTGCTGTAGTATTGTGGAAGAGAAAAGAAAGGGGACTACCATTACCTTCCTTGGTAGTAAGAGGAGCAGAGTTCTGCCTCGGTGTTTTCTTCCATTGTCTATTTCTAAAAGAGAAAGGGGAAGGGTCCTACCTTAATAGCTTCATAGTGAGAACTCAAATGAGTGCTCTTTGAAGCCATTTTTTATGTCAAAATAACTTTGGAAGAGATATAAGGAAAGTTAGACAAACAGGAGTAGCTCTGTGGGAGTCAGTAGACTGTTTCTCTGCCTGGGTAGTCACCCATATAGGTATTTGTAACGATGCCGTTCAATATTTTACTGTGTAGATTGGTCAACTTCAAGCTGTGGGAGTTCTGTGACCGCTTCAGTATGAGCTGCTCCTGAAATCTGTCCTGTCTGCTATTGTGTGCTCCTCAGCGCCCCTTGTGCTGGGCCCTGTGATATCTGACTCAGGGGAGTTAAGTAGGCAGGAAACTACCGAAATGAGTAATACATGGTTAGTTTTTCTTAGCTGGATTTGGCTGCAGCTAGTGCTGGGACAACGGAATGAATGAGTACCAAGGCAAAGCTGCCAGTTTTGACTTTTCTTTTTGGTAACATCCCGTTACGATAAGAGCTGAAACCTCAGTTGTACTTTCAGCATGAGAAGAAACTTGTTTCATAAAATTAAGTGGGCCTTGTTGTACGTTGTGGAATTTGTGAAAGGGTTGGCTACTGCCTGTTGTTCTTCAGTGAAGAAGAGATTAATGGAAATGAGTGCATAGTGGATGGCAGAGAATGGTTGTCAACAAAGTAGAATAAAATAGAATTGTAGAACAGAATCATTCAGGTTGGAAAAGACCTTCAAAGATTGTTGAGTCCAACTGAATATACAAGATGAAGAGCCGGATGAGGTACTGGCAGTGATGACGCAACGTGAAACCTTGAAAGTGAGGGTGAGCGGTTTGAACTTACAGGGACAAATTTTCTGTCACTGTGAAAACTTCAGAGAGTGTAGCCGCAGATAATTTGGGTTCCCTCCTTCTCTTGTGCTTGATGCCTGACAGTTCTATGTCCAGGACATAGGCCGCCAAAGGAGGGAAAATGGTGATAGGAAGCTTAATTGAATTGTGTTTAGATGTGCTGCAAGGAGAGGGGGTCGAGTTGAATAGTCCAGCATTCAGATTGCAGCTTCACCAGCTTCAGTGCTTTAACTTGCTCTCTACTGCAGAAGAAAAGCAAAAAAAACATTGTTGGTTGACTTCATGCTGCGTAAGGAAAGTCTGTTCGGTTTTGTTTCCCAGCTTGATTTGGAAAACTCGTCGGTATTTAGTGTCTCTGATGTAAATAAAAATACATCAGAAAGTAGCAGTTAAGGTATTCAGGTAGGAATGCTGGCACGCAAAGTGAGCAAAAGTAGTTGCATCAGTCAGAGCTGGAAGTGAGCTAAATTATTAATAAATTAAATACAAATGCACCACCACGTTACATCTAGTGAGTCATTTTGTGCTCGTTGTACCTGGGTAACCCTTTTATGTATCTGGAAACGAGCTTTTCACTGAGAACAGATTTGGTGGTACGGCTCTGGAGGAATTATGAGAGGAGGTTTTTACTTACAAATTCTGTAATTCCAATCCCCAAGCCCCTGGCTCGTTTGTTGGTTTTAATGTTCGAAGAGATCCTTAGCAGAATCCAGTTTGGCCTTGTAGATAATGTAGGCCGTAGATTGCAGTCTGTGATTCGTGGTTTTAGCTTTGAAACGATAAACAGCTTTAAAAGCAGCCTCTGCTATCATTCTGCATACTTTTTAGGATAAGCTATGTGCTAATGTTTATTATAAATTGTTTTCCAAATTCAGTACTGATCTCTGTATGCATATTTCAGAAGTCTGTAATGCACGTTAGGAAGGACACAGTATGTTCCTTGGGATATTACTAGTTGAGAGCAAAAATTGCTGAACAGGTACAGCCTCTCTCTTCACTTCATGCTGCTATTGGGAATATTGTCCAGAGGCCGAGCAAGATATCTTAGTCTGCTCTTAAGGTTATATCTCCAAGACACAATTTGGAATGTACTGCATGGGCTATTTTACAGACTTTACCCGTTTGTTTTTTTCTCAACTAAGTTTGTCACTATTATTCAGTAAAGGTTTTAACCTTTGAGCTGGCTTGTACCTACTCAGTCTTTAGGATTTTGCTTTTTAGAACGCTGTTACGGCCTATACTTGTGTTTATTAGAAAGCTACAGCTTTCTATAATCAGAAACTGCAATTATGTGTATGTCTGGTACTTTGGTGCCATGTACAAATTTTTGATACTTGATTGGGAGCAAAAAAAGCAAGGAACCCTTGCTCTTTCTGGGATTTCAGATGCAGGTGTTTTGTGTGCTAATCAATGACCTCAAAGGTTGCAACATTCCTGTTTTTCAGATATGCAGCAGTTGCACAGCAGTTGTTGCAAATTGGTGTCCTTTAATGTTTTTAGTCTTTTTTATGATTTTACAGAAATATGCATTGATATAATCCCTGCCATATTGCAGTGGCAGGCAGTGCTTAAGGTCAGGTTAAATATTAGCAAACTATGTGTGGTTTCTATCTTCTATTTATATGTGGGAGAAGCAGCTATGATGAGTAATACTTTATGGTATTTACTCTTTAAAGACTTCTTTGGATTATTTTCGATAGTATTGACATTTTATTGACTATCAGTTTTTAGAAAAGGCGTATTATGCATATTTTATACATAATTTCATTATTTCTCAACAACTTGTGTTGGAGATCAGAGGTGCTCTCAGAACTGAATAAACAGTGTTATTAACAGTTTCAAGCATTTTACAGTGAAGGATGTAGGGAGAAGTAAGAGTTACAGTTATCTGTCAGTCACTGATACTTACTGTGGTATTATTTCATTCTTATTTTTATAGCCGTCGTGAAACTATGTGGAAATGGGGTAGTGGAGAAGGTTCTCCTTCCAAAACAGTAGTAAGTATTGAATTATTATTAAAATAATATCTTCTTAAGAATTTCTGATGTACAGAATCTTTGATTGGTGATATTCAAAAGGTATGTATTTGCTCTTTTGTAAATAAGTTGCTTAAGTAGTTTTACCATGACTCAGTTTTAGGACTCTAAAAGTCAGGTTGGATTCTTGCTTCCTGTCTGCTTGGTGTTTAATCTCTCGTACATAACACAGCTGCTCTATTCCTCTTCACTATGATGATCTTGCTTTAAGAAACCATCTATAAGAATTACATAAGCTTTACCCCAATTGTATTTTTTGTGTATAGGATGTTCTAGATCAATATTTTGTTGCCGCTACTGTAACACTAATACTGGTTGTTAAAATGCAAATCCAGTAAATGAGGAAAATCAGGTTTAGATACCTAGATGCTTCGATGGTTTTGCTGTACTTCAAACTAATATTCCTAAGTGAGTTTCTAAGATTTATAATTTAACCTGTCTATCAATCTTGATAAAAACCATCTGAGTAGGTACATATACTATATGGAAGTTTTATTATTGCACTGTAATAAGATTTGCTGAATGTGTTTAAAAAACCCCAAACAAACACCAACTGCTGACTTTTTTGCAGAAGCAGTATTGTCTGCACCATTTTCTTTGTTCAAAGTATACTTAATGTCTGCAGGCTGCAGGCTCGCAAGATGCAAGAAGCATGTCCGTGACAGATTTGACCGAACAGCTGAGAAGCACTGAACAGCTGGTAACACAGCTAAAGGAGCTCGTCAGGGAGAAGGATGCTGAGCTTCAAAATAAAGATCTTCAGTTAAAGGTACCGTGTATGTATTCATGTCAAAAAGACTGTTTAAAAAAAAAAACCTTCAGTCCTGTTTATCTACAAAAAAACCTCATGATACAGCCTTATATTCAGGTATAGCAACTCTAGGAACACAAGAAGCGTTGGTCACGATTAGCTGCTGCAGTTCCTGGGACGTTAGCACTTTTTTCCAGTGTGTCTTCTGTTCCAAAATTGTATCTGGTTTTAGGTATTACACAGACAATGGGTTCTTTGGATGAGCAGATGCACTCAATAATTGCAAGAGACAGACTGACTTTCTGAGAGCTGGAGGGGCATGGTCATGTTAGGCTAAATATGGGGAAAAACACCGTCCAGATCATTACTGGACATTTAGAGAGTTGCCAGCTTACCTCAGACTGAATTTCTGTAGATAATTTTCTATTTCTACTTCCACTATATATTTTTGCTGTGTAATGATCTTACTATAATGCTACTATATATTATCCTCTGCTTTTGACTGGCATTAGAAAGGCTGGAACTAAAAAGAATTTATATCTGATACCCTGAAGACTTTTAAGGGTTTGCTGTTCATTACTCTGTCATTTTCTAAACAGTGATAAAGTTGGTCTGTTCCTGCAAGAGACTTATTCTTACACTTTTTTTAAAAAAGGTTTCTGTGGATGCAAACAGCCAAGTGTTAAAATACTGAATTTTCTAAAATTCATTGTAAACGAAGTCATTTCTTTGAAGTCATTTCTTTAAACAAAACAAAACACGCTTTGATAGTATTATAAAGGTATCTTTCTTTTTGCATCCAAAAAAACCCCCAGTTCTTCTTGTTAAAAAATCAAGCCCTGAATTTGTATGGTTATCAAAAAATAAGGAAATTTCTAACATTTTAATGCCCTGGATTCTATAGACTAATAATAACCATGTGCAGAAAGTTTAAATAATGAAAGGAAGGTCGTTTCATATATGCTTTCATATATGCAGACCTGTTGCACATGACATTATAATGTTTCTTAAGGGGAAATAATTTTTTGTTAGTCGCTTCTTTTTTTTTTAATGGAAGAACTGAAGGATGCAGTTGTTCATGTAGCTAATTTAGTCCCTCGTGACTTTGATGTTTGTAGGAGGAGAAGGAATCTGCTGATGCCAAACTTTCCAAGTTGAAGCTGCAAAACAAAGCCAAGGTTGCATCATTAACTTCACAGTTGGAAGAACTTAAGAAACAGTTGTCAGAATCAGGTGGCTTGGAGGCAAAAGCAGAACAAAAAAAGGTAAAGGTCCTTACATTTTAAAGCAGACATAACTTCTGCAAGGCTATAGACAGTTTTATGTGCTGGACTCAAATGTGGAACAGAAGTTTAGATTTTGAGGTGTGTCAGATCGGGATCAGGGTAGACTGTGTGGATGCTGTCAGTCCATCTGTCTATTTCTATTTCATTCTTCTTTTATCTTTCTATAGAAATTTAGAAAATTGCACATTCCTTTCAAATAGGTTTAGTAAAAAATTCTTAATTATCTTCATCTTATTAGCAGATCAAACTTTTAACACATATGAATCAGGAAGATAAGTTTTTGAGAAGAAATGAGAACAAAAACTAACTTGTTACTTTAATGTCCAGGATAAAAATGGAAATATAAATATGTTCTCGGTGGCAAAATGTGAATTAAATGTAGGAATGTCTCATTTAAGTGACCAGTGTTTTACCGCTAACAAAGATTGTTGGATCTGTTTGTAGTAGCACAGTTGTGTGACTAGATTGTACTTCTTCAAAATAGCATATTTTGACTTCATACGGCTTCTAAAATAACTTTAGTAAGGCTTTAATATTTCTAGGGCTTTTGTTTTTTAAAGCTGTGCTGAAAGGGAAGAGAAACAGATCAGTTTGTTGAAGTCCCTAAGTGTCCTCAAAGACGTGCAGTATTTATGCTTCTGATCTACTTTGCTAGTAAAACATATTCTTTGCAATTGCACTTGATTTCTTTTGTAATGGCAAATAATTTCTATAACCCAGTAGTTATACAGACTGAAATTCTGATTGGAAACATTGTGCTTAGGAACAGTTTAATTTACACATTTTTTACCCTCAGTAGTCCTTTTCCGCTCTGAATTACATGGACTACACCTGCCAGATTATATAGGTTACAATTGCTAGAGGAAATGAATGCTCTTATTGCCCGTTTTAGTCCACTTTGCAGCAATAATTATCAATAATTTAAATATGACGATGTTTACAAGCTTGATATAAATTCTGTGCCTGCTTTGTCTGGCTTCTACTTGGAATATGTAATATATAAGAGAACTGAAACACAGACCATGAGTAAAGTACACTTTTTCTCACCAGTATTATCTGAATAGGTAGAGATATAGAAGTCAGATGTTGCCCATTTACGGAATGCAAAACTCCCTGTTTTTGCAGGCATCAAAAGATGGTGACCAGGAAAATGCTGCGGCGAATCGTGGAAAAATACTAGTACTGAGAAGGAGAATAGAAGAACTAGAATCCCAGATCACCCAAAAAAATGAAGAGTTACAAAAAAAGGTGGTGTTTTATAGGATGCTAAGCATGTGGTTTAGCACATTTGTAATGTGGGATTATATTTAAATATATTTATTTGTATTGTTGAGTAGACAGAGAAGTTTATGTGCTACAACCTGCCCGAGCAAACACAGTGAGAATTCTGTCATTGTGTTTTCATTGAGCAGCGAATCCTCAAGCATGCTTTTGTAGTCATTTGAAAATGAATGGACTAGAGTACACAGATATGAACTTTGTGGGTTAATGCGATATTAAATCTTGTACTTTGAACAAAAATGCTGTTTTGCTTCAGTTTTTCTTGTTGCAAAAATAAGTCGTAACAGGAAGAAATGTAGGCAAGGGATGATTTCTTGTTACGGTTTGTAGCTGTTTTGTGTAGTGATGTGTTTCGTGGATGTGAGTGTTGACTGTGGAAAGTGGCAGGAATGTGAATGCTGCAGAATTTCTGAGAGACAGGCTCAGTAATTAAAGATTACACTTCAAATTGAACCAGGTTATAAATTTGATTGTTCTGTGCAGTACCCTAAAACAGGCAATAAGGAAATAATGTAAACCGTTCTTCTGTTGCTGTAGATGGTGGAAGTATAGATTACAAGCAGTGCTGTCTTTTCATTTTCAGAGTGTTGAGCTGGAGGCCCAGCGCTGTCGTGGGACTGAAATGGATGCCATGCTGGCAGAGAAAGAAAAGAAGTTAGCCGAAAGAGATGCTTACATCATCGATTTACAGATAGCTTGTGGATCAAGTGGTGTTGCCAATGAAACACTCTTGCCCAATGAAGAATTGAAGGTATATTAGCAGCTCAAATATAAAATCTCCATAGAGGTTTCAAGGAATCGGCGAATTCTGGTGTGTTATACAGTGGATCGTTCTCTGAAGCACAAATCCTCTGCAGTTATTCATGTGAATGAAAATTCTTTACTGATTATTTTCATTTATGTTAGTAGGTCTGTATTTATTTACTTCTTTTATCAGTACTGTTTATATGGACTAGTATCGACTATTCAGAATCTGCTGACAAATTTCATTCAAATTAAAACCAAACCTGGAATTTTGAGTTTAATGTTGCTTTAACTGAGGGACGGGCTAGGAGTTGGCTTCATGATGATTGCTATATCTTTTTTCTGGGTCCATTCTTCTAATTGTCTTTTGCTTTGCATTCTAAAGAATCAGCTGGCTGTTAAAGAGTCATCGCTAGAAAGCATGCAGATCCTAGTTCAGAACCTTACCAAAAAGGTTGGAGACAGTGAAGAAAAATGTAGCTTGTTCCAGGAACAGATTGAGAGTCTTAAAAATATTCAGAGCAAAGAGAGAGAGCGTTTCCAAGGAAAAGAAGCTACATATGTGGAAAATGTAAGTAAACACACTGTAAAAGGAATTACAGTCTTTGGTGGAAGAAATGGTATCTTGACTGTAGTGTTTCTATCTCAATAGTTAAGAAATGCCTTTTTTAATTTTGGACGATTGTTGAGTAAAGGTCTCTACGGTGATCAGATGAAATGAGAAAAATGAAGCACTAGATGGTCTGTGCTGGTGATAACTGCAGTTGAAAGTTTTATGCAAGAAAGGAGTTTAAGGGTGCGGCTGGTGGTTGGGCATGGAGGAGTACATAGTGTGTAACAGAGTGAAATGAGTTGAGCAGAATTCCAGTTGGAGAACCTCCAAACATCTCTTTCTTGTGGCACTACATCTGAAGGTGCAAAAATGCATGCGTACCATGGCTGGTAGTGTTTTTGTATTATTGTAATCATTCTTGGCACAAATGGCTATTTGGCAGATTACTTTCACTTGTGCTGTGACGTATCTGGCACACTTTGTAGTGCGGGAGCACGGAAAAAAATTGTGTTTTTCTCTTGACTGAAAAATAGCTGAAGAAGTTTGGTGTACTTAATGGGAAATTTTTCTAGAAGTTAGCAGCTGATTAATAGACCAGGCTAAACAACAACGACTTGTTAAATAATACAGAAGAGAAGAGAAAAATGGAACTAGGGGGCATGGTATCTATTCCTCAATGTTACCAGGCTCTTCCAGCTCCTTTGGAAGCTAAATCTCAGATTTCAATGTTATGTGCCTGATCCCTCAGCATTTGAGTTCCAGCATGTGTGAAACTATTCATCTCAGTATTTCCCATATCATATGATGTCTGAGTTTATTTTACCTGTAACAAAAATGCTGCTTTTGATCCTGAAAATGACTGCACCTGTTCAGTAGCACACAGGGAATTAGTTTTCGTACAGGCAAAAAAGAAAAAGACAAACAGTTGAGACTGTAAAAGCCATTTTGGTGAGCACAATGTCACTCAAATATAAATCTGGGTAGGATTTTATGTGAATTTATTCAAAATAACATTAGCAAGATTCTAAAAGTTACATCCAGTTCTTATAAAAATTGTAAGATAGCCAACAAAGACAAGTTAGAAGTAGAATACAAGTTTTTGAGGAGGAGGCAGCTAGGTTTCAAAGCTGCCATTTGGGCTTAATTAATAGAAACTTGCTAGAAATGAACATGATCAGTGTAACCCGTTCTTCTAATTTGAAGTTTGTTATTCTGGAATTAAAACAAATTTTACGTAAGTTGGAGGTTTATCTGCATGGACCACTGACATCAGTAATCACTGACTGATTACTATACTGCTAAGTGGAAGCGAAATTGAGACAAGATAGAGTACACTATCTTGCTGTATCTTTAGTTAGACAATTCAGTGTACTTTTACTGTACCTTTGTGGACTGGTTTCATATTTACTTTCTATCTGTTTCTAGATACGTGTGTTTCAAAATATTATCCAGGAAAAGGAAAAGGAACTGGAAGCACAGAGAGAAAAGCATGAGCAGGAGCTCTTTAAATTAGCTGCTAAATCTGATGCAAGTGCTGACCTAGAACAGGTACGTTGCTTTGGAAATTCAATAGCTTGCTTTGATTTAGTTAGATGTGGGAATTTGGAATCATGTAATTACTAACCTCTGTGGCACAGTTCAGATACTTGGTTGGGAAGATAAAGGTAAGTCTTTTTCTTTTTTCTTCTGAAAGTTTTAACTCCTTTATTGATTGTTTGATTTTTTTTTTTTTTTTTTGGTTTTGTTGTTTTGCTAGTTATTAAAGGCCTTGAAACAGAAGCTCCATGAAAAGGAAGAAGTCATGCTGGGAAGGACACAGGTGATAGATGTTTTGCAAAAAGAACTGGATGCCAAGGACCAGCAATTGAAAGTAAGAAATAGCATATGTGCAGATCTAAACTTGTTGGGTCGCTTACAAGTTCAAAAAGCCGTTTTGTTGTACACAACAGATAGTTTTGCATAAAATATTTAGGCAGTTCTCTGGGAGGCTTTGACATGTGCTAATAATGCAACCATAGCTGTGCAAACAAATATTAATTCCAGTTAGGAAATTAACTTAAAGGAGAGGTAAAGCCCATAAAATATAAAACTGTCAAATCTCACCTGTAGTTTGTCTTGTTTCATTTTGGGAACTTGCTATGTAGGGAAGACTTTCTGCTGTCAAAAGATTACAGTGTCTCTAGTTAGAGACTGCAGCGAGCCCCAAAACTGAGGCGCTTTTTTTTTCCCCAAAGAGAGTGTTTTGCTAATTGTGTGCCTTTCCTATTGCTGTATTTCTACTGATTGTAAAAGCAATACCTAATCAAGGTTTTTTGTGTTTAAGCATCTGGTATGAACTCCGATTATAGCCTTTGAGTGCTGCTGCTTTAGTTGAACAGTGTAGAAAAAGGTCATTACAGCCTCTCAGACAGACTTTTGGGACTCTTTGCTGAAACAGGCACATTATAGCCTGTCTGGGGTGCCAGGTCCAGCATTTTAGGGGACGTTTAAATTAAATATAAGGAAACTTTTTTTCATTGAAAGGGTTATCAGGCACTGGCACAGGCTGCTCAGGGAAGTGGTTGAGTCGCCATCCCTGGAGGTATTTGAAAGACATGTAGATGTGGCACTTAGGGCCATGGTTTGGTGGTAACTTGGCAGTGTTAGGTTAATGGTTGGACTTGATGATCTTAAAAGGTCTCTTCCAACCAAAATGATTCTATGATTTTAGCTATACTATTTCCAACAAATTTTCCACTTACGAAGAGAGCTGCCAGAATCAAAATCTTACTAGAAATAGTTTCGTCTATGTACCCAGGTAGATGTCCTGCTCAGGTAGTTAAGATCCATCGTAGTTTGGACCTGTTTCATTTGGCCTTCCCATTTGTTATGCCTCCTGCCTTATGCAGGGCTTTGTTGGTTTTTTCTTTTGGGTTATGTGCATCTTCCTGCAGTGATGCTTTGCAAGCACGGATGGTACCTAGTGCTAGTGCATTGAGGGGACAGAAATGCACACCTTGAGGGTAGGGGGAAGGTTTGACTGTGATAACATGAAGTTAAAGCACCTAAAGCTGAGATTCCATTACAGTTTCAGTATAGGAATAGCAGGAAGCCTTGCTTAATTTACATAAGCATTTTTAACCATATTTTGGAAATGTTCTGTCTGCTGTTCTGCGCAGCTTCTTTACTTGGGACGGTTTATATTCCGAAGTTTATGTATCACAAAAGTAGTTTTTTGAACAGCAGGTCTAATGTGAACGGACTGCTCTGCTACAGTGAGCTGTAATCTTTTCTACTTCTTTATGTATTAAAATAACTAATGTAAAGGCTCTAAAAGTAGAATAACTACTAACAGAAAACTAGTTATCAACAAAATATTGTAAAGAAGAACTTGATCAGTTTCCCAACTTTAATTTTAATGGATGTAGGTGACAACACCTGGGTGGCATTGTAGTGAGCATTCTTAATCTTACGGGATCACTGTTAAAGAGATCTGCTTCTGTTCTTCTTTTATATTCCACAGAACCAAACACTCTTTTTTATTCCATTTTCATCTATGGGAGAGGTTGCATGTAGTTTGCACTCTAATAGTGGTGCCATTTTGCTGATGTCCCCATTTTTGTCTTGAAAAGTCAGAGCTGAGTAGCTATTGTAGTAGAGCCAGGTTACCAACACTAGCCCTGATTTCTCATTAGAATGTATGTAGGAATAGAGATACTACATTTGTCAGTGGTACTAAAAATACTGTGCATTAAAATATAAAGTTGTTTTTTCTTTTTTTTTTCTTTTACAGGAGATTAATGAAAACCTGAAACGTCTTCTGTCTGAAAAAGAAAACCTCCAGTCTAAACTGGATGCTGAGAAACATGTAATGAGAGCCCAATTAAGAGACATGATGGAGAAACATGAGCTTGAAATGACAAAAGTTAAGGAGAAATATAATGCTGAACTGCATGAAATTCAAGAGAAACATGAAACTGAGCTGCAAGAGAAAGATCAGGCCCTGTTTCAGCTTAAGAAACAAGTGGCAGAATTAAGTGGTAGTGGACAGACTAACTCAAAAGAAGTTGGAGATCTGGAGTCTATAACCAAAGAGAAGATGGAAAATTTGGAAGGTATCCTATTTAAACAGTTGTTACATATGAAGAGTTCTTTTGCCCCAGACTGTTACATATTGTATGCCAATTTTGTAACCGTTGCAAGAAGAACGACATTAAATTTGGTGTAAGTGTTGCTGCTGCTCTAATTAAGAAGTGTCTATGGTTAAATACTATAATAATAAGGGTTATAGGAACACCAAGATAATCACACAAACTGTAAATTTCTCACAACATTTCTTGGTGTTATACAAGACAGCTGCATTTAAAGAAAAATGTAAGTGTACAACTTCTAGTTGCTAAAGGAATTAAACATAAGTCTTGTGGTAATAATCTTTCTAGGGTTTTAAATGATCTTTGTGTCTTGTTTCTTAGTACAAGTGAAATTGAAAACAGAAGAGGCCAGCAAATCTGAAGCAAAGTTTCTGAAAATGAAGGCTTGGTCTAAGTCAAGAATCAAACAACTGGAGGATGAACTGAAAAATGTATGTGTAACATTATGTTTAATATTACATGTCTGCTTTTAAAACTACTGTGCTTGGAGATTTGACTGAAAAAAAGTAAAATATGGGGTAAATATAATGTTAAAAGAATCTATTCAAAGTATCTTTATATATGAATAAATCTATAAAAATTGAATGGACATAAAAGGGCGAATTTTAACAAAAAATAGTACAAACTGGTGTTACCAACACTCAGGTGTAAATTTGGTAGAGATCAGCTAGTTTTTTGCGCTTTCAAATGTTAGAAAAACAATTATTCTAAATCTTACTAAAAATCAAGACAAAAAAAGTTGCACTGACTTTGCTGTGTTTCTGGTGTTTTGATGCATTTGAAAAACTCATAACTATTTTTTCTTTTAGTTTTCATCAAAGAATAATGATGTATCTGCCTTAAACAATCGTGTCTCAGAATTAGAAATTGAAAATGAAGAACTACAATCAAAACTGCAATCGTTACATGAGATCAGAGCTCAAAATGGTAGGAACAAAATATCTATTTTTTTTTTGCAGATCATTCAAATTTAAGAGCCAAAGATAAATGAACTTTCTCATTTTCACTTTCATAGTGTATCTTTGTTTTAAAACAGATTCTGAAGTAACTTTATGCAACTTTGGACAATAGCATACAGTATTTAAGTTAGAGTTACAGCTCAGCTTTTCCTTCCCTAAATCTACCTGCGCATAATTCTTGTTGCGTTTAGGCTTAGGCAGAATATGTGTAAACTTTTCCAGAAGGTGTAGAAGAGGCATCTCCTTAGGAGGAAAAATGAGACCAAACATACTTGGAAAATTTATCAGAGTATATACAAGAAACTTCTGACTTTTAAGCAAATGAAAAAGTATCTTTTCTTTTGTAAGGATGTGAGAGAGAATTTTTGCTTAAAACCTCGGATGGTTTAAAGTAGAGTTCCGCAAGAGACCTTTCTGTTTCACCATGTGTTAGTTTCTCTGACATCCTTTCTGTAAATTGAAACCAGCAGATTTTTCAATTCACCAGTCTAAATTGTTAGCAGGTTAGATTTGAAGCACTTATCAATATTTAATAATCCAGAAGTCAGTTTCATGGGTAAATGGATAACACAGCTCAGCACAGGTCTTCTAACTGAAATGAATGATCATCTGAATTATCATTTTGAATCTTTCTTTTAAATTGATCTTCCTATTAGTTTTGTTTGCTAATGAGCCAAATCTATTCTATTTTTGTAGAAGAATTGCTGACTAAGCTGGAAGTCTATGAAGAGCAGCAAAGGAAGTTGCAAGCTGACCTTGACCAAGTTACAAAGAGGGCAGCTTCACAGGTTAACTTTCAAATTGACCTGTATCAGTTCCTGATTAACTCAAACGGTGCTAATTAGACTTTGAGAAGTGTGTTAGCTGGATTTTGGAGCTGAAAATGAATTTGGTGATATATGGAATTGTCAGTGTCAGTAGCTGTTCAGTTGGATAACAAGCTGACAGGTTTTGAATTACTTAAAACTACTGATTTCTACTTGCTTTTCCACGTACCTTACATTATATTTTTCCAAGCAGTTTACTATTTATTTAGTTATTTAATATGAGTCATCAAACTGTGGCTGTTATTTTGTATACAGTATGGATAGCTTTCAGAAGGAAATACAGCTGTAACCTTGATAAATATACCGGTCTGGGTAACACAGTAAGAAGACTCAGAAAATATTGCTAAAGGGCTTTAGATGGATTAACAGTGTATATTAATCATGGCAACTTTCTGCAGCCCTAGCAGCAGAGCCAGTCTGAAACAGTTTTGCTACAAAATAATTGTTTTTTCCAAATTTTGTGGAGAAGTGGGCTTTTTTAGGTAAAATCTTAAAATCATTTTTATTGTGATGAGAAGGCAGAAACTTTTTTGTTCTGTTCACGGGGAGAAAAAGTTAATAGAAATTTTTTAACCCACACAAAGGCAGTTGAATATTGTTTTACTTTAAAACATTGCTAAGATAAAAATGTGCAACAAAAATATTTAGGTGAAAAAAGATGTTTTTCGTTTTAAAATATTTCATATTAAAAGTGCAACTGGCAGTAGCGTTTTTGATATTTTACGAAGTGGTGAGGCTTGCTTTTTCCATAACCTACAATAACAGTTATCATCACTTTCATAGATATTTATTTATGCAAAGTGGTGAATTATAATGGCTAGTTTTCTCTGTGAATGTCTTGCTAACTTAAAATGTTCTTTACCTTTGCAGTGGGATTTAGTAAATATATTGTGATGTGCAATTTCTCTTGTTAGGCCAGTGAATCGGGTAGTGTGGATGAATTGCAGAGTCAGCTCTTGGAATGGCAAGAAAACGTACCAGAGTCAGAGGAGTCCCGCGATCAAGTCAGAGAAGAGAAATCTGCTATGGCCTTGAGAATGGCTCAGATTGAGGAGGAGAGAGAAGGTGAATTGTTTTATTTACGATACAATTATCATATTTACATATACAAGATATATATATGTGTGTCTGCTGTACTTCAGACTGAATTGACAGCACACCATCATGACTCCTTACTCTAGTCGTGAGATGTGTATAGTTAGTGAAATTGCTTAAATTTGCAATTGCTGCTTTTTCCTATTCCCTTGAATCTGTTTTTCATACATTCACCTTTTTGTATCATTTTTATGAGTAGATGTGCTTGTTCTGTTTGCCATCTGAGTTGCTGCACTGTAAGACTGCCTGAATTTACTTTGAAAGCTTATTGTCTGCATATGAATGATCAGTGATAAAAAGTTCGCCCTTGAAATATTAAAGCTGCCTACCTAGAGCAACCGGTGAAGGCGTGGGGAACTATAGTGTTGGATTAAATTTGATGAATGAAGGTGGTGCTTTAGTAAAATGTACCTGAGAAAGAGTTTCTCTTTTAAATATAATTAATGAGAAACCTTTCTTAGAATATCTAGTAATCTGTTAGTAAGTGTCACTTGTATAGGTCAGCTGAGTAACATTAACTGGCAGTGGTTTGGAGCTAGTTAAAACTATTAAATTACCTACAGAAAACAACATTTCAAGTAGTAGTTTTCTAAATTATTAATAAATCAGGTGATGAGAAGGTGAACAGCTTCTTTTAAGACTTATACAAGTCTGGTTAAATTTCAGATAGTTTTTACTGCTTTTTTTCCCCGTGCCATCTAGTACTTTGTTGTAATTTTTGTCCTATTAGTTAACTGTGTGGGGATTAATGGCAAATTTTAATGTGCACAACCTACCGTGGTAATTAATCTAGTTAGTTAATTTGAGCCTTCTCTTTGTAATCTGCAATTGAATTATTTTTCATTTATATGATCAATTTGGAAGCTCAGTATGTAAGCGCAGAAATGTTTTAAGGATCACATCTCTTCTTTTTGAGGGATTTACACATGTAATGCTTTGGAATTGAAAGAGAATAATATTCCCTTCATTAAAACTACCTGTTATCTCATCTGTGGTAACTACAGATCCACATGCAATATTAATAACAGTTGTAAAATTTCATCTGCGTCAGTCCGTGTTTAATTTTGCATTTTTTCCCCTTGGGATAAGCATGACTTTTCTGTTTCTTTTTCCCTGCCGTTACACCTGATGAGCACTCAGCGTCCCTTCCCCCTCCACTCCTACCCTACACTGCGATTTGGTCAGCCAGTGAGAACGTAGTTCCCCATCAGTTTTGTGCATGCAGGATCCTGCAGCAATGGCAACTTGTCATGTACTGTTGCTAATTTCTTCTGTTGTTGCTTCTTTTGAGGAAATTGCCAACAGTACGTTATAAGATTTGCCATTGATTGTATGTGGTTTTTAGCAATAAATGTAACAAATGCTGGGTTTAACTTGGGTTTTTTTCTGCCTTCCAATACCTGTTTCTTCATTTATATTAACCGAATCATCTTTCTTCACTTTTCTTTGTAGTAACAGCTGACTCCATATTTATGTTGTAACCTTATCTAGAGAAAAATTTCTTGGCTTGCTGCAAGTGGTTGTGGCTAAGTAAGAATCAACTTCATTTAAATATTCTTAGTAATACTTGAAATTCAGTAGTATTAAAAAAAACCCCAATTATATTCCGTCTTATAAATTGCAGAACTTTGCATGCATTAATAATAGCTACCGATATTTTAAGCGATATATAAACCCACTACTCCTTCCATCTCTGTCTGTGGCAATTTGCCGTATATGGCAATTGTCTCTTTTGGGTTGAATGTGTGGGGAGCTGCGAAAGTGTAGAGGATGACAGTATTGATTACACGTATAGACTGGGGTGTGTTTCCTCTGCAAACTACTAATGATTGTCCCACTGTACTGGGCACTGTTGAGGCTGCACCTTGAGTACTGTGTTCAGGTTTAGGTGCCACGGTGCAAGAAGGACATTGAGGTTCTGGAGAGGATCCAGAGAAGGGCAATGAAGCTGGTGAAGGGTCTTGAGAATAAGTCTCACAAGAAGCGGCTGAGGGACTTCAGGTTGTTTAGTCTGAAGAAAAGGAGGCTGAGGGGAGACCTTGTCGCTCTCTACAACTACCTGACAGGAGGTTGTAGAGAGGTGAGTGTTGGTCTCGTCTCACCAGTTACAACTGATGGGACACGAGGAAATGGCATCTGGTTGCGCCAGGGGAGGTTTAGTTTAGACTTTAGGAAAAACTTCTACACTGAAAGAGTTATGAAGACTGGAAGAGGCTACCCAGGGAAGTGGTTGAATCGCCATCCTTGGATGTATTTAAAAACCATCTAGATACGGTGCTCAGGGACATGGTTTAGAAGTGGGCCTGGTAGAGTTAGATAAAGGCTGGACTTGATCATCTTAAAGGTCTTTTCCAGCCATAACAATTCTATGATTTAGTGTGAATAGTGGCACCAGGCAATATACACACATCATGAGTTAATTTGGATGCAATGTGTATCTGAAGAAAGGTGTTCTGGGAAGTTTTGCTGTTTTTACATTAGATATAAGTGCAAATGGAAACCTCCCTAAGCTGCTGCAAAACATTAGAAATTGTATTTACTTACTAATTGTTGTTAAAGCAATGCTGAATTTAACTGAAGGTGTTTTAACACTTGCCTAAGTGTTCTAAATATTCTAAAGCTCTGATTTCTATACTCTCATTTTTCATGTGACAATGGTAATTTTATTCTTTTTTTTCTATCATCAAATACTTAGGAGCCTAAATATTTTGGGTTCCTAAAGGACAGTGTCTTATTCATTCTGATTATACTTAAAAACAGATTAGCTCAATTTCAACTTCCAAGAAATTAATTTACTTTTTTTTCTCCAAAGAAGGGATTAAGTTTTTATCTGGACTAACACTTGCTCCTTGAATTGCTTCACTGACTTCAATGACAGTTCTTGGAAAACAGAGTTTTAAGGCATGTGATCAAAATTTGGCCTTTATTTTTACAGCTTTGAAGAAGTACGTATAATGATTAAAAAAAAATTTGAAAATTGTTTATTTTCAAGTATAAATTCTACAAAGGTGTGTAAAATGAATGCTGATAAAGTGACAGTGCCAGAAACCAAAGTGTCATTAAAACCAGAAGTAAAATCCAATTTAACAGTCCTACTTTAAAAGGGTCATTAATTTTTTTCTTTAACTGTTTTTCTCTAATCTTTTCTAACATGTTAAGTATCTAATTTTGAAATATTACAGGAAGAACTTAAATCTAGTAGGCGTTACAGAATTGTGTCTTAATGAAATTTGTGGTATAAGTAATCCTTGGACAACTCAGATGAAAGCTGAGTATTCCCAGTAGGGCTGAATCGCGGAGTAGTTTCTGGTGTTTTCCTCACAGATGCATCGACATAAGTTCTCTGAATCTTGCATGCTGTGAGGACAACTGTGGATTGATGTAGTTAAATTGAAAGCTAAATTTTTAATTATCTAATTAATCTAATTTTCAATTAAAGTATGGAGCCACCTTTACTTTCATTTCTTTTCACTGGCTGTTCTGTTTTGTCTGCTTTGCATGAAACGTCTATTTCCTAATCTGTTACCCCAAACATGTTTTGTTGTATCACAAAACAGATGGGAATGTACTTTAAATGAAAAATCATTTCTAACAATGAACAGGATGCATACCTAAGCTGTCATATTCAGTGTGTTTATTTACAAGTGATTCTGTATTTGTCTCAAAAAGAACGGTGTTATTAATTTATACGATGGTTTGATGCCAGTTTGCAGTGTAACACATGCTTGTGACTTCCTCAAGTTATCTGGCTTTGTAGCTCATACCAAAATTAAAGTTGAAAGGAGCACATGTCATTTCCATACAAATGAATGTGATCGTTCAGATTATAAAAACCACAGCTGTTTCAGCTGATGCTTTATCATACAAATTAGGTATATTTTAACCTGGTAAATTGAAATGAGATGTAATTTGGCATTTTAATTGGATGGCATTTTTTCTTGGTATCAGCATAACCTCACCCTTTCCAGTCTCCTGTATAAAGTCTTCATTTAGACCTGATGAAGAAGTAAAGTTAGACTTCGGTTTGCTTCTTCTTAGTGAGATACGTGGACTTTATTCTTATGTTCTACATAGTAATGTTGGAGGGAAATCACAAGGTGAACGCAATGGATTGCTTCTTTAATCTTGTTCCTGTCAGTCATTCATAGGGACTTCAGCCTGTCCCTGGTCTCTTTTCATGTAGTAGTGTCTGATATAAATGTAATTGCTTTCCTGTGGCACAAAACTGATTGAGGATGACTGGTTCTTTCCTGGCTGCTCTGATCCAGCCATGGTCTCAGGGCAACAGGAGCTGGAGGAGGAACTGGCCACAGTTCAAGGAATGGGCAGGCTGCAGCAGGCAAGAAGAAAAAGCAATCAAACCAGCAGGAAGCTTCAGGTGGGTTAAAAGAGGTAGCAGTTTATTTTCACCCATACGTTAATAAAAATATGGAAAGTACTATTATTTAAAATGTATGGCGCTTCACACTTAAAAACATTAAGGGCTTAAGAACTTAGATTAGTTACGTAGCTGAAAACTTTGGTAAATTTAATGGTTGTGTATGTAGCTAGTAGATGAGAAATTCCAATGACATCCATCACACCTCTCTGTTCCTTCAGTAATGAGTCTTCTTAATTTAACACTGAAAAATAATGAGGTTCCCTCTGGAGTAATTCACATGCTTGAAGCTATGTGCATACTTAATATGTTAACGCCATTTTTGGCTTAGATACAATCGTTACAAATCTCTTTGTCGGTGGAGCTTTACTAAATAATTAATAAGTAGTGTCGGTTTGTTCAGATGTTATTCTAGGTAGTCAGTGCTGTAACTTGCACAAAAAATGGTAGTCTTTTGTAAGAAGAATTAGGTTGCTGTTGTCACATTAACATATCATCGGAAGAATAATTTTATGTTTAGTTAATTCCCATACTTTACCCTGTGATTCAGAGAACCCTATTAACTGTAGAAATCTGGGGACCAATTAAGGTATCAAAACATAGTTATCCATTGGCCTTTCAGATGCCTGAGGGTGTCTTCAAAGGCCTGGCAGATAACGTCCAAAACCTGTGGGAGACTTGGCTTTTCTGGAAATAATAGCTGGAAGCTGGGCAGGTTTCTCCAGTGTCTGTAGCAGTCCCCCCATATACTTATATTTAGGCACCTGAGTCACTTGCTGAGTTTTAGGATGCTTAATTGAAACTATGCTTTAAATAAATAATATGTATTTTACCCTTGCTTCCTTTCTTCTTTAATTTAAACTTCATTCTTATGTTTTGTGTGTAGGAAGAATACAACTTTGATAGAAAACAATGCTTTCAAGAGTTGAACGTCACCTTGGATAGCACTGATTCAGCTGAAGGAGAAAATATGGGAGGTTGGTGGCCAGAGTACACTTCACCTAATGCAGGTGTGATAGCGACTAGACAGTTTATTAAAGCATGCACAGCATCTGTATTTTGTGTCTATTTTTGTTTTCAAATTCAACTAACAGCCCATTTGTGGTGTATTCTAATCTTCGTTGAATTTTTTTGGCTTGCGTTTCGTTCCTTTTCATTTTAAAGCATGTGCGTGCTGGATGAACTGCCTAGTTTTGGTTCAGAAGTAGAATATAAACATGAGTAAACACTGAAATTGGTTGAGCATTGCTGCCCATGAAATACCCTGTGTGGCAAGATCATGGTTTTTTTTAAGTTACAAGTCTTGTTCCTGTGAATGTGTTTCCAATCTGTATAACAGTTATGTTGCAAACCAGAATTACATTCCATTGCTATATGCTTTTAATTTAAAAATCAAATCCTTATTTTTGTAATTCAGCTGTTTTTATATTGGTGGTAAAGGCTGTAAATATATGTTATTGTTAAAATGGAATAGACTCACTTGCAAATTTTGATACACAACAGTTTACTTTGCTTATTAATAATTGCTGAAGATCTGATCCTGCAAGTACATGATTGGCTTGCCGTTAAATTGGCATGAGTCACATTATTGATTGAGCCACAATATTGTTCAGAATATTTCTGCCAGGTTCTCTGAGTTCTTGAGCTATGCAACTTTATTTTGGTTTTTCAACAGTTGAGGTTACTTTTGCCACCTAATTTTTGGAAGTGCAGGGCCTCAGGCATTTCCACTGGAAATGGTTGAGATCTCAGTGTGCCCAACACTGGTGAAAATTTGGAATAAAAAGCTGAAACTATTCCTAGACTTCAGGAATTTTAGTAGCCCTTTCTTGAAATAATATTTCTTCTTTGACTTAAGTAGGCTTACGGAGTGTGGTGGAAGAGTTGGAATTGGAAAGAAATCAACTGCAGGAGCAAATTGTGTTTCTAGAAGAGCGTTGTCAGGATTTGGAAGACAGATTGCAGCTTCAAGGTAGAATGGAGGCTCTTCAGGTGAGCTTTTGTATTTGCGTAAAATCCCGTGGTATAAGAGAATCATTTTATTCTGTTTATGTTCTTACAGTCCTAGCCTACAGTAAGACAAAACATCAATTTGCAGCTAGCAAAAATGTCTAAAGCCTACTTTGTGCTTCATAATCATGTTCGCAAAGTGTGCACATACTACATGTGCTCTGAAGTTGAAGCCTGTCACTTCTGTTCAGCAAAAGTCATCACACAGAGAAACTTGTTTGAAAGTAAGCTTTGCTATTTGTTTTAGGAACATAGGAAATGGCAACGTGATTTTCATTATTCTTTGTAGGGGGCCTTTGTCAGGAGGTCCAGAATAAGATTTTGTTACTGCTGGCATCAGTCTCCCGTTTCTTTTGTATTAAGTGTGTGTGTATATTATTTTTGTATATATACACACACATTTATTGAAAAGGAACTGTGTAAAATATATAAAAACCAATTAATAATTTAATATTTATTTATATAGATACAATCTAAACTTCAGATATTAATTTGATATGTAATTATATTGCAAAATTATTCAATGAAGGCATCAGAAGGAACAGTAAATATTTATCAGAAAAGTTATTTCTAGTATTTCCTGATTGACAAGTTACTATATTTGATAGTTTGTAAACCTTATTTTCACTAAATGACACAACTGATCTCTTACTCAAACCCCTTCAGGCTTGGTGCATTATTCATAGTTCTTTATCTGTTAAGTTGCACATATATAAAAAAGAATTGATTTTTAAGATGAAAGACAACCTTATATTAATTATTACTTGAGAATCTTGTAACAAAGCCTTTCAATACAGGTAACGTTTGGTGTAGATGAAGAAGGGCAGCTATTGAGGGCGGTTCAGGTGTGTTCTGCCTCCTCCAAAATGCTAGCTTATTTTCGTTAGAGGTGACAAGTTTGCTATGTTTGTCCTATTCGCTGTTGATTCTGGATGTGTTCTGCTTTTGGTTGCTCTTGTTAAATTATTTTTTTTTTGTGGTTTTATTTTTGAATTGGTGCAGTGGATCTGGCTAGAGTAGGAGATTTGAACTGTGGTGTTTGGTTTTGGGTTTGTTTTGTGTTTTTTTTTTTTTTAAAAAAAAAAGCTGTGTGAATGAAGCTTGCTTCCTCTTTCTTTTCTCCACAATCCTCCATATGCAGCTTTTTGCATTCCTTTGACCTGAAAAAATAGGCAAAAAAATTTGCAAGTTTGGTACTGTCCTCAAACCAACGAGAAAATAATTCTTTCAAAGCAGTAGTGTCCCCTGTTAAGATAAGTAAGCTGCCTTAACACAGTATGAGTGTGTGTGTTGCTTTGGGTATACAGCAGTCATCCTTGAGTTCATGCTCTCGTAGCATTGCTGAAGGAGATATTTCTGAAAGGTGGGTTGCATCTATTTGAACTAATATCACGTCTGAACTTGTGATATTAGTGGTGTATTTTTGCACTGACATCTGCTGAAGTGCTAGAATAATGGTCTCCATTACTCTGTAGGTTGTAAATCTTCTGAAGAGTCAGATTTCGTGACTCCAGTTATCCTGTGCTATTCTGTGTGTTTGTATGCAATAATCCTCTTCATTGTTATTTTGTTGCAGAATGAAAATGAACGTTTGCAAACTCAACTCACCCAATTACGCAGTCAACAAATGCGAGATGTGGAAAAGCATCAAATTTTGATCTCTGGCTTGAATGAGCAGCTTAAAGGGTAAAGTAAAGGTTCTTTACAAGTCTCTACAGGATTCGTTTTCTTTGCTTTAAGCTTCTGTTGAGAAGTATCATCTCTTAAAACACTTGAAAAACAGTTACTTGGTTCCTGCTTCTGTTTGCAGTAATGTTAATTTTTGTACTTTGAAGTTTAAATGGAAAGTGTAGAAACAATTATTCTTTTAGGAACATAGTTTGGATCTAATAAATCTAGAAAGCTTGAAGCAAGCTTTGTTTTCAAAATATCTAAATATGTATTTTCTTCTTAGATTAAGCGACAGAAATAGTTTCCTTGAAACTTCACTTGGAGAAAAAGAACAAAAACTGTTAAGCACGACAGAAAAACTAGAACAAATTGAAACTTTGAGGAAACTGCTTCAAGAAAAGGATCTTCTGAACAAAGAGCTTGGTGAAAAGTTTGTTCATACTGAGCAAAAAGTAAGTTAAGTTATTGTTAAATAGCGTTTAATTTATTAGAACCGGTGAGCATTAGCCATAACTTTCTATTTATGTCCCATCAGCAATATTGCTGTTTTCCATATCTGAAGGTTTTTGCTGTTTCTTTACAGTTCTGTTCACTCTGTGTAATTGCTTTGCTTTATGTTTGGTGTAAGGATTTCTGACACCCAACAGAGAGCTTTGCATGAAAGTATTTATGTTTTATTGGAACGATAAGTTATCCTTGTTTATTAATTTCACAGTGTAAACTCCACTGTTATGTAAACTCAATATTACAAATCTAACGCCATGATTTTAATATAATTCTATATATTTCTATCACACTGACTTTTATTTTTAATACTAAGCTGAACGAAGCCTTAAAGAAGTGCAGTGTTTATGAAGTGGAGAACACTGAGCAGAAAACAGTCATCAGTGATCTAACAGAAAAAGTCGCTACACTGAAGGAAAAGGTAACTCGTTAAAATAAAGTAAGAGAAGATATTTTATGTTTTTTTGACGTCGTCCATTTAAATGTCAGTGAAATACCAACATTAGCTGCTAAAAGTTTCATATGCTAAACTTCCTGTATGCTAAAACAGTCTAAAGAATAATATGGTTATCTTGTGACTGTACAGTTGGGTACAGATTGATTACTTCAGATACTTGTTCTACACGTGGAGTGTAACTTCTGTTCTCCCTCTAACATATGTTTGAAGTATTCTTGTAACTTTATTTTCTTGATGTTTAGACTTTGAAACAAGATGGCGTGGTAAAGTCGATGCAGCTGGATCTGGACCAGACAAACGAAGAGCTTGACAAATTGAATACAAGCCATTTAGAGGAAAGATCTCAGCTTATTCAAGATCTCCAGAAACGTGAAAGAGAAATTGATAATCTTAAAGAAGCACTGGCAGAAAAAGACAAGGAGATGTCTGTCCTATCTTTGAATATGACAGAATATTCTGAACAGGTTATCATCCTGAAGCATCAAGTGCAATGCAAAGAGGAAGAAATACGAGGGATGGAAGAGGCTTTATCAAAGGCTGAAAGGGAAACTCATTTACTGAAAGAAGTACAAACAGCCGATGTAAGAGATGCAAGCGTGAAGATATCTGTCCTTTCTGAGCAAAGTAATACAATGAGACTAGAGCTAGAAAGACTTAGAGTTGATAATGAAGCTAAAACCAAAGAAAATGAGGAATTGATAAGACAAAGCAGTGAGAACAGCATTACAATTAAGGATCTCCGTTCTGAAATCAAAGCCAACAGTGTCGCATACAATAACAAACTGGCAGAGTGTGAGTCACAAATTACTTTGCTGAAAGAACAAATTAGTAAATCGTCTGAAAAGCTACAAGAAACCAAGGATAAACACAGAAAAGAAACTGAATACTTGAAATCTCAGCTTGAGGAAAACAATACTCTAAAGGAAAAATGGAACAATTTGCTTGAAGAGAGAGAGAGTAAAGCACAGTCACTTGAAAAGGAGTTAAAATCAATTAAAGATACGCACAACAAACTGGTTTTGGAAAATGCTAAAAAAGATGAAGAGTTGGCTGAGTTATCTAGGAAGCTTATAGAACATACTGAACATCAGGAAACAATTAAAAAAGAATTACAAGAGAAACAAGAGTTCATTATTTCATTAGAGCAGAAGCTTGGGGTTTTGGAGCAGCAAAATGAAGAGACTAAACTTAAATTAACTGGAGATCTGAAAGCCAAAGAGACATGTTGCAAAGAACTTAATAACCAATTAAATGAAATACATAAACAAATTAACAAGATGGAAATAGAGACACGGGAGAAAGCTTCAGCTAATAAACAATTGCAGGCGGATGTTGAAGGGAAAGAAGAAAAATTGGCAGAGCAAATAAAAGCAAATGAATATCTGAAAAAAAGTATAGATATAGTGGAAAAAGAGAAGGAACAGCTAATCAGGGAAAATGAGAATTTGTCCAAACTCCTGGATGTAAAAGAATGTGAATTGTTAAAGAAAATCCAGACTGTGGCAGAAATAGAGAATAAGTTATCTGTTAGCACTGCTGAGTACGAAAAAACTCTTTCAGTACTAAATTGTGATAAAAACACCCTGGCAAAAGAGATTGAACAACTTTCAATACTTGCCGAGCAAAAAGAAAATTCAGTCGCAGAACAGCTGCAGGAGAAAACAAAGGAATGTAATGTGCTAGCTGATCAGTTGTCTGAAAGCAAGGAACAGACCCAACAGTTGCATGAACAAATGCAATCACTTCTCATTCAGCTGAAGGATACTAGAGACAAAGAAGTAAAGAAAGAAGAAATGTTAAATAATAAGTTATCTGAATGCAGTAGCCTAATCCAAGAGCTCAGCCATAGTAAGGAAAAGAATTTGCTACTGCAGGAACAAATTCAAAGGCTAACTTTGGATTTTGAAGCTGCGAACAGGTCTCTAGAAGAGAAAGTCCTCCAAACTGATTCATTATATAAGGCAATGGAAGAGAGTAAGTTTTGTATTGTAGAGTTGCAGGATGAAATAAAAAACCTTAAAGATGAAAAAGCGAAGTTGTCTCAGTTGGCAGAGGAAAGAGACCTGGCTGTAAAAAGTCAGGCTTCCGAACTTGAGAAGTTTCATAGGCAAGCTTCTGAAAAAATGGAAGAAAGTACAGTGTTAAATAATCAGCTGCAGCTAGTAAGCAAAGAATTGGATGTGCTTAAGCATGAAAAGGAGAACTTTTCAAGCTTATTGAGTGAGAAGTCACGTGAATGTGAAGTTCTTCAGTCACAGTTGGTACAGCAACAGTCTGAAATTACTTCAGCAAGGCAACAAGCACATACAGCAGCTCTAGAAAATGAAAAATTGAAAGTAGACATTGAAACAGTTAATGTTATGGTAATGAAAAAGTCAGACGAAGTAGCTGCTTTAACTTCACACTTGTCCCAACAAAGTCATAATATTTTAGCTCTGAAGGACCAAATTGATGGCCTCTTGATTGAAAAAGAAAACTTAAAAATTGTCTTAGAAGAAAAAGAAACTCTTCTTTCTGAAAAGGAGGCTTTGATTCAGCAGATGAAAGATAGTAAAATGGCAGGAGAGGGGCAATACATGCAAATCATTTCAGATCTGCAGAACCAAATACAAGGCCTAGGTTTTGAAACCAACCAGCTTAGACACGCAATGCAGGAAAAAGAAAATGAGTTTAAGAGGCAAGCCCAAGAATTAAAGTTATTGAAAGATAAATCTGAAGAGTCTGATGTACTTAGGGTTCAACTGTCTGAGAATATGGAGGTTATTTCTGACCTTCAGTATCAGCTTAGAAATGTGACAGAAAAATCATCCCAGTTGAATGAATCGATTATACAGAAGGATGAATCTTTAAAACAAAAGTTGGGTGAATACATCAATTTAAAAGCACAGCTTGCTGAGGCACAGGAATCTTCTGTTTTGCAACAGAAACAGTTGGAGCTTTTAGCCTCTGAAGCACAGCAATTAAAAGTACTTATTTCAGAAAAAGAGTTAGCCATCAACAGCATCTCATTGTCTAGTGAGAATTTAAAGACGCAACTTCTAGAGAAAGAGAATGAATGTGAGGTCTTAAAGAAACAGGTGGTAGAGCTGGAGGAAGTGAAAGTGGATCTGCAAAAAGAAATACAACATCAGAAGAATGTAATAATTGAGATGAACCAGTCTTTATCAGAAAAGGAGTCATCTCTTACAGAAAATAAAAGTCTCCTCAAAACTCTGGAGGAGAAAGCTAAGAAAGATGAAGAGAAGACAAATTCAATTTCTCAACTCAAAAGTCAGGTACATGAGCTAACACAGGAACTACAGAAATCTAAAGAACTAGTCCATGAGAAAGAAAATGCCTTTTTATCTCTTCAGGAGAAAATTGGAGCACAGTATGTATTAAAAACTGAGTTGAATGCAGCTCTTGGGGAAAAAGAAGTAGTTATTGCTGGACTGCTAAATTCTTTAAAAGAGAAAGATACCAGTATACAGTTGGCAGATAGCAACATTAATGTTCTTTCTAGTGAGATTGAGGTTCTTAGAGAAAAATTAGAGAAAAGTGATACAGCCATGAAAAGCCTTACTAAGGAATTTCATGAAAAGAACGAGGAGCTTGATACCAATCAGAAGAAAATTGATTCTTTGACAATTGAACTCGACTCTCTTAAAAACAAACACCAAACAGCACTAGAGCAAGTAAGTTTGTGGAAAGAACAACTACAGCAAAAAGAATTGGCTGTGGAGTCTCTGCATGTGAAGTGCACTGAACAGGCAGATAACATAGCGTGTTTGAAGTTAGAATTGAACAATGTAAATTCCAAATCATCTCAAGACTGCCATGACAATGCACTTTTAATAGGTGATCTGCAGTGCCAGGTAGAGTCTTTAGAGAAAGAAAAAAATCGGTTGCAAGAAGATGCTGATAAACTGATGGCTGAAAACGCACAACTTGCTACGTCTCAAAATCATTTGCAAAAGAAATTGGAAGAGCTCCGAGAAATCAATGAAAAACTAGAAACCAGTGAGAATTATTCGAGAATGCAGATAGATGCTGTCAAACTGCAGATGAAGACTGAAAAAGAGAAGTTACAGATGCAGGTTAGTGCAAAGGGTGAAGAACTTTCTAAATTAGAACTTAAATTTGAAACTCTAGAACAAAGTCTACTTGAGTCAGAAAACAAGTGGGTGACAGAACTTGATAGGGCAACTTTACAGAATAATAATCTTGCTGAGCAATTGAGCGGTTTAGAAAGTGAAATGAAATTAAAAGATAGCAAAATCCAGTCTTTGCAGCAAGAGCTGGATCTTATAAAAGAGGAATTAACTCAAAGCTTATCTCCATTACTTAGTAGTAGGCTTTTATGTAAAGAAAAGAAGGCACAGACTTCAGATTCTGAACTGCAGCTAACTGATAGTAAAATTCAGTTGGAAAAATTCTCCACTCTTATAACCACTATTTTGAGCAAAGAAACAGAAGGAGAACAATTGCAACTGGTGCTTTTAGAAAAACAGAAAGAAATAGACACCATGAAAGATGAATTAAAAAGTATGCAGTCACTTGAGAAGCAGAAGGAGTTGCTGCAGAATGATATTGAAAAGATGAAGGGCAAATACCAATCTGAAATTGAATGTCTGTCAAAAGAAATGGTTACAGTCAAGGAAACGTTATGTAAACAACAGTCTCTCTTGCAAGAAAGGGAAGAGTCTTTTGCAGAAATAAATAAGCAGGTTGAGTTTCTTCAAGACAAGATAAATAAATCAGAAGAAATAGTAAGAAACAGTCAAGAAAAACTGCAAGTTGAAGGTAAAAAAGTAGCAAGTCTCCTTGAAGAAATAGGGAGAAAAGATCAACTCATTGAAAACTTAACTTCCCAGGTAAATCAGCAGAAGGATTTAATTTCTGGTCTAAGCCAGCAACTGAAAGAAAAGGACTGTTCTGTTACCCAGATCATGGAATCATTGTCTAATGAAATGCTGAATTTTTCTGAAGAGAGAAATACCTTAAGTACCAAACTGCAAGACCTTGAAGCTGTGCATAATAGTTCTGTAGGAGAGCTAAACCGAGTATTGCAGGAACTTGAGGATTGTAAGAAGGAACTGGAACGTAGTCAGGTTACATTAAGCAGTAGGGAAGCTGTGTTTAAAGATTTAATGAACGAAAAAGAGGAGATGCAGTTTAATCTTGAGAAAATGGGCAAGGAAAAAGAGAATCTGAAAAAGAAACTTCAAGCAGCATTGATAATAAGAAGAGATCTAATGCAGAAAGTTGGAAAACTAGAAAAGAGTGGTCAGGAAGAAATAGAAAAAGAGCAAAAAAAAGCAGAGGAACTGTTGAAGAAAGTTGATGAGTTAACAGACAAGCTGAAACTGGTTGAAGTACAGAATAAAGATCTTGAGTCTCATCTTGGAACTTTGAAGCAACAACTTTTAGAGAAAGATGCCAAAATAAGTGATTTGACTGAAATTTTGTCTTTGAAAGCTTCTTATTTAGAGGAACTTCAGGACAATCTTGCAAAGCTAAACGATGTCATTACTGAGAAACAGAACGTATGTGAGCAGAACCTAAAATCTTTAGAGGAAAAGGACTGCATGCTTGCTCATATGCAATCTATGCTTGATGAAAAAGCAAGTGCATATGAAGAGGAACGTTCTCAGCTGCTCTTAGCTCTTGAAAAGGTAAAGTCTGAGGTTAAGAAAAAGGAAGAATTGTTGAAAAAATCCTGTTCAGAAGAGCCTGGTTTAAGTGCTGAGGACAGGAAGAAGTGTCTGGACCCTAACAATGACATTAATGTCTTGAGTCAACTAAAAAAAGAAAAAGAAGCCTTACAGAGGGAGCTTTTGGTCAGGAAAGAAGAGATGAAAAAAATTGAGAAAGAAAGGGAAGAGCACACTAAACTTGCAGCAGATTATGATGAACAAAAAACCCACCTTGAGCAACTCAAACAAGAACATAAAGCACTCTGGGAAGTTCTTCAAACGAAATGTAAAGAGCTTGACTTCA
>NW_009648636.1:830372-869809 GCF_000708025.1 Charadrius vociferus
AGCTGACCAAAGGAATTTGGAATCAGACAAACCAAGGAGCAAGGTTCAGGTTGCATCCTTAAGAGAGTCAGAAAACGTGATCACATCAGTGGCCAGTCAAGACACTGAGTTAAAAGAACTAAGAAGTAATTACGCAAAACTTCAGGAGGAAACAGAAATGTTAAAGAAAGAGTTGAGGAAAATGTCAGTTGAATTTGTTGATGAAAGAGAAAGAACCGTCAGCTTAGACTCTTTGGGACAGCAGGAGCAGTACCAGGAGCAATGTATGGGCAGCTTGTTGGAGGACATAAAGCACCTACAGAAAAAGCTGAAGGCGTATGAGGCTGAAGCTGTAGATGTTAAGACAGCACTTAAGCACGTAAATAATGAGAAAGAAGCACTTATTAAAAAAAGTGAAGAGGATTACAAGATGAACCAGGAGAAACTGCAGAGACTGAGAACTGAAGCTAAGAAGGAGATTGCAGAAAAGGACGAGGAAATAGAAGCGTTGCGTTGTTCGCTTACGGATCTCAAAGATAAACTTGATCTGGAAAAAGAATTATTAAATGAAGCTATAAAGGAGGGCCAAGAAGAAGCCTACCATTACAAAACAGCATTTGAAGAAATGAAGGATGAAAAAGAGAAACTTCTCAGTTGTTTGGAAAAGTCCGATTTGGAACTAATTAATATGAAAAAGGAGGTAAAACATTTCAGTGAAGAAAACAAAAAACTTCTGACAGAGCTATGTATGCTACGTGAGAAGGCTGAGATGAGTAGACCTGTGGCGTCATGCAGAGAGCTCAAGGAAGAAAATTATACTGAAAAAGTACTGGGAGAGTTTTGTCCAGAAAGTAATTCCTTTCAAGGAAAGTTACAAGATAAAGGCACCTGTTTTCAACTATCAGAGACTGATTACTCCGGGAAAACTAAACCTAGAGAAGCAACAGAATGTCAAATCCAGGAACAAATGCAAATGATTGAAGAGCCACTGTCAAAAACATCAAGTGTAAATGATTCTAAACCAGAAGAGCAAAGAACTATAGCAGAAGAAAAGTCCAGAGAGCGCCTTCAAAGAAAATTACAGGCGGCTTTAATATCACGTAAAGAAGCCCTGAGAGAAAATAAATGTCTAAAAGACCAGATTGATAAGCTGCTGTTGGAAAGAGAAGAACTGGTGAACAAGACAGGTATGCTTGAACAGTTGTTAGAACTTGGTAGAGAAAAACAAAGTTCAAGTACTGTTTCTCCATTGTCTGAAGAGGAGCGGCTCGTTTCTGAAAATGCTAGACTGTTGACTGAAAATGAAAACCTCACTGCGGCATGCGAAAGTCTTAAATCCACCATGGAGACTATAGTTCAGGAAAAAGAGGCCTTTTCTTTCCAACTCAATACCTTAAAAGATTCTCAGACAGTTGAATTAACAGGATGGAAGGCTAAACATAGTGAGTTAAAGCAGGAGTATGAATCACTTCTTCAGGCTTATGAGAATATCAGTAGTAAAATAGCAGATATGAGGCAAGTTATTGATCTCACTAGAAAAGAGAAGCAAGAGGCTATTCAAAGGCTCAGGGAAGGAGAATCTGAGAAGGAGGCTCTTGAGAAGCGTTTACAAAAACTCCTAGATGAAAATGAGCTTACTAAGAACCAACTGAAACAACTCATTGAATCCAAGAAAATTGAGGTTGACGAATTACAAAGTAAAGCAGAAAGGCAGATCCGTGAGCAAGAAGCAAGGACGCAAGAACACCAGGATCGTCTTCAGGAACTCACTGATCAGAATCATCAACTAATGGAGGAAAATGAGCAGCTGAAACAAACTTCTGAAAATTTAAAGCAGGCTTTAGAGAAAATCCAGAAGGAAAATGATATCCTTCATAATAACATCACTGTAACTAAAGCAGCTTTGGGAGAGCTCCAAGTTCAAGTGGAAGTGTACCAAACTGATATGCAATCTAAAATCAGTGATGCGTTATATGAGAATGAATCATTGTTAAAGGACATTAATGTGTTAAAGGATAAACTCTCTGACAAAGAGCAAGATGTGCTTGTCCTAGAACAAGAAAGAAAATTAATTTCAGAAAAAGCACAAGAAACTGAAAAATCTTTGGACCATAAAAATCATTGTCTAACAAAGCTGGACGTGGAATGTAAAAGCCTTAAACAAGAAATTGTTAGTCTAAATGAAAAAGTTAAGATTTTAGAGGATGATAAATGTCTGTTACAGGAAGAATTAGAAAATGTACAAGAAAGTTCTTACAGAGTAAAGAATGAGAGAGAATTTCTTGAGACAGAATTGCTTAATCATGTTAAAAAGGTTGATCATCTTACTGATAGAATGAAATCAGCACAGGTGCAGAATAACTTGCTGTTACAGCAACTGGAAGAATTAAAGGCAGAAAAATGTAATGTGATCAGAGAGAAAGAAGAACAGCAGTTACACCTTGTAAAAATGTTTGAGGAGAAGGTGAAAAGTGCTCAGAGGGATAATAATGGAAGTAAAAACAAAACGAAAGAATTGCAAGAACTGCTAAAGGAGAAACAGCAGGAGATCAACCATTTGCAAAAGGATTCTATAAAGTTTCAGGAGCTGATCCTGGATTTGGAAAGATCTGTGAAACTGGCACAGTCAAAAAGTGAAAAATTCGAAAAAGACTTAAGTAATATTTCAGAAAAGCTTGCAAAATCAAATGAAGAAATACATTGTCTCAAGGGAGAGCTTTCTTCACAGATGAACTTGTTGGATCAGTCAAAGAATGAAGTGGACAGACTTACAGATGAGAATATAAATTGGAGAAAAGAACTTAAAAAGAAAGAAGATGAACTACAAATTCAAAAGAGAGACTATGAGAGAGAATTGGAATTTAATCTTCAACAATTAAAATTGGTTCACAAAAGAGAATTTTTGAACCTAGAAGAAAGACACGGTGTCCTGGAGAGAGAAAAAGATAGGGCAGTTAGTGAGATTCACAGTTTGCAAGAGGAAGTTAACATTAAGGACTCTCAAAACAAGAAGCTTCAAGCAGATTTGAATGCAGCTTTGGCACGATTAGCTGCTTTTACGAAGTGTGTGTCCTCTCTCCAGGATGACCGGGACAGGGTAATCACTGAAATGAAAACCTGGGAAATGCAGTTCAAAGAGGCCATCCAAAATAAAGAGAAACAGATAGAAGACAGTAATAAAAGAATAACGTCTTTACAAGATGAATTGAAAGACAAAATTACTCAGATTCAAGAGTTGAATATCAAATATTCTGTGGTAGAGGAGACAAAGGATGAACTGTATTTGAGGCAAAAATCTGTTGATATGCAACGCTATGAAGAGCTCTGCAGAATAAAGGAAGAAAATACGTATTTTTTCACCAGGCAGCAAGAATTGGAGAGTGTTCTTCAGTCCAAAGAAGCAGCTTTGCAAGCACTCCTTAAAGAAAATAATTCTCTTAATCATCTCATAGAGAATAGTAAAAGTGCAGGAAGAGAGATAAAAGCTCTGGAAAGTAGTTTTACAAGACAGGAACAAGAATTGCAACAGCTTCTAGCTGAGAAGGAAAAAATTAATGCTGAGTTGCAAAAGCAGATTACCATTTCTGAGCAAATGAAGATCATGCTAAATAGCAAAGACAAAGAAATTTCCTTACTCATTTCTTCAAAAGGTGATGAGATTTCTGACTATCTGAATCAGGTACAGACGCAACATAGAAACCAAATCAAAGAGTATGAACTTCAGTTAAGGTCTTCGCAGCTAGAGAGACAACAGTCTGAGGAGTCCTGTCAGAGGATGGAAAAAGAATTGAGGAGTCTCCGGATGAAAGCAGACCAAGCAGGTCAAGATAAGGCTGCAATTGCCAGTGAAGTAGATGCCTTTAAAAAATCAATGTCATCTCTTCAGAATGATCGGGATGATCTTTTTTCCAAATATAAAGAACTGGAACACCTTCATCAAGAGGTCTTAAATCAGCGGGACAGACTTATAGTTGGCAATGCAAGTGAGAATAATGCTTTGAAGCAAGAACTAAGGATACTTCTCAATCAGAGAGATGATCTTCATTCTGAAAATGCAATGCTAAGTGCACAGCTGATAAAGTACAGGGAAGATCTTAATCAAGTTTTATCTCTGAAAGACCATCAGCTGAAAGACTTACTTAAGCAGAAATTGGACTGTATTAAAAGCCTCGAACAAGAAAAATATGACCTTCAAAAACAAATGAAAGAAATGCACCTTTCCAATCAACTGCAAAAGGATACTGCTGAAACTTTGGAACATGAAAATAAAAAATTAGTGTCTAAAATAAATGATTTAGAATCTTTAATTGCATCATTAAACAAAGAGAAGCTTGTTTCTGAATCTGGAGAGAAACTGCGAACTAGTGATAGTGTTCAGAAAAAAGAATGGGTATCCAGTGGACAGTATGGAGAAAATCTTCAGAAGAAGATTCGAGAACTCCAGAAATCAAGAGGCAGAAATACTAAGGATGCAGATGAGGAATACAGTAAGACTCTCTTGACACTTGAAGATGGAGATGACCCTGGTGCTTTTGCAGAGAAGATGATATTAGAAGTTCAATCTCAAAATAGTGAGCTGAGGTCCCAAAATGAGGCCTTTGGGAAAGCAATGACTGCTCTGCAAAATGACAGAGATAGGATAATAGAGGACTTAAAGGTACTTCAGAGCAAATACACATCTGAACTCAAGACGGAGAAAAAGAAAGGAGAGGAACTTGAGGCTGAATTGGATGGCTTTAAATTACATCTGATCAGTATGCTCAAAGAAAATTCTCTTCTGAATCGGGTTATTTTTGATGCTGCAGATAAGGTTACACTTGATCAGATTGCTGATGAAATTGAAAATCTCTGTAGGACGTTAGTCAGTCGTGAGATGGAGATGAGCAGACTCTCATCTGAGTGTGGGAATTATGTTCACCAGATTGAAGCGTTTTCCAAGGCTATGGCCAGTCTTCAGGATGACCGAGACAAATTGCTGCAGGAACTCAGCAATCAGAAGGTAACTTCTGAAACAAAACAGGGCACAGCTTCATTTCCCATTGGTTGTAACAGCATCCGTGAGATAAATTCTTTTAAAAGTAGTTTGGATATGCCTCAGAACAATAGGGAAATATTGGTGATTATTTTTTTTTTTAATGCAGAGAACGCTTAGAGACTTTATGGATTCTGAAGTTTAACTTTGTAAATTATGTGAGTGCTAAGAAAACATTGTGTGACTAGAGAATGCGTGTTTACAATTTTGGCAGTTTAGATAATTATCCTGTTAAACAGAAGCAAGTGGGGGAAAAGCATTAGTCTGTGGTTAGAATTCTAGCACTAATAAAACTTCAATCATACAGTTTTCATTCTGGTTCACTAACCATGTTTATTAAACGTAGGCTAAAGAAGGAGCCAGCCTTGCAGCTGTTGAAATATCAAAACTGAAGACCAAGGTTGATGATTTGGAGAAGGCATTGCATCAGACAAAAGCCTTCCAAGCAGAAACTGAGCGAGAGATTGCATCATACCAGAATGAGCTTGCTGGATTGAGGTATAAATGTTAAAATTAACAAATAGTACGTGTGGCTCTTGTTTAGAGTTCTTCAGTGACTTCACAACCTGATGCAAACCAAGATCACGTATAGTTTAGCAGTGGGATAAGAATATTTCTGTGATGTGTGAAATCAGCTTTCACAGAGTTGTCTTTGTTCATGGTTATCCTTCTATCTTTAGGTAATGGTCTCTTTGTTTATGTAAAATTTCAAACAGTCTTAATTGAATGTTTATCGTTCTGTTGGTGACTTGGATATACGGAACTACAGTTTAAGAATCTTATTTCAACGCTTGGTATTCAGTCCCGTTCTTAATGATTGATATGGCTGAACATTTTCTCCCCACATTTCCTTTTTTAAAAAATGTCTGAGGTGTCGCGTATTTGGCTCAACTACGTATTGAAAATTAACTTCATTTCACACTTGAGCATTATTTTTGTAGATTCAAGAGTCCATTTCAGCACTGTTCACATCTTGCATCGTCTGTGACAAATGAATAATGTGACACCTCGGGCCTAATTCTGCGAATGCCGCATGAGGTCTGCTTCAAAGGAAGGCAGCAGGCATTTTTAAGTGGCGCTCAGTGGAGGCAGATCAACAGCATCTTAGGCTGCTGCTGTTCTTTAAGCTTTTAAACTTGTGCAGATGGTTGAAGTGCGAAAGCATGCTATGATCAGTTCAGTGAAGATAATTTTGGCCGAATTGGAGGCCAGTAGGCAGTGTCCTAGTGCCTTACTGCATTTTATTGTCCCTGGAGCAATTTCTAGATCTCAAATTAAAGTCTGTGTAAGATGATATCTGTCTTATACTAGAAGCTTTTGGGGAAGGGGGTGTAGATCAAAAGGCCAGCCCCACATTCATCCTTGCAAATGTGAGCGAGTTGGCATGAAATATTCAAACCTCCTTCTAACTTGTAGACTTAACCAGTGAACAGCATGAATAGTCTTTTCCCATTTTCCCCCCAAACTTTAAAAACATATATTAAGTTGCATTTAAAAGGATTTAAATTACTTTTATGCCCTTTGTGATACTGCTTGTGTATAACAGCAGTTTCTGGAGATGTGGCATGTTTGTTTATTTCAGTCTTCTGAGTCTGGGGTATTCCTTTTCAAACTTGTGTCCTTGCAGCAGGGTAGACTGGCTGTCGTGAGCAGCACTCTACACACTTGTGACCTGGAGTTGCTTTGCTGTGCAACCTTGGTCTTTAGGTAGCTGAAATAGATGTTAGTATCTTTGCAGGCAATGAACTTCTCTCGTCTCCCAGCCGACGAAACAAACGTGATGTTATCATTTTCCAGGCTTTATCTGATTTATTTTTTTTAGCAGGTATCTTTAAACTGAAGTATGTATTGAGAATGTTCATGTAGTGCTCCATATTTGCATATAACAGTTCAAAAAAAATACCATTACTTTTCTCAGAAATAACCGTGAGTACAGCTTTAACCTTTTGATTCACTAGTGTCTATATCTTATCATTTAACATCTAGTCTACTATTTTATGTTCAGAATGGAAAACAACCTCCTCCTCTCAGAGTCCCAGGCACTGCGAAATCAATATCAAATCACAGTTGCTGAGAAAGACAGACAGATTGCAGAACTACAGAAGCTGCAACAAGACACGATTGTTAAGAAATCAGTCTCCGCTGGCAGCAATTACCCAGTCAAGGTAAACAAATGACGCATAGCAGGAGGCACGAATCTACTTCCACCAGTTTATTGTATTAAATTTGCAGGCTGCTTTCCAAATGAGAACTATACAGTGTATGATAGTGAAGTATGGGAGGCTGCTGCGTGCGTTACCTGTATGTCAGTGTTGCCTAGGGTCAAATCAGCAAGTTACAACTATTCCAAGCAAATGAGTTGAATTATTAAAAACACTTTTTAATGCAGTCTGATATATTGAGCAACTTCTTTGAAACAAAGAAAAATCATGGGGTTCTCATACGTTGATAAAATAACAGAGAAAATTTGCTCATGTGGTGGATTACACTAAGTATAGAAGCATCATAATTTTTTGAGACATGAACTGTCTTTTAAAATCCAGTTTTAGAATTGGCTATCTGATGCAAATGCTATTGGGGGAACAGATAGACAAACAAGACGACTTGCATATATGTTATTTTTTAGAAAACCAGTCTAAATCAAATAAGTTATTTGGATATTGAAGAACTGATAGGAAAACCGGTGGAGAAAACATGATTCTTGGGTGTAAATAATTTGTAGTACACTTCACCTCAGCTTCATGGAAGTATTATATTGCAATACAAAAAGAAATTTCAAAGGAGGGAGGAGGAAAGCAAGAATAGGGGACATTTGGTGACAAATGCAAAACTAGTAAGAGGATGTGCTCTTTCAGGTAATGGAAACATTTTTTCAGATGCATTATAGCTACAAACTGTTTTCAGGGACACACCTTAAAAAGTGTGTCAAAAAAAAAAAAAGGATCAAAAAAGGACTTTGTAGTTTACCCTGACAACAACAGTTTTCAGAATTTGTATACCTGATGCTAACAAATTTTAAAGATCTAATAAAGTTAATTCATCAGAGCCTAAACCAATCTGTAATTCCTGCAGATTAGAATAGGACCTAATTGGGGGGAGACAGGAGAGATGTGCCTAATGGAAGTGTTCTTACCCTTCCCTGAAGCAGCTGGAGTTGGCTTCTGCCAGGAACAAAATCCTAGATTTAGAAAGGCAGCAGCTGAGACCCAGTCTGGCAATTGCTGTCTGCTTTTCTAGACAAGGGAAGTGTTATTTTAGAATAATATTCTTATTTGCCTTTTCTGTGCCAAAGGAAGTAAACCGTATTCCTTTTAATTTCATTAAAATCAGTGTTTCAGTTGGTCAGGTTTGTGTCTCATAGGCTGTTCATTTTCTGTGGTTAAAATCACAAATACAAGCTATTGAACAGTAATGTTTGTTGGGTTATGGAATATTTTGTGTGGTAGAAGTCTTCATTTCATGATTGTATAGGAAAATAGATTCCATAAAGCATTAGAAATGGCACACTTCCCTCCATTATTGGAGATTAACATCAAAATGTTGACATGCCAGAGATAAAGAAGGCCAAACCTGAGAATCAGTCATGAAGTTGGGTGTGGGTTTTTTTTCTTTCAAAATGGACTTTCAGCTTTAAATTTGTATTACAAAATAGCTGTTCGACAAGTTGTGAATACCATACATTATTAGTTTGAAAATAAGTTTTAAAAGGTGTTTTATATTTATCTGGCTTTTTCTGGGTTTCTTTTTCCCTTTTTTTTTTTTTGTGCTTCATGCTATTTGCAAATTAAAAATTAGGTTGGGTTGCCTTTTGATGGTAATTTTTTGTTTTAATTAAAGTACTGAGGTTGAAAACACTAAGCAGAAGGTTGTTTTTTTTTTTTAAATATATATATAAAGTCTCTTGCAAATGTATTCCTTGTGAGAAGGAAATGATCTTGTGAGAAGGAAATTGTTTTGTAGTCCATATGTATATTTAGTGGTGCTGTATATTATTTAGAAAACTTCTGTACCATTTACCCTGAATACGCTAATACTTTTTAAGGTTTTAGAAACTGCCGCACTCGCTGGAAGTGCAGACGTGCCAGAGGAAATCAAACACATCTTAGCTGAGAAGAATCAGCTTCAAAACGACCTGCAGCGCTGTCTTCAGGAGATACACCAGAAGGATCTGCATTTTCAGCAGATTAATTCAAAGGTAACTTAGAACTGCACTTACGATCCTCAATAACTCCTGTGAACCTGAGCTGGCATCAACATAGAAATACTGCTGAATTGGCAGTCTTGTATAACTGAAAGTTAGAGTGCTTTAAAACTTAGATTCTTCAAAACAACCCTGTTGGCTTAGACTGGAAATTGCAAACCAGATGTCAGTATTATCTTTCTGTCAGGCTTTCCTGACTTGTTACTTGACTGAGAGAGGTTTATTTGAATCTGCATTCTGAAGACATTGATGGGGCACTGCTGAACTTCTAGTCAAAGTAAAATACTTTTCATTATAGACAGAAGCAGATGTCTGTCTTAGATGGGACAAGATTTTTAGCTATCTCATACCAAATTTTAAACACCTCAAAAACCTTTCCTTACACATTCTTGATGATCACTTTTGTGGCCCTTAAGATGGTAAGAGTGTGTGTGTCCCCACATGGACATATGTGTTTGTGTTCACTTTTGTTCTCAAAAGTGTGTAAATGTTCTTGGAAATGTTCCCTTAATGGTATATCTCTCTTTGCCTGGCCTGGTATTAGGAGCAAATCAGGTTTATGTTAACTTACATCTGTCATTGTGTCTGTTTTCAGTGCTTCACCCAAACATTTTATAAACCTAATAGCAGTTTCAACCAAACTTTGAAACATTTGTAGAAATCTCAAACTGCTACAAGTGAAGATGAGTGTTTGGGTAACCGGTGGAGACCCCAATTACAGTCTGTTTTTTGAAAAGATGAAAACTCGACTGCTGTGCGTTCCTGGACTGCCTGGTGAACATGTTTAGATTATCAGGCTTATGTAGCTATATACGTTGTCCTGAAGTAGCAACTATGTATGCTGCCTTTTACCAGGCGGTGATACCATAGCAAACACAGTAGAGGAATGCATTGGGGTTTAAAACCCTGAGTTTCTGGTTTGGGTGTGTTGGTGGCAGGGGAAATCAATACTCAGGTTTCATTCTTTCCGCTGCTCATAAAACAACTAGTTAAACCTTACCAAACCTTGAGCTTGCCAAAAAGCTGATGTAATTTTGAAACTAGTACTTGGTTGTTTTCAACATCAAGTCTCAAAATTTGTAGTAATTTCCTGGAGGAGATAATTCCTGATTTTTATTAATTTAAATGTTACTTTGTTTCAGGTGGTGCAGTCTGCAGAAGAGAATGCTGTCTTGTCTGCCCAGTTGAAGACTCTTTCGCAGACTCTAAGGGATAACCAGCTTCGTTACACTGACTTGCAAAATCGTTATTTAAGACTGGAGAGGGAATATCAGACCATGCAAGTAACATCTTTCCAAGGCACTGTTCAGGTAAACAAATACATGGAAATGTTTTTAGGTGTTTTTTTTATCTTCTGTGCTTACGCTTTTCTGGTTTTCGTGCTAAAAATGAAGTACATACTTTTTGTTATGCTGATTCAGTACTTCTGCTAGGCCATGATACACTGAAGATAACTGTCTTTATTGTTGTAAAGCTGTTTTTATTTGACTTTTCATTTAAGAAAGCTGTTCATACAAGCTTTTTTTTGTTTTGAAGTATGATCTTGAATTGGTTTACAGCGGGCAGTGGCAATTGGATGATCACTAATCATTGGTTCACAAAGTTTAGTGATAATTTCACACCAGTCGTGAATCATTTTGCAAGGTGTTTGTGTAATGTTTTCAGACGCGAGATCTAGATTACCAGTTCAGCATTTCAGTACCCTCTGCCAATGCCTCATACACATCTGTAAGCTTATGCCTTTGTAATCTCTTCATTTTTCAAAAGTTTTCCTGTACTGCCTTGGTTATTCAGTAACAATTAATGTAATACCTAAAATATCATATGGATACATATATAATGCAACCCTTACTCTTCCATAAACAGAAATACAAACAAGGAGAACTGTAAACTAAAATATAAACGAATAGCTGCATTACTCCTGAAACTGCGGTCAGTGTTCTATTACTATGTAGATATGTTGTTGCATTTTAGACGTTGTTCAGAGATTGCCGTGTTGTGCAGCGCACATGTTTCCTTCAAGTCTTGCAGCACACACATCAACTTTCTGTTAGAAAACAGGTTTGGAAAATTGCAGTTCCGGAAATTAAAAGATTAAATGGCACAAAGAGTGGTTTGTTCCACTCTTTATGGTGTCTATGGCTTTAATTGAAATAAAGATTTTTGGCTACTAGAAAAATGGTGACTGGCTTTTTCTCCCCTGTAATATTTTCTAGGATGAAACTAGAGCAGAAGTTCCCCCTGGAGCGCCACAGGAAAGATCCGCGGTTATTGTTGAAATAGACAATACGGAGCTGAATGAACTCAGAAAAAGGTCAGGATTGAGAGCATGTATTAGCAATATTGTTTTCCTGACAGCTATGTTATAAGTGTGAAAGTAATGCCTTTCTAAGGGAAAGACGTGGATTTACAGTGGATTAAATGAATCACAGGCAGGTTCTTGAATTGTCATTATCTGGTAACATTTGTGGTTTGTTTTTGTAAAGATACATAATTATTGGTGACTTTTTATTTCAATATCTAATCTAAAGCATCTCATTCTAATTAAGTCTTTATCACAAAAAAGGACATTCATTCATAACAAAGAATGAGAAAGTAATTCTTAAAGGACCTAAAATACTGATTTCGGGTTTCATGTTGTCATAGGCTTTCAGAGACCGAGCAACAGTATGATTCAGTGCAGCAGGCGCTCTCACAGCTGACAGAAACACTGTCAGAAGAGAAGAGGAGGAGAGAAGCTGCAGAAGAGGCTCTTGGACTCTCTGAGGAGCAAAGTAACAGGTAAAATACTACTGCCTGTGAGTCATGGGGTGTTTTTCTCTTGAAAGAGTCTCTGTAAAACATATTTCTTTTTCTTTTCTTATACTTTTGAATTATGTGACAGTTTGGTTGCTGCATTAAACTCTTACGTGGGTATGAAATAACTTGCATGTTCAGAGAGCCAAAGCCATCTTTTGCTTCTGCTTCCCTGTGGACAAACACATGCTGAGGTTTTCATTTACACTCCGCCTGGAGTAAATGCAAAGTGTACTACAGAACTGGAAAATGGAGTGTCAGATTTTTTTCCTGTCTTTTATCTTTAGTGAGATTAGTGATAGGTTTTCCTATGGGTGTTAGATTCCTGAGCAAATAATAGAACAAATAGAGCAAACAAATAATAGAACCTGTTTGTGAGTCCGCAGTACCTGAAGAAATGAAAATGCATCTGTAACTGTGTGAAAAAGCTGTCTCTGATTCCATGGATCAAGAAAATGTTATGGGCTTTGGGATTTTTTTTTTCTTTATTTAACTTCTTGCTTCAGATGTTGGACTCAGTGAGTGGTATTTCTTTTTTTCCAAGTTAGAAAAAAATCTTACATATAACAGCTTTAGTACAGCCACTGTTTAGATTTAAAATACCATTATCCATCTGCCTACATAAAGTGTCCATCACTACCGTCATCTGAAAATCACCATTCAGTCAGCTAGCAATGATGAGGTTATTCTGAATAAATGAAACACCTTGAGAGTAGATTGCAAATAGAGGTTGAAAAAGACCTGGCAACACAAAGTCGTACTGCTTTTTGTGGGGACATTCCCCCAGTAATGTAAGAATGCAAAATAATGTTTCTTAAGTGAATACTGTACTTTTAAAGAGCAGATAATTCAGTACTCCATTGTCTCCCTTTAATTTTTCTCTAGATTTGAAGTAAGCAGTTACAGGTCTGTACCTAGCGAATATGCGGTTCAGATGGAAACTGAGGAGGAAAGAGAAGCCTTAATCATCAATCCTAGTGAACATGTTATTGTGCGAAAGGTAAGTACATGAAAGCTTTTAAAACCCTTGAATTTATGAGCTGCTCAGAAGTGGCACGCATATTGTATACTGCTAGTTGCAGACTGGATTGTACTGGACTGAAGACAGCACAGCTCATTATCTCCTTCATGCTACTCCTTCCTGTCTCCCCTCTGCTATACCTTTCTTTCAACTGTCACTCATTCTCGGAGTATGGATTTCCTTTCTGAGCGACTGGGAGTCACTGATTTTGGGTTGTCCTCTTTATATGTAAACACTAGCATGAAGCAGCTGCTTGTCTCATCTGCCTTGTCTCTGAAAAGCTGACCGAGAAGTGCTCTTTTCTTGTTAGACGTCATGGGGATGGGGGGGCCATAGAGGCGTCCATTCAAAGCAGCAAGCTGCTGCTGAAACTACACTTTACTGAAAAAACATCCTTAATTTCTTTCTGTTTGGGTTGTGGATGGTGAGTTAAATACAGGCAGCTGTGTAAACCACGCCATATAACACATTATGTCTGGCCAAATTAAAATGTGAGTAATCATATTTATGTTGCACATGTGGCCATTAAATAAAATATGTATGCATATAATTATGCAGTTATGTAATTACATAATACATGAATATCTTGTATCCGTTCCTCTCCTCTTACCAATGCTGTTTTATTTGGCCTTTAAATCATTTATGCTTACAGCCTGTGCTGTTGCATCCTTTGCTGCATCAGAGGCAAAAGGTGTCTCGTGCCTCAGAAATCTCAAGTTAGAGTGGAGATTTTTCTCATCTGTATTCCTGATTACTTATTTGATGTTTTTTGTTTCCTAACCAGATGAAAGGAGGAGCCCTTTCCTTCAGAAGATGGGTTCGAGGGCGAAGTCTTTACTGTTCTAAGCTGCTGACCTCCAGAGCAAAATCCCGCTATTTATTCCTCACGTACCTAGTTACACTACATCTTGTTGTTTTACTGTGCCTGACTGGTGTTCTCTGAATACACTGCATTTTCTGGGTAAATTATTTCTCTGTAGGTAATGGTGTGCCAATTCAAGATAATAGACTTTTCACATGCTGCTGTTAAGCTATGCACTGGACACAGTTGTATATATTCTTGTTACACTACCTGAATCTTATGCTTCTGAAAAAAAATTTGTGTATATCACAGTTGCTCCAAAGTTGACTTGAATTGCTCTTTATCAGTGGAATATTATATTTGCTAAGGAGAAAATATTCCCCTCTCTTTGCCCTATAAAGAAACTGCTGCATACAAGTTATTTAATATTGTTTGTGAGTACATAATGATTGATTACTACTGAATGGGTTGTAAATGATATCTTTTCTATATAAATTTTATTTTAAGAGTTAAACTATAAATTTTAAAGGAATAATCAGCTATTACTGTTTATTGGCTTCTTGTTTATAACAAGAGGTTTTATAGAGTGCAATAAAGAAAGAACTACTGGCTTTTTGATTTATTTTTTGTTCTTGGCTGAAAATAAAAGATATAAGACGGTTGTTCTTTGGCCACACAGTTTGTAATGGCTCTGACAAGGTGCCCCAATATGTATATGGTAATGAGGGAGGCTGATGATTAAAGATTCAGAATTGAGATGACATGGAGAAATGTCTACAACTTCTTATATTCCTTTACTGGTGTTTAAAGGTGCGATTTCTGTAGTTTTTCTTGTGGGGGTTGTTTGGGTTTTTTGTGTTGGTTGGTTTGATGTTGTTTCTTGTTGTTTGTTTGGGGTTTTTTTTGTTCACTTTCACTTATCTTGGTGGGTTTAGTTACTGTGTATCTTTGGGGGAAAATGTTACTCAGCTGCTCAGAACATGAAATCCAAGCTTGTAAAGACCCAACCTTACATATTTTACATACTTGGGCTTCAAGATACAAATGAATAAAGGGTACGTTTTCAACTAAGAGGCTACAAGAAGTAGAGGGTTTGCATTTAGTTTTTGTAGACATGTAATAGTGTTATGCGTTGCATATTAATGCATCCAAATTTTGTTATAATGTGCTCTGAAACTGCACAGCTCTTTCTCTGATTCAAAAAATGGCTTTTTTGTGAAGACTGTGGAAGCTGGAAGGTTGTTTTCACATCCCAAGTTGTTTGTTGGTGTTTGTTCTGTCTGCTTTTCCGCTTACGTGTGTGTAAAATGGAGATACAATCAAAGCAAGCTGAGTCTAAAGGAGTAGGCATAAAGCCACAAAAAGGAGTAGCCATTTAATTTCCTGTTAGCTAGACTAAAATCCTAAAAGTCTTGTGGGAAAAGAAAAACCTAATGAGTATGGAAATGGAAGGATTCCATAGGTTTTACTGATGGGCAGATACAAGTTGGCCTTTGAAGAGATGTTAATGAGGTGAATGATCTGCTTAAGGTCCAAGGATTCTTGTATGTGGTTTTCTGTGTGGTCGCGTGACAGGTTAGAAAGAGGGATTGGGTGGCATTTATGTTTGCAGAGTTAACATTTACCAAATTGTATCTGATGCTCTGCATCGCTTGTGTTTGTCAGGTGGAACGGAAATACTGCCAGCTGTAGTTACCACTGTAGGTAAATCCTGTAAACTTTCTTCTTTTCACAGTTCTTGAATATTTCTTAGTCTAGTAAAGGTCTGGATTTCTATAGAAACCCAATATATTCCTATATAATTGATGTCTGTTTTCATAAAATGGTAATGGTTCGTCTCCTTTGAATGGCTGATTGCTGATTCAGTCCCTGGTTTTGGCCATTGTGTCACCCAAGTACTGAGATAAGTCGGCTGTTTTCAGTCTTTCCGCCACGCAAGTACAGTTGAAACACGGGTACTGTACATGTTAAGACTTTTCCCCTTCCAGCTTGAAGATGGCTGTTAACAGAATGATAATGAGCTAGTCTTAGCTAATTGTGTTATAATGAAGCAGAATGCAATGACAACAGTGAACCTACAAATCCTTCCAGTCTTACTCGTCTAGTGTGAGAGATTTTTGTCTTCTGGGGAGAAAACAACCCTCTGTCATGAGGCGTAGCAGGTAAGCGAGTGGGAAAGGATCCAGAGATGTTAGAAATTCTGCCCTAGTTTATCTAGGCCTTTGTGCTGTCACTGTGATAAGCGCAAACTGGGGGGGAAAAAAAAGTTTCCAAAAATGACTTTACACTTGTAGATATTCTGTGAACTCCATTCCAGAAGCTGATATAAGTGTAATGGAAGGTGAGATCATGTCATTTACCAAGAGGCTTTTACAAATCCTCACCGTTTCCAGGGTAAGTACTTCCCTGGGAGGTGGTTTTTTTTTTTTTTTTTTTTTTTTTTTTCCTCTTACAGTTCATGATTTTAATGCTTCACTTCACTTGGTCTGAAATCTTTGGGGGATTTACACACTTGCTGGACTTTGCTGTTTGCCTCAGGTTTTGGAGGAATTCCAAAGGGTCTCCTGGTGTAAGCTAGTTCAGTTTTGACTGCACGGTTGCAGGGAAACGTGCAAGTTTTCCTCATCGCTGAAAGGATCAGTAGAGTGCGATGAAACCTTCTTAGTCTATCTGAAACCTGGAAGAACACTTCAATAGTGTTTGCTGCCCGGACATCAGGCCTTATGCAGAAACCAAAAAGGAAGTTCTCTGTTAATTGTATTTAATTTTTCACTGGGAATTAGAAAAATAAAAATTGAAACTAAAAATTAAAATTCAGCAAATTTAGGAAATGTATTTAGAAACTTCATCTGGTAAAAAAGATTTCCAAATAGCTGCTTTGTGAAAATGATTATTAAACCTACAAATTCAGCAGCTGTAAAGCAATAACGTAACTTAATCCATGAAAATTTTAAGTAGCGCTCTTTATCAGTTCATTCACCTTGTAATTAAGTAATGATAAGCAAAGCAAGATTATTTTTTTTTAAATGGGAAATTAACAAATTCGGTGATTGATTTTTATTAGGAAGTATCAGTGGCTTCTCTGGAATCTAATCAATAGTGAGTAAAAGTATAAAGAGTGACTGCCAGCCCTCTAAAGCGTAACTTGTAAAGACTGGCTGGGGTTTCCCTCTGAAGTTTGTTTCTCCACATATGGCTGCACTGACCTTAGTTTTACATTTCAAGCTGTGTATGAAATGTTGTGTCTAGGAATGAATGGGAATATCATTTCTCGCCATGGAGGACTAAACATCTTGGTCCTGTCCAGCCCTCTTAGAGCCAAGGAGCGATGCTGAACTCTCAGAGCTGTGTTGCATTTCTCTACTTTAAAATTTTCTACTCTTAAATTCTAGTATCTCATCTGACGTCATTTCTGATGTATTTTAAGAACTGGGTTTTCCTTCTGTTTTACACTGGTGGAGTCAGAGTCTGGGTGCAGTTCTCTGACGTTGGATACTGCTGTAAATGGTTGGTTTATTACATTCTAAAAGCCTTTCCTGAGGGTTTTTGACAAAAATAACAATTTATGGCAACATGAATGAATGTTCAAAAATACCAGCTACTAGAACTAATGGCTAAATGTTCCTATATTAAAGCTGCTAACAAATTTATGTGATAAAGTTACTCTACTTCCATATGTGAAAAAGAATCTACCAGTCACAGGCACATCAACAAGGATTAAAATGATTGTTCTTATTTAAAATAATGTTATATCATCAACTTACGCTTCCATTTCTGAGAGTGTTGGATCAGTCATATGTCACAGTCGTGCTTTGTAAAGCTTACGGGAAAGGATTGAACATCAGGAACTTCATGCAGCTCAAACCTGAAAAACCCAAACTGTTCCTGTTGTTTGTAGATCTCCAGGGTATTATTGCAGGGATCCTCTGAACAGCCTGAGAGATTTCAAACCCCACAAATGGGGCCGCATGAATGGGGTGCGGGGCAAACCCTAATGCTGGCAACCCTTCTGCCACCGCTCCTGGCCTGCCTGTGCCCGTAGCACTCCGGTGGAGCTGTAACGCCATCAGAAGTCAAATACGTTTTTGCAATAATTGCAAAAATGATGCTTAATACCTTTTTGCGCTGTTAGGGAGAGGCCTTTGCTGGACAAGTGCTGTTTTTCAGTCCTTTCCCATTTCTGAAGTACCCTTCCTTACCGAGTGAAGTTGCCAGAGAAGGAAAAATAAAATCCTTCCCTCTCCGCGACTGCCTAAAGAGGCAATCGTACAGTCCTAAAAATAACCAAGGAATCTGAAACATAAGTCTTGGTGAAATTCAGGCGCCCCCTTGGTGGGAGTTTTGCCATGAATTTCAATGAGTTCAGGACATCGTCTGATGTGTTGGCCAACCACTGAAGTTGAGTTGTTCCTGGGCAGGTGTGGCAGCTGCCTCTTGTTCTGTTTCCCAGAATAACCACTTGGTAAGGTATTTACCACTTAACGAATATGGAATCGGTCCTGTAGCGAGCACTTCACCTTACAGAGGAGCTGTCATTTAAAAACACACAGCAAACGCTTTCCTGAGACTTTTTGTGGGGTTATTTTTAGTTGGTTGTTCAAGAGTGATGATGACCCTCTAAGAAAAAGCAAATTTAAACATGCCACGAGAAACAACTGCGGTCTTTGAAGTAATGAATGTTCGGTAATTCTTATTGACCATCTGACATTATAACAGGTAGGTACATGTGACCAATTCATTTTTAACAAATGAAACTTCTAGAAGATAATTCGGCCTCGGAGAGATGGGGTTATGCTTGCTTAAGTCCAAGTAGAGCTGAATGTGTATCCTCTAGCTGAAATGGTCACGAGGCCAATTAACAGAATATCACAGGACTCCTTGAGGCTACAGAAGAGGAGATGTCCCTTTTGGAAACAAAGGCTGAATGTCCTGATTAATTTGCTTCGGTAAAACCTGTTCAAGCTGAAATTTATGTGGATGCTTAAGATGCTTTGCAAGATCACGGCTTTAGCATAGACTTTGCTGTTTAGGTTTATTCATTGACAAAATTATTCTTTTTATGGCAGTTTGCTCTCTAAATGATGGGGAGTTGCTTCTGTCCTATGCCCTTCCATCTGCTCCTTCCCAACTCTCCAAATTACTGTTTTGCAGCCAAAATTGTGAGGCATTATGTGCGATGACGATGAAACCACCGCCCTTGTATGTGACAATGGTTCTGGGCTTTGCAAAGCCGGGTTTGCAGGAGATGATGCCTCAAGAGCTGTATTTCCATCCATCGTTGGACGTCCTCGGCATCAGGTCGGTTGGTACCAAAATGGAAATGCTGTCTGCCTTGGGTGGTTGTTTTGCGTTGCTTGGGTTGGTTTTTGTTTGGGGGATTTTTTTGTTTTTGTTTTTTGGGGTTTTTTTTGAGACTTTAGACATGACAATGAGAAAAATACTAAGCATTTGAAGGAATGCATTTTGAACACCTCAATGAATTGTTGAGTATCAGTGGTCGAAAACATGTCCATTGTTTAATGTCTTGAATTGTTCATTGACTTTTATTGGTGATTTGAGCTGGCATGTAATTTTGCATAGTTACACAGCTCAGCAGCTGTATGGTTGAATCCATGGAACTGAAATGTATCCATGAGAAAAATTAAATATTTTAATGCTAGTTGATGAATAGTATTGTACTTCATATGTCGTTACATTATTTGGGGCAATCATGATAGACTTCCTAATGCAAACATAATAAACTGAGTAACGCCATTATTTAATAAACGAGATTTCTTTAGAAAAATGTGTTTTCTATAAATCAGTGCTTTTTTTTCCAAATGTATATTTCTCAAAACCATTTCACTGCCAGCAAGGGGGAATAATGTCACTGTTTAAAGGCAATAGTGGAACTGCCTAGACTCAAAGTGCAACCACATACATAAAGTAAATGTAGGGAGCCAAAACCAGATCATAACTTTTTCACCTGTAATTCCTTCCCTTTATTCCTTTGCGCAATGGCAAAGGACCCATCCCTTGTGGAGATCCCTGGGTTTGCTGATGTCTGCCTTGACTGGGCTCCTGCGTGGGCATTAGTTGCACCAGGTGTGAGATACCGTCCTCCCTTTTTGGAGCTGCCTTGCTCTTCCCTGTGGGTTCATAGGCGATGTTAGTACAGAGTAGGTGGTTAGTGATAAATTCGCATCTTAGTTCCTTGCAGGTTTTGGGGGCATGTTCTGGAACGGCAGTAGCAGGTACAGTATTTCACATTTAATTTTAAGTTAAAAATTATATTCTGTATTTAATGGGTGTGATATACTGCACTAATACAGAATAATATACTTTGCAGGGTGTTATGGTTGGAATGGGTCAAAAAGACAGCTATGTAGGGGATGAAGCACAAAGTAAAAGAGGGATCCTGACACTGAAATATCCCATTGAGCATGGAATCATCACTAACTGGGATGACATGGAAAAGGTGGGTGTTTATTTTTAATGTAATCTTGTTGAGGCGTCATCTTACCCAAGGCGTACAATTTGCCGTTAACTTTCTTGGAAACCGAAGGGAAAATCCATGAAAAATTTTTAATTGCAGTATAGGTAAAGGGATAGTACAGCATGCTTGTATAGGAGTTGATCAGGTCTTAGCACTTCAAGGGTTAATATTCTTTTAAAAAGTAAATGCTTATTATTCGTCAGATTTAGCAGTATGTTGCGAAAGTATTTTATGCTTTGTATGTACTCTTCAGTCTTGAAGTTCATACTTGGGCAGAAGGTTTGACAATGACAGTAGCTAAAGTGGAAAAGAAATACAGGTCGCAATTAATCAGGGTGAATCGGAGAAATATTAAAGATACATTACTGAAGTTGGGAACAAAAACTGTGAGAAGGAGGGGTGATTTTTCCCTCCTTAGTACTTGCCTACATGAACAAGAGCATGGGTGATTCCCACACCTCATATTGCATATGACATTCTCACTGTCAATTAAAGAGGAAAAGACAGATTTGGGCTTCCTATCCCTATACCAACTTCTTGAGAGTGGGATTTTTTTTTTTTTTCCTGAAGCATGTTTTGCTGTTGCCAATTCCAGTTAGCTTTTCACTTCTGGATGGTGAGAAGGCGTCTTGATTCCCTATCAAGCATGACTTTCTTGACATGTGGCCACTGCGATGGCCTCTCAGTGAAATGCCTGCTGAAGGATGTCCTAGAGCAGGCACAGGCGATGAAACGTGCTCTTGGCAAATGCTGGAGAGGCAGGAGGACTCCTACATCTGCTAAATATATCTGATATCCCATATGTCCTGGTCTCTTCAGGAAGCATCTGAGTCTGTACATGGAAATGTTGTACCTCTTCTTTTGAGGGAGGAGTGCGGTTCAGTCCCTTGTCTCCAGGTGGAATGGTATAGGGAGGAAACTACAAGCAAACACTTCTATTACTGTTTTTCTTTGGCAAATACCCCCAAAAGGAAGACATGGGGTCGGTGTTGTTCTGTAGTCCCACGTGCTGAGATGAGGTGTGCACAATTAGAATAAGGATCTCTGAAGTCAGCTATTGTGTCATATTCATGAACCCAAACTGGTTAATGCAGAGTGTTCCAGATGAACACACTGAAGTCGATACAGGAGTAACAGGAGTTCCTCAGTTCATATTTGGAGATAAATTGCCCGCCTACTCCTCTAGATGGAAGCATAGTATTTGCATTTCATTATTTCACTGCTTCCTGAGAGGACACCTTGCACGTTTCTGCAGAGTAGAAGGTCTACCTCCGTACATCCCAGTATGTTGTTTTTCCTGATAATTTTCCTGCTGTCTTCATTTAGCAAGAAATTATATTTCCCTGTAGGAAAAAAGAAAGTTAAATAAAATTGGAGGTTGCTATTTTGTGTTCTTCCCTCAGCAACTGGTCTCTGCATCTAGAAATTGTCCTGAGGATAAGCCATACCGGTATGTGTTCTTTCTCTGGGTAATGCTGGATGCTAGAGCAGACTATCTAAAATCTAGTTAGGAAAAGGAATTAGAGATGGTAAGAAAAGTGGTGTGTGCGTTACTGTAGTGTATGGCTAGATTGATTATTTTTTAGGGTATAATGTGGTGGAGGCTTCAGGCAGTGCAGTAATTCGGATAATGGTCAGATACTGTATGGGGTTTTGTGGTTTTTCTCTTTGTCCCTTAAATGGATGAAGGAATTACTTGTGAAAGTGAGTCCTTAGCCCAAACTTACCTTCTTCTGACAGCTTGCAACATGCAGTCGCTGGCAAAGGTGCCCCGACACGGAGTTGGGCTTAGACTTCTTGCTGAGCCCAGGAGCAAGAGCGGGACAGAAAGCGGAGACTGCTTGCAAGTAAATGAGCAACAAATAGAAAAAAGAAGCATGAGAGAAGGGCAGCGGTAGGGAAGAGACAAGAAACAGCATTGCTAACTTTAGTGATTAATGCAAATAAGAAAAAAAAGCATATAGATATCATTTTTTAATATACAAGCTTCCCTGATTCAGTCAAATGATTACATGCATACCTGAACTTCCCCTGGAATTGTGTAACACACGTGCGCACACTTTTTTGGCTGAGAGAAGTCCCGAAATTCAATTCCTAAAGTTTTGGTGCTAAGGGAATGTGTGTGTGTATAAATATATATAAAAATATATATGTGTGTGTTTATATATATATAAGTATATAAATATATATGGGTTTTTTTTCCTCCCCAAGATTTTTTAACCAGTTGCATGATTTTGATCCAAATCAGAAATTTCTTTCCAGTGCTTGGAAATAATACTACTAAAAGCATCACAATGTAGAAGAAATAAGAGAATTACTGAGTAACTGTGCCAAAAATGGGACAAAGGCTTAATAAGGCAGTGCCCAACTATCCACACGTTACAAGAACGAGGGGGTTGCCAAAAGATTAGGCTGTGTGTGTGTGTGTGTGTGCAGAAGAAAGCGGGAGCGAGGATGCTGCAGGACACATAGATACTCGTGTGAATCAGGAGGAGAACATGTAGGCGATGAAACGAAGCATTCTTCTTTTCCTGTGCTTCAGTTCACAATATTCAAATTGGGACTGCTCTGTTTTCCTCTGGATAATAATACAGGGCATTGTACATCACTCTTAATTTGTTCGCAGCAACTGAGCTGGCAACGTATGGGAGGGAAAGCGTTGGGATGGAGGGTTTTCTGGCTCTGGTGACTATGTAAATCTTTAATATAACTTAGAATAATTCTTTCTCAGTAATTCCTCTTTGCCGTTGTGCTTGCTGCTTACGTTTAATTCTCATGACCTATAAAATCCAACACTGAACTATATTTGTTTCTTGTGGAATATAATTATCCAATTACGTGATGGTTATCATTAGGTTGAATCTGATGGGCTGCACAGTGCCTAATTGTGCCTGGGTTTTGAGGGAAAACCTACAAACTGCCCGAGGTTTAGGCAGTGTCCCGCTTTATGAGTCCAGGTTTGTTCCTCACTGCTGGAATAGCCAGTACTTTGTTAATTGGGTAAGCACGGAGGTTTCCTTCTCTTCCCTTAGTTCTTTCCTGTCTGAAACAGCCGTAGTCTTGTATCTGATTTATGTCTTTAACTTTTACATGATTACTTTCTGTTTTATTCAACTTCTCCCTGTATTTGTATTCTAATCCTTCAAATGGAAGATGGCCCGGCATCCCAAGCCCCAGTTCTAGAAACATCTGATAATTATTTTTTTTAGAGGACTGAGATGAAATTGAAATTTATTTTAGGGCTGATAGGTTTTGGGTTTTGGGTTTTTTTTTTAATAATTCCAGCTCTGAACAGCTATTGACTTTGTGGGTTCTTTGGATTTAGATAAGATCTTTTTTCCACTGAAGTTCATTTTGGAGCATAGTAGTACTTGTGTCTAGGATGTTAATTGAATAAACTTACCCATAAAACTATCCTGATGTTTTGTGCTCAGAAGTAAACTTGCTGGGTCAGGCAAAGCTGGAATATGATTAAAAATAGAAAAAAAAAAAAGAAATAAGAGTAGGAAAGAATTGAACAAGATAAGAAATATTTCATCATGTTACTGAATAGTCTGTCTTTGAGCTGGCATCAAGAAAAAAAATCCCTTCCATTCCTCACAGTCATAGTCCTCAGGCAATCAAACATGAATCAAACATGAAAAAAATACGACAGTACTTTGCAGACTGTGACTAAGGAATTTAGTTACTCTGTAGTAAGTGAAGAGTTTGATTCAGGATTTACTGGGTGACATGTCTGTGGCATAAAGGGCCTTTGGCTTCTGTGGAAGTAATTAGATTTCTAAAGAGCATCTTGGCAATGACTTGCAACTGGAGCAGTCTCCAAGCAGCTTGACGTGGGGAAGTCTTTCCAACTCTGACAACTCAGTCCTTGGTGCAGCTTCTGTACCGGAGCGCTGGGGGTGGGAGCTCACCGGTGCCCCTGCTTAGAGAGGATGATCTATGCTCTGTTTAGAGAATCTAACTGGAAGGGCTCCATTGTGTAGGTTATATTCTGTTGTGACATACATTAGAAACCCAATGGTTTTGGTTCCAAAATAGAGTTGAATTTGGCAGATTCACTCTTGCATGGTTTCTGTCTATTTTAATATGTCTTTAAAAGAAAAATAAAATTGCTCAGACTGTATTTGAAAAGCTTTCTCTGTATTTCTGTGTAGAGAAGAAACGACTTGCAGAACAGTTTTCTCAAGTGATTTTCATTTTTAGATTTGGCATCATTCTTTATATAACGAACTCCGGGTTGCGCCGGAGGAACACCCCGTCCTGCTGACCGAGGCTCCCCTGAATCCCAAGGCCAACCGTGAAAAAATGACTCAGGTAATCGTCTGAATGCTGTGCTGCAGACCATTTCTGCATGGAAGCAGATAAAAATATAAATAATCCTGGGTATTCAACTTTCTTCTTAATCCGGGAGATAATCCTTTAGGGTTCGTGTGGGTCAGCATGCTGGCTAAGCCATGGTGAGATAGCAAGAGTTTCTGCTGCTCACACAATACCGGTTCTCCGGATGGCCCTAAAATGTTTCATGCTTGTGTATGGCAGTGAGATGTATGGAACTGGCCTCTTAAAAACTGGAAGTCATTTGCTTTGTTCACAAGACCGTGTGCTCAGTTCTGGAAGTGGGGCAGCTGGAGGCCGAAGTGGCTTCTGACACTGAGTTTTGGTGTGTAAGTAATGTCAAGCCGGGATTCATGTAATTATTTTGGGTGGAGTTATCAGTTATTGATGTATTTCAATCTGAGGTTTGCAAGTGCTGTCACACTGGTCGTGGACCAGCTGAATCGCACTTCTGTGTGAGTTTTGGATCAATGATGCCTTTTATGTGCCCACCTCTGGCCACCAAGAGTGCTCAACTTGTAGTAGCCCAACTCCTCAGCTCGTGCTGTACCAGCTCCTGCTTTCTACCCTGAAGACTGTCACTTTATCAACACTTTTGCATCAGACAAAATGCTAATTATCATATCAGGATTATGTTGGTTTTTTTTTTTTTTTAAGATTTGAATAAAGATGTTTGAAGGCCATCATGCAGGTGACTTTGTGGAACTCCCAACTGGAGCACCTCTTCAGGGATCAGGCAGAACAGTGTTCAAAAGCTGGAGTCTTTGTGTGCTGCCTTGGGAAAATGAGTTGACTGAAGCTTTCAAACTTAAATGATGTTTTGCTAAACATTTTTGCCCGTGACATACCCCGTCCGAGGTAACAAACTCCAATCAGAACCAAAAGTCGACCTCTGAAGTTTGTATAGTTTAGAGCAGACTCTGGCCAAAAGTCCGTGTTATAAATGTAGATGGTGATGTAACCAGAAGTGTGATTTAAATACAGATATAGGTATAAAATCATCTGGGAAAATTAGATGTGGCTCTGCACTTCCCTTTGTGCCCACTTTTGGCATATATTTAATAGGAAGATTATGCATCAATTCAGCAACAGTGTAAATAAACTAATTAAGTAGTGAGCTTGACAGCACGCATTACTGGGAGGTAATACAACTGGGAGATAATAAACAACAACAGACCATAAGAAAAGCCGAGTTTATAACAACCGGGAGGTGTGGTTCATACAGTAGACATGTCTAGGACTGTTTCTCTGTCATTATACTGTAATGATAAATCCTGTTTTCAAGATTGTTTAAAGGCTTATTGTTTATTACTGATTACATTAAATTCATTACCTTAATTAACTATGAAATATTGGTAATTTGTGTATTTTTTAATGGAAAGCATACTTTTCATTAAAAGTAGACTTTATTGGCAAAGGTATTAGCTTATGAAACCCAAAGTTTAAGTTTAACCCCATGATGTCGGCAGCTCTGACGGGTACAGTGTGATGGTTGAGTCACCATCCCTGGCGATATTTAAAAGACGTGTAGACGTGGTGCTTAGGGACATGGTTTAGTGGTGGACTTGGCAGTGTTAGGTTTAAGATTGGACTCGATCTTACGGGTCTTTTCCAACCTAAATGGTTCTATGACGGTGCCAGCAGCACCACTGGCGATGGGGTAGCGCAGCCTAGGATAGGGGGCATTGGTTTAAGAAAGGATAAAGCACGTAGTGTTGTCCAGAGTGTATTAGTTCACTGTGTGCCCGTAATGGTTTTCCTTAGCAGAGCTCCAGTGGAAACCCAGCTGGAAACAAGTGTTATTCCATCTACTTGGATAAAATTGCAGTGTATCTGACACAGGAGATGGAAAGAACTGGAGCTTAGTAGACTAGAGGAGGTGGAGGATGAGACAAGAGAATATGGCTAAGGTGGCCGTAACGAGAAAAGATGAACTGTTGTCTTTGCTGGGGGACAGAATGAGGTGTGATGTGTCTAAACTAGACCAAGTGAGGTTTTAGCTAGACACCAAGAAAACCCCCATAATAGTAAGTATAGTGTATCACTAGATTTGTTTGCCAGAGGAATCTGTGTATGTTCCAGCAAAGGAATTTCTGAGACGGAACCAAAGCTGTGTCAGGAATGGCTGAGTCTTCCTTGAGATGGGAATAGAGAGTTTTTTCCACGTGTGGAAAAAAGTGTGGAGACTCTCCTCCTGCAGTGTCTTCTCTAAGTCTTTTATATTTGTGTATATTAAAAAAAAAAAAAAAACAAACCAAAACCCAAAACCCCCACCTTTTGATTGCTGCATTCTTGCAGTCTTGCCATCAGGGTAAAAAAATTGTCCCAAGGTGTCATCTTCAATTAGTATTATCAGTAAAAAATCTGACTTAGTCTGAGCTTAAAGGAAAGATATCTACTGACTTCCATGATTTTTTCATGAAATCCTAAGGAAAACATAGGGTGCTGGTCACAGAAGAACCACAGTTCAGGAGGGGACTCGGGAGTAGTGACTGGCAGTATTCATAAAAAAAAAAAGCAATAATAAAATTTACTGTCTCTTCAGATACTTTTTAAGTGTAGATCCTAAAGGTTTTCAAATTCTTCATTCCAGATCATGTTTGAGACATTCAACGTGGCAGGCACGTATGTAGCGATTCAGGCAGTGCTGTCTCTGTATGCATCTGGAAGAACGACTGGTGAGTCTTTCTGGGAGTCGTGTTTTCCACCTGTCCCCTTCTGGATGTATATACACATACGCACACACAGATATACGTTGATTATGCTGCACCAGCTGTGTATTAAGAAGAACTGATAGCCGTACGGAGACTAAATACTTCCCACCATGCTGTGCAAATACTTCTTTGTTGTTTTCTACTTCATGGCAGGTATGGGTATAGATTTATGACTTTCTGCTTCAAAAGCTCAAGTGTCTATGGCTCAGCTATACGAACAGATGAAAGATGACACAGTTTGATACTGCCCTTAATTGCACAGCACGAAGAGGCTCTGTCTTAACTAGTTTGTTCCAAACCCACGGTTCCTTCTTACTTTAGACCTACCTCTATTGTTAAGCTCCATTCCCAGTAGAAAAAAAAACAAAACAAAACACACACAACCATTCAGAAGCTAAATGAAAATATTTCATTTAGATGTTGAATTTCGATCACCTAAAAATGTCTCCTGTTAAGTGATCATTAGAATTAGCATGGAGGTCTCTTCTTGCCATTTAGAGTCTGATCAAGCATTGAGACAATAAATTACTTCTTAGCAATCCTTGAGTCTTCATATACTTTGAAAAAAAATTAAAATACCATCTGTATTTGTAGCCTGACGCCACAGTAAAATTTTGTGTAAGATGATTGCCAGCTTACAGGAATTACAATTGTCATAAATACTTGGTTTATGTTTAAAATTCAATTATTTGTATGCACGGTTGGTATGAGAAATGCTTTATTCATTTTGAGTGGAAACCATGTACTTCATTTCCTATCCAAGAATATAAATAACATGGCTGTGCACAGATAAACCATTGTTATATTTTCCCAATAGGATGCTTTATTTTAATGGCAGATTCAAATTTTTAATTTTATAGATAGATTTTTTTAGTGACAGTTTGTACATTATTTCACATCTTGTAAAGTGCTAGAGGTCGTCTGAAATGAAAGCCTCTGCATCCATTTAAGATTGTTATTGCTATCATCCGTTCAGCAAGAACAATATGATCAAATTGCTGAATGTTACACGTCTTTTTTCCCCAAACGCAGTTGCTGCTTAGTTTGTGCTAATGATTCGTCTCATGTAAGCAGCTCTTTTCGTTTTAGAGATGACAGAAGCAATTGGCTTGTGAGCATCTTTATTTGTTGTTGCATGTTTCAGTTGTGAATATGGAGTGTGTGGAGACTGTGTATCTGTGGGAAATAACCAGCTTCACCTTTTCTTTCACTTTCCAGGAATAGTTTTGGGTTCCAGAGATGGTGTCACACACAATGTGCCTATCTATGAGGGCTATGCCTTGCCTCATGCCATCATGAGACTCGATCTGGCAGGCAGAGACCTGACTGACTATCTCATGAAAATTCTTACGGAGAGAGGCTACTCTTTTGTCACCACTGGTAATGAGCTGTGCTTTGGATGTACTTTGCATACATTTACTGTTAGTCATCTTATTATGCAGGAAGCGCGTACTTGGTAATCCCTATCACTAGGTTGGTCTGGGAAAAACAGTTCACATCAGCGAACGGGATTCTCCGAACTCTGGCTTTCAGCTGAGGGACGTGGTTTAGTGCCCACTCGGCAGTGCTAGGTAAGCGGTTGGACTTGATGATCTTAAAGGTCTTTTCCAACCAAAATTTGAGCATCAAGAACGAGGATGCCACCTCATTAGGAAATCCTAAGTCACTCACAAATATAATTGGTTGTTGTGTTTGATCGTACTTCTTCAACAGACAAAGGAACAAAGTTAGTAGTTGGTAATGGATGAACCTCTTGGAGGCTTGATCAAGTTTCTGTGACACAGACATGTAAACAATAATCTTTACAATATTCTGTAATATATTACATCTTTTTATTTGCTGATAAGCACAATATGGTAACGCAAAGGGAAAGTAATGTTGTTCAGACAACAGAGAGGTCATAATCCAATAAACCATATGACCGTCAATGAACTCAAGGAAATGTGCATGAGAAAAATCTGTCTCCTGGCTGTCATATTGTGTGTTGATTGAAAACTTGTTGGCTGTCTGCAGCGGAACGGGAGATCGTGAGAGACATCAAGGAAAAGCTTTGTTACGTTGCGTTGGATTTTGAAAATGAAATGGCAACTGCTGCTTCTTCCTCCTCTCTTGAAAAGAGCTATGAGCTTCCTGATGGACAAGTCATCACCATTGGGAATGAACGGTTCCGATGCCCAGAAACTCTCTTCCAGCCATCCTTCATAGGTGAGACAGGACTTTTCTTTCTAGGGACTTGACAGAGAATGAAAAGAAGAATTTATTAGGAAGTATAGACAACCTTCAGCTGTAGGAGCTGAGGTATTTATCCTTAAATGTCCTTAGAAACGTGCAGCTTCTATTGACTTAATCATTTCTTGGGAAGCTATGAACACTGCTGCTACCACTGCTGGACAACTGACGCCTGTCAGTTTAAAATACATGAATCCTAAGATGATTTCAACCTCTTACAAATACAGTAGAGTTTCTAAGGTGATGTTTTAGAGTACTGTCAGAAAATCATGCTTTTCATCTTGACTGGCTGATGTATAACTGCACAGTGCTGCTTATGTGAGTTTTTCATCTAGCTGCTGCTTCCATTTATTGTTTTATTATATTAATCTGTCAGTTAATCATACAAAATCAAATCATACATTATTTTCAAAGTAGTTCTATCTGTTAGCGTTAAAATTCCCATTCTATCCAGCGGATGTCTGACGCTATGGTAACTCATGCTGCCCTCACAGATTTTCTACTTCCCACTTAAATTCCACGCTTGAGGACTGAGCAAAATGGCTGTGGGCAGTTTGGCACGATTTCCGTTAAATTAAATGGTGAAGCTAGCCATGTTTGTGTGTAGAAATGAAACTATTCAAGCATTAATACAGCTCCAAGTTCTGCAGTTGAACATCAGCAGGAGTGATGTTCAAATATTCTGTATTTGAACATCAGGAGGAGAAATTCTCTTTAATAGATAGAGGGATTTGGCTGCCAGAAGTCTATCAGGGATCACAGCTGGTGCTAGACAGTGGTCAGTATCAGAAACGTAGCGATGGAAATCAGGATTTCCTGGATCACAGATCTTTGTTGAAATGTGCATGTTAAGCTACTTAAAAAGCCTAGTACTTAAAGTTCAAACCCTATTCCTGGGATTGTTTCTGGTCTGTTCCTTTTCTTTAGCAAAAAATAGTACCATAAGTTAACTTTACTGTACTGGCATTCAAATTAAACCAGCACCTCAAAAGCCAGGTAGCTCACTGAAATGCCACGTGGGCTCCTATTTCTAGCTAACAGCATTAGAAAAGATTATAAAAAAGGCAAACTATTGCAGTAAAGCCTCATTTTAATTTTTTCCTTAAATAATGTTTTTTTTTTTTACTTGAGGAAGTAAAAACCCAGCATGAAATCATAATGGGGATCTTTTTTCCTCCCAAGCGTATTTTGCTTGTGTAATTACTATGCTGAGATGACAAAGAAGTTGAGTATGTCCTGTCTTTCTCCTAAGCGTCACATAGCTTTGTTTTTTCCTGGAGTTTTAAGGGAGGCAGCCTGGACTAGCGAGCTTTCCTTTCATTTTAACAGTAACAAAAAGAAGGGGACAAAGAGAAATAACATGTTGAAACTTCTTTCCACTCAGGGATGGAATCTGCAGGTATCCATGAAACCACTTACAACAGTATTATGAAATGAGATATCGACACCCGTAAGGATCTTTATGCTAATAATGTCCTCTCTGGAGGAACCACGATGTATCCTGGGATTGGCAGTCGTATGCAGAAGAGATCACAGCTTTGGCTCCAAGTACTATGAAGATTAAGGTAGTTTTTAACACCTGCATTTAATGCTTCTTTTGTTGGAAGATTAGATCTTTATGAACAAATCAAAATGTCCATAAAAGAATGTCCATGTCTTGCACTCCAGGTCCTGAGCTTAGGAGAGCCTTGGACAGCCTGCTTAACTAATACCTCTTTTTCTCCTACCAGCCAAAGCAGAATTAAAAAAGGGATTTGAGAGGTAAAAAAAATGGTTGCTGAAGCCATGGGAGTTGATGAGGTCATTTTGAGAAAATGTGAAATAACAGTTAAGGAAGAGAGTCCTGTGGGATTCCCAATGAAATGGGGTTGAGAGAGAAAAGGGCTACTTGAAAGACACCACAGGAACAACAAGAGAGGTAGGGATAAACGTAGAGAGGATGGAGCTGTAAATACTAAGGGGGCATGAACAATTTGAGAAGATACTGGGAATATTATGGACTTCAAGGCTTAGCTGTCAGTGAAAGTCGCCAGTGAAAAGGGTGAAAGGAGTTTCGCTTATGAGTTCTTTACTAAAAAATCGAAACTCCAAGCGGCGTGCAAAGTCTGTAGCTAGTTAGCTGTTTGAAAGGACCCTTTTGGCTTAGACTCAAGACAATGTGTAGTGAAATGGAGAGGCCCGTTGTCTCAGGCAGCAGGCTGAACGGGCAGGACACGGAGTGGCCGGAATGGAGATAGGAGCATGCAGAAGCAGGGCTACACCCAGGGTATTCTCACAATTCAGTGGCTAAGGGGGAACTGGTCTTCTAGCTCTATGTCTAGTGCTTAGTTTGATACACAAAGCCAGTGTAGCTCAATGTTTTGTTGGGGTTTTTTGTGTGTGGTTTTTTTTTTTTAAGTTTATTTTTAGAATGGAATTCCTTTGTCCTTAAGATGCTCAGACCATTCTGTGCGGTGTTGTCACAGTGGTCTTTCTTTACAAGCCAGTCAGGTTGATATTTCAAAATTTGAATTTTCTTCCATATCTGTTTATGATTTTTTGGTAGCTGCATTATGGACCACCTGCAGATATCTCATGGGCTGCCATATTTGTCGGCTCATAGTAACGTTATAGCGTCTCTATCAAATTGAGGTGGAATACAAAATATGGCAGTCTTTCCATCTCTGAGGTGCTTTACTTCATTGGAGTTGTGCTTCTATGATGGAATGACTTTTCACCTAGTCATTTCATCCAGAGAGATGTTGACTGTGTTATCTGTTCATCACTTTATTTACCACAGATTGCACTTCTCTTCTAGATCATTGCACCGCCAGAACGCAAATACTCTCTCTGGATCGGGGGTTCGATATTGGCATCTCTGTCCACTTTGCAGCAGATGTGGATCAGTAAAGGTGAGTATGAGGAAGCTGGGCCTTCAATTGTCCGTCGCAAGTGCTTTTGAGTCCTTCCATCACGTACTGTCAGTGATAAGTAGCGCTGCTTCTCTACACATCACCTGCCCTCATTCACCTCTGAGGGCAGCTTGGCTTTCTTCCACTTGTGAAAAACCACACTGTACGGATGTCATGCAAATTAGCAAATCAATTCTCATTTTTGATGCTAAAATGAGACTAACATTTCAGTGATGGGCGTTTTCCAAGATTAATAACAGTAGTTACACTATACATTTTTATAGACCTCCCTTCCTTCCCCATTTGTACGTGTTGTACTGCCATCCAGGAGGTGACGCACAGTGCTGTTGGGTCTCGGTCTCTGCTGATCGATGGGAAGTCTGAAGTATGCATATAAGTCTTTCAAATGCAAATATAATGCAAGATTCAGGTACCAAAGAAGGCTTATTTTATGAGGTTAAGTGGTACACAGGATTCTTCTAAGGGGGTTTGTTTTACTGAGGATACAGTGGATTTATGAGGGTACCAATGCTTTCAACAGAGCTTGTACGGATGGCTTTCCTTGGTGTCCCACAACTGTTTGCCAGGAGACTTTTGTCTCCCTTTGACCCCATCAGTAAGGAGCTTCAACAAGCTGCAGTGTTTCTGAACTTGCACGTAACAGGTTAATTTATTGCACATATTATTGCTTTGTTCTCTCTTCCTAAGCAGTTAACTGATGTTTCATTTACTTTTGCTATATATGTGCCATGCTAAGCTAAGTTAATGATTACAGAGTAAATAATAACCTTTTGAAAATGTTATTTAAATACTCTGGGTTTAATGGATCAATAAAAGTGTAATTGTCCATGTAAGACTGCTGTGGCTTACATTAATTGCATAGTGACTAGTTTATCTGTTAATGATAAAATAATAATTACCCATTTATATTTTAATTTTATTATGAAAAAGGTTTCATTCCCTCTGAGTTTTCTAGCTAAGCAATTTTTAAATGAAAACATAATTGTTTCACAGCTTCTATTAAAAAAAATTAAAATCTTGCTGGATGACAAATTTTTTCATAATATTCCACGTGAAGATTAGAGTCAGCTGTGAAGATTTAACTGTTTCAGGCAGATGTGTTGTGTATGATTCTGGATGCCATAGACTTTGAATTGAAGTGATGTCAGGCTTGATGTGCGTTTCATGATTTAAATCAAACCTGTCAAGTTTTTGCCAGTAAACACAGTATCCTCTTTCCAAAGATGTGGAAAAGATTTGAGTTGGATTTACAGTCTTCTGAAAATGTATCTAGGGGATGTTTTAAGGAATCTTCTTCCTACTGTGAGTTCTAGCTCAGGGTGATCTCATTTCCGTATCCAAATGATCTCCTAACGGTAAAAGTGGCAAGATGTATAAGTGAAGGATTCTTCAAAGGTCTGCTGTAGCTACTGCTACCTCATAAGTAAGAGAGATTGATCTTAACCTTCATTCCCACTTTGGAACAGCAGTCAGTGCAAATTGCCAGTATCCATGTTTTCACAAGGAAATGTAAATCATTGCCAATTTCTCAGCCTCAGAGTGAGTTTTACTTTATTGTCTTGATCTAAGTTTATATGATTGCTTGCTGCATAAGTTGATAATAAATCGCCTTACATATAGGAATAGTACTGTTAACTGGCCTTAGTGCCTGCTTAAGCAATGTAACTTACGTATTAATCTTGACCTCTTGGAGGTGTGATGTTCAAGAGCATAAACCTAGATACTCAGATCTTTGGAACTGAGTTACATGTGCGATCCCCACTAATATCAAAGCAAAATTCTGTTCAATTTGCTAATAATCTACTTGTCTTTGTTTCAATATTAAAAACCAAAAGGATCTTCTTCAGGTTTTCAATTTTTTTTTTTTTTTACTATATCCTTTCAGTATATACTTACAGCTTGTTAATGAGGAAAAAAAGAAGAAAATGTTTAAAAGTGTGTATTTTTTTTTCTAAGCAGCAAGGGACGTACATGTTTATAGTGTTTTGCATATAACTGAAAGAGTTCTTTGGGCTTTTCTTCTTCCCTCCCTTCCCCAGGTTTCCTTCTCTCCTTCTCCACAACAAAATTCTCTGCAGTCCTTGGTTGGCATCTCTAGCTCCTGGCACAGCTGGGGCCGAGACGTGAGCTCTCAATGGCGAGAATATGAATCCTCATCCCGCAGCTGACTCCTTTTTCAGTGTGGAAGAGCATGATTATGCTCTGAATACCTCCCTAACAATCCGCATGTGGAATCTTATTCAAAATTAACATGCATTTTGAAAATAGAATTAATTATGTGCTAAGAGCAAACGCAGATAAAAATAAGTAAAACTATTAAGCTGTTTGTGTCATTTGGCAAACCTCTGTGTCTCTGGGAAGAAATTGCCTTAGCCGCCATGCGAGTCCCGCTTTTCTATATGTTGTTGTACAGAACACTATAGCTGTTGGAACTGAGAGTAGGGAATACCCACGGTCATGAAAATAGTTCGTGGTTTTCTCCGAACGCTCACCTGATGTTCCCAACTACTCCTTGGTTACCATTTCACTTTAAGATTATCTGTCAACCCATGGAGGTGTTAACATTTACACTCAGTCATACCTGTGCACGCCTTACTCTGTAATCTTATGTGGAAAACTAGTTATGGCTGATGATAAGTATCCTAAATTTGGAAGAACTTCTACAGATCATGTCTGTGTAATATCAACACTGTCAAACATTCAGAAGTCATCTGGTTAACAGCTTTGTGTTCCAGTTTTCTAATTTAGTAGGTTTTGCGTGCTTAATATTCACTCAGGCTTTCTTCCCTACAGCCATAGGGGCCATAAATATCTTCTTTTAAAAACAAACAAAACGAATTTCTCTCAACTTTTCAAGTTAGGACTCAGAAGACACCTCCCCACCAAACTAATGTATCTTGAGATTCATGATAAATCATGGCTTTACCATATCATATCAAGTAGACCTCATGGGCAGAGGTAGTCCAGAAATTTTTAATCTTAAGAGCAGATGAACTTCATAAAGAAGAAAGATCGTCTTCTACAATGAGACTTTTAGGTAAGAGCTATTTGTATTTTTAATAGATTCTGTTATTTCTGTAAATAACGTCAGCTTGTGGATGAGGCTCTCCAAAGGTAGAACACTTCTCTTCTCAGAAATGTGAAAGAGCAAATCAAAGGCTACTAATAACTCTGTATGGCTGAGAGCGATCTACTTGATTCGGTCTGTGATGCTGATTTAATCACGTTTTTCTAAAGAGCAGGTAGGCTGTTACCGAGTGAATTTGCATCGCTGTTTTACTTCAAGATAAACGTATCAAGATCATCTGACTACAAGTTACCTTAAGTCATGAAAATATTTGTGTCTTCGGAGCAGAAAGTGAGAGTTACTGTTCTAAGTTGTCAAGGTGGAAGGAAACTCAACAGCTTGCTCTGTATCCACCAAGAGCGTGTCATATCCTCACTACACACAAACTGATACGGTGTGAAGGAAGCGTGTTGCATTGGTCCGAGTTTGTGGCTGTCTTGGAAATCGCGTCTTGCAACAGAAATACTAACGGTAATGACTGTTTTTCACCAGTTTTTTCTAGCTATGAAGATGTAAACTGTTCTGCACCAAGAGCGTGCCTTTTCCTGCTGGCCGAAGCTGTCCAGCAGGGAGCGTAAGGTGAAGGGCAGGGACCTACTCCTGTTCCCAAAGAAGCATCCTCAGCTACATTTGGATGGTTTGGGCAAAGAGACTGCTCCAACTTCAGCAGCAAGCCATGTTCAGTTGTGGATGCTATATCTTTGTTTTTTGAAGGTATGATTATTATTTTTTTTTTCAGTATATTTGCAAGGTAAAATTCTTAAAATTCTAAACATACATTTTGCTTAATGCCACATCTTTTTATTTGACCTTTACTAATGCAGTCTTGCATCTTTTCAAAATATGCTTCTTAAGATCATTTTCCTAACCCTCATCCTTGATTATTTTACCTCCTTCCTTTATCCAAGAAATGTATGTCTTCACGTTCAAGACCCCTCCATAGCTTTAATGTTTCTTCTTTTTCCCTGCCAAATGGTTGATTTATGCTTCTGCTCAGCTTCCCTTTTAACGTTGTTGCTACATCTTCACAACTTCAATCCTTCTAAATGTGTCTATAAAACTTTGGAAGGCCGTGATGCCTCTGAATCCTAACCAGAATTAGAGGCTCAGATGGTTTTCTATCAAACGTTGCCTTGCCTTTTGCCACCCCAATGTTATCCCTTTTCTTAAATTAAAAAGTTCTCATGATCAGGAACCAATTTTTGCTTTTGTCTTTGTACAGCACCTTTTGTAATCAGGTTTTTGGCCTTAGTTGGGCAGCTTTGCAGTGTAGGTGTACCAGAGTTACTACATGCTTCAAGGCTGTCCTTTCTGTGTTCCGGAACCTTGTTGAAGCGGCCTAATTCTTTCACCTGCTCAATCTCTTTAACAAGTAATAGTATGAAATAGCTCTGGGTATGTGAAGCATTGTGTTTGAATATAAGTCTTAAAAGTAAGAATAAGAGTATTTTTCGGACTGATATTTTTTCAGACTAATGTTGTCCTAGATACATACGGTGTCATCGTATAGTGTATGAGGTTCATCTCAGAACCCTGCTGCTTGTTGCCTGACTGTCTCCTATGTACTTTCAAATTTTCCAAGTTTTTCTGAACTTCACAGTTGCTCCTTTTTAATTTGGTAGTAGCTGCACAATCGTAAGCTTTCATTAGCATTCTCAAAATTGCTTTCCCGGAAACACGCTAAATAATGCGTCACTGCAAAGTGACCCCTTCTCCTATATTCCCTTTAACAAAGACAACTTTGCCAGCATCATTTAAATATGATTTCTTCTAAAGGAAAGAACATCTGTCCAGTGTGAGAGTGAGCAGATACTCCCCCTCACGCATTTTTTCCTGAGGAGAAGTACCTTCTTTTCATAGCAATAACTTTTAGGGGCAAATACTCATTTATATGAAGGTTACTGACTTCCGTACATATAAACTAGCATAGCTGCAGTTGCTTGCGCGCACATAATTTATTAAATCCTCTGAATATTTGACATCCAGCTTTTAAATGGGAATGCCACGTTACAAGTGATTTCTGAGACTTCAGTCTCCTGTAACAGTACCTTTCACTTTCTGCATTTCACATCGGTGATGCTTTGCTGTTTCTGAAAATGATATGAGATCTGAGGTGAAATGTGTCATCAGTTATGTCGCAGGTCTTGATGTTCACTTATAAAATACAAACAGCATTTTGAAGGTTTCTTTTTGGGGCTTTTCCCTCCATTTTTGCTACTAAGTTAGATGTTGCATCTTTGGTGAAATAGTACTGTCTCGGAACTGTAAACTAGGAAACTAGTGAAGTCGGCATGAGGGCTTTGCTGACATTCTAAGAATCTCTAAAATCTTGGAGAGTTCAGAGTCAGAGGCACATTTTTTTAAACAAGAAAATCTCTTTTTAAAAGCAGTAGCATTTTGGGGAAACAAAATACGTGAGCAGTTGGGTAGCTCCGAATTTCAAGGTAAATACAAGGGAAATGGAAAATCCTGAAACTAATTGTTAACCTTTGATCAAAATGATTATTGGTAATTTTAATTGGGGATGCTTGGCTTCAAAAAGCAAATGACATCTGCTTTCCCTCACGTATGCAGAGTAGGGAGGGAAGAGAGAAAAATGGATAATGCTGAAAGCAAGTCACCTTTGTAGAAAGCTTCTTGAAATCACTGGGGGCACTGTACTTGGGATGAACTCACCCTTTTTCCTATCTGGAAAGCTTTTAATGAAAGAGGAAAAGGACCTGGTGATCTTTTACTGCAAAGGTTAATAACATAAAATACTGATGAGCATTTTATGTAAGAAGCAAAGCCTGCAGATCTCATTACCTGGGCCTCCCGATTGTGCATTCATGTCTGATGAGAGAAGTAAAAAATACATTTGACACATTTAAAGGGTTATAGTGGACAGCATTCATATTTCTGATGCCGTTCCCCGTGTACTTTTCTTGTTAATAGAAATACAAAAGACCACTGAGGTCGCCCGGGCTGCCTTCCAGCCCAGGCGAGGTTGCTCACCCACCAGATGCTGACAGCTGAGAGAGACATCTGACTGCAACACACATCAAGGTGAGGGCAAGATTTGGGTCCCAATTTGTTGATTAGCAATTGCTGCAACTCGTTTTTTGCTTGCATCAGCTGTAGGTAAAGATCTTGATTTCTATTGCAAATCTACGGCTAGAAAATCTGGGGAGAGGTGCTGAGTAGTGCCGACTGCAGTGTGTGTGACAGCGTGGCCCAATCTTCATCGCGTCATGCGTGGGGCCCAGTTTGCAAAGCACTGTGTAGTGAAAATCACTCGAATCACATGTCCCTCTGACTGGGGATTTCAGAAAATAGCAGTCCTGAGAGAAAGAAGACAAGAATCGTAATGTAGCGACAACAAGCAGTGGAAATTGCAAGCTTTGACATGAATTAAATTTGCACAGGCGGAAGCCATGCCCGACAACGCGACAAGTTAATATGGAGGAGAATGAGATTAACGAGTTGAAATATCTCTTTCCTATTTAAGGTTAACCTCGGGCAAGAATGAGTTTGTTGGTGTAATGTCTTGTTGAATTTTAATATGGAAATGTCTCCTGGCGTGTATTCCGAACACCCTACAAATAGTGATATTGATCTGACCTTCAATTAATATGAGAGGCCCTCTGCAAAAATCGGATCTGGGTTTGAATGGCAAATAGCTTTAATATTCTGAGGAGAGTGGATCATTTACAAGCCTCAGCTTGAGACTATAAATCACCAGGATTATGGCTTTTTTTTTATTATCGTTTTAATGCAGGCTTGCTTTCCCTGGAGCAGAGGACCAAAAGGATGGTGTATCATTTAAAAAAATCACGGAAAAGATGACAGTAGGTACAGACAACAAATAACGTATTTGTACAAAAGGGAATTT
>NW_009648636.1:869831-902035 GCF_000708025.1 Charadrius vociferus
GTTTTTGGCAGTGAGCTAGAATGAGCACTCTTTATCTTTAGCCTTGCACAACTTGTGGGTATCTGTCCCCTTTTAGTTCCCACAGAGCATCCTTTCTAATGGCCAACCTGTGCCTTCCTTTCTCCTCGATGCGGTATCCCATATCCCATCCTACAATGAGGGATCACGAGGCATTTGCACTCACAACTCATTGCTACCAAGACCCCATAGCAAGCTGAGTGGTCTTGATACAGCCATACAGTTTTTTTAAAAAAAAAAAAAAGTAATTTGTATTTTTGTTTACTTGTGACAATAATAAAAATTTAATAAGGAGACCTACATACCTTCCTGTTTTACCTGTTCTTGCAATCTTTACATCAACTTTATATCAACAGTCTCAATTCTCACACAGTTTTTGAAGCACAGTAACAGCTGGGAGTCCTTGTGGCTGTCCGCCTGTATTTCAGGGAATACCTTAACTCAGGTGGGTGAAAGTCTGCTTTTCTTACAGATTATTTTTTTTTTATAGCAGTCTTTTTCCATGTAGGCTGTTAGCAAATAACCTTTCTTAGCCATGAAGTAATATATAGTTTTGCTGAAGCTGATACTGATATTGAGCAGTTTTCTATAGAACTGTTCGTGATCCAGGTGTGAATTTTGCAGGTTTACTCTCTAATTGATTTCCCATCTGGCCCAGAGAAAATTATGTTCTTACAGGACTTCAAAGCCTCCTAATTAAACCAGAGAAGAATTTCAGCCAGTCATAGCCTCCAGTAGTCTGTAAAATGCCCAAGCTGAAAGACAACTAGATCAAACTTGACCAACTGGACCTCATGGTTTGACAATACTACTCGTAGAGCTGGTGGCGATGTAGCTGGGTTAAACCTGCTCCCAAGCCACAGGACCTTATGCCTTTGAACCATCCTTCTCTGGCAGTTTGACCTTGGAAGCATCACTTCTATTTAATTAAAAAAAAAAAGGGGGGGTGGTGGTAGTGAAGATGGGCTCCAGTCTGCCTAAACTTGTCTGGTTAGTGCCGCTCAAGGTCCAGATGACAATCCTGTCTGCTCACTTTCTGCTCTTGCTTAGTCTTCCCTGTGTTACTGGATGAATCCACCTACTCCTCTGCTTGAAGGTGGAGAAAATGGATGAATTGGGTAGAGCTTTGCCATACCTTCAAGGTGAAAAAGCACTGAAGTGCTGAGGTCTGGGCTTGGATATTATTTATTTTTTTTGTAAGATTTTTCTTGTACAACAAAATATCTTCTGATTTCTTATATAGACTTCTGGTACACAGTGGTCTGAAGGGGATGTATGGAGCTTGTCTTGAGAAAATGTCACTGCTCTGGGCCTTTTCCTACTCCCGTTCCAGTTGCTGAATATCTTGCTGTTGTCCTTGGTAAGTACGAGAAGATGTGATTTGTCTGAATATGTGCAATTCTTTGAATATGTGCAATTCCCAGTATAGCTAACCGCTGTTAGGGCTGGTGAGGCAGGTTTCCGTGTGGTACCTCTTTCACACTGGCAGTCTTGTAAAGAGCATTTTGCATTGCAGGTTGCGCACTAAATCAGTCGCTTGGCACTCACACAGAGTTGCTGAATTAACATGATGTGACCCAGAGATGCAAAGGGATTTCTTTCATTAACGGTGCCGGGATGCTCGGGAGAGCACAAGATGCGTTTCCTAGACAACAGTCAACGTTACTGTGTAACTGGAAGAAAGTACAAAGGCTGAAAAGGGAGTTTATGAAGAGTAGGGATCAATTTAGGGAAGAAATCTGAATAGCAAAATTAAAGTTCTTTTACAAAATGTAAAACACATGACACAGAGGGACCTGCTATAGAGTCTGTGAAACAGCTGTGATGGCCTCAGAAATAAAAAGCCCCATAAAAAAACAACAAAGAAATGCAGTTTCAAACACAAGTACATTACCTCCTTCAGTCTGTACATGCTGTAACCTTAAAGTCACAATCCTTATCCGACTTTTTTTTCCCCAAATAAAGCAATCAAGAATGATAATCCTGATGGAATAAACACAGATGGCAGCTTGCACATGATCTTCTTCAGCTGAAGTTTTACTTCACATTCTGTGCGGGGTAAATAAACAGCTGAAGTGCCATCTCTCTTCTCTTCTGGGTGATCACGGTAGGAAGACTGCCGCAGACTTTTGGTTAATATTTAAGTGGCGTTCCTGACAGCGGAATAGTGTGCAGCAGCCTGGGAAACCAGCCTCTATGTAGCCCTCTGGTTCATTTTTGAAGAACGGGTTAGAAGCTTGGATGCATCTGTTGTCTGTTTCAGTAGCTAGAAAAGTATGACTTAAATTCCCCTCATCTGACCAGTTTTAAATCATGAAAAAGATTATTTTTCTGGGCTTACAACTACAGCTAGTTGGGCTAACCATTGCCCTAGAGAGCTATTTTAGGATCCTAAAGGTGTATATATATATTTAGGTTGCCGTTTCACGGAAGTGGGAGCTGATCTGTTGGCTTGCTGCCCTCAGAAAGGCACAGGTTTTTTCTCCTCTCCTCTCCTGCTTTTCCTTTTGCCTAGTCTGCGGGGATTTTTTTTTTATAAGCTGATTCACTAACCAGATTTAAAAAAAAAAAACAACCAGCCTCTTTTGTTTTGTTTTGACTTGTTAGCTTTCAGATGGGGTTAGCGGGTTGAGTTGTCTTTTGGATAGTCCTGGCAACTGTCGAGGCTGACACAAAGCTAAGTGATGCAGTGGGAGATGAAGGGGGAGTTGGCTGCCCCTTTCGTTGGCAGGACATTATTGCATCGCCCTCCTGTTTCATGGAACTGCAGCATCAGGGGAGAGAATTTAGTGTTTGCTGAGAAACAGTTCTCGTCTACGTTCAAAATTCAGTAACACCTCTTTCAATGGTCTTGGACGAGGATCCTTGCATCCCATCATTCATCTGAGGTTTTCATAACCTTTTACAATTAATTCCCGTGAATTAAGTAATATGACAGGAAAAAGGAAATGCTGCGCCATCTTCAGGGTCAGCAGGGAGGAAGGGAACTATGTGCCAGTCAGCCTCACCTTGGTCCTTAAGAAGACTGTGGAGCAGTTCCTCATGAAAACTGTTTACTGGCACAGGAAGAACAAAAATTTGAAGAGCCAGCATGGGTCTACCGAGAGCAAATCATGCTTGACCATCCTGATTGACTTCTATGATGAAATGACGGGTTTTGTGGATGAAGGGAAAGGAATGGGTGATGTTCCCTTTGACTTCAGAAAGGCTTTTGGTACAGTCTTGCATATTACCTTAGTAGCCAAATTAAGGAGATGTGAACTGGGTGGGTGTACTACAAAGTGAGGGAAACATTGGTTGAAGGGCAGTGGTCCATGCTTCAAAGTCTGGCTGGCATCTGCTTACCAGTGATGTTTCTCAGGGATCAGTACTGAAATGGCCTAGACTGTAGAATCATAGAATGGTTTGGGTTGGAAGGGACCTTTAAAGGCCATCTAGTCCAACCCTCCTGCCATGAGCAGGGACATCTTCAACTAGAGGAGGTTGCTCAGAGCTCCATCCAACCTGACCTTGATCGTTCCCAGGGATGGGGCATCTCCCACCTTTCTGGGCAACCTGGGCCAGTGTCTCACCACCCTCACCTGGATGATGGGCCATAAGGGACCCTCAGCAAATTTCTTAATGATGCCAAATTAGGGAGGGTGAGTTGATGTGCTGGAAGACAGTGTAACGTTCAGAAGGGACTACAGGTGGAGAGGGGCTGAGGGAAGTGGGTTTGTTTAACGTGAAGAGGAGGGAGGGAATCGAATTGTACTTTTTCACTCCCCAAAAGGTGGGGATGGGTGGGTAATAGAGAAGGAAACCCTTCCCAGAACTGCACAGCCAAAGGACAAGAAGCAATGGTCACAGGCTGAAAAAGGGAAGTTCCCGTTGGACTTAAGGAGAAAATAGTTCATCCTGAGTGTGGTTACACACTGGCATAGGCTGCCTGGAGCGGTCGGGGGACCTTCGTTCTTAGAGGTTTTTTTTTTTTAAAAACTTGACTGGACAGTGCCGTAAGGAACCTGATTTAATTTACAAGTTAGCTCTGCTTCAAGCAGGGGGTTGGACCAGGTGAACTTCAAAGGTCTCTTCCAATCTAATTTTTTCTTCATCTGTGATTACTTTGTCTCTTTAATAAGTAATTAGTTCACTTACCCAAGCTCGCAGGAAAAAAAAATCAGCAAATCTGCAAACAGACATTAGAACAACTGTGATGAGAGTTCTGTATTTTAACCATGAAACTCTTTCTGTGTGTGTGTCGCTTTCCACATCAGCCTCTGGTAGATAATTGTTAAGCCAATACTGTTGCTACAAAACTCTATCTAACCAGTTATGCTTTCGGTTTTGTTTATTAAAAAACGAGAATTATTGGTGAAATACTAGCAAACACCTCTGACTTTATTGCTTGCCTTTAATTAATATCCTTTTCTCTCTCAAAAGTGTTTACTAGCAAATATCACTCTACGAGGCTCGCAGCGGGCAAATACTTTGGTAAAGTTTGTTGGAAATAGAGGTTACACAAACATACTGCTCTGGGACGCTGCAGTTCATTGAGCTGCTTGTTTAATAGGTTTTACTCTCCCCTGCCTGCCAGTGGATGTCACAATTACACAAAAATGGTGTGAAGTCATGAGCCAAATTTCTACTTCTTCCATTAAAAGAAATGTTCTTGCACTAAATCTTTACAATCTTCTCAAAGAAAGCTTTGACTTCAGCGGGACTATAGCCTGAGGGAAGACCACAAAATTCAACATAGACCATATATTCAATGAGGATTTATTTTCTGTTTTATGAAGCTAGACTGACGACTTCCCAACAGACACAAGCAGTTCTACTGTGAAGAATTATTAAATTTCTCTGTGAGAAAAGCTTTCTCCGCCGTTTTATCAGTGAACTGTATCTATGCAAGGGAATTCTGTTATAAATAGAGCCAAACGCGTGTAGTTCAACCACAGTAACATTTTCATCGTTATTTCATTATCAGAACAATACGGTCCCGGCGTTTTCGTCTAATTCTTCCCATTGTGACTTCACGTATTCTATCTCAGCAGAACATCAGGGTGCAGGTGTTGCAAGGCAGGGAGGTACCGCTGCCGTCAGGCTTCTGTGCCCTGAGAAAAGCAGCGTCAAGGTCATCGCGTGAGTTTGTACTGAAACTGCGAAGCATTTAAAAATGAGCACTGGTTCAAATGGTACTCAACGCAGAAATTGAAGTGTACAAGAGTATCTTTTAAAAGCAGTTCTGGGTACTAGAGAGATTATTGCCGTTCCCTGAGGCGCAGGAAACTTAAGAGGCTTTACTCAACACTGTGCAGGAGTTCATTGTCAGAATCCTGGTCTCTGGGGCCAGCACCAGAAACGCAGAGCCATTTTTCTTTTTATTGCTGAAATCTTGGGGATAAAAAAACCCAAAAACAAACGACCCACAAAACCTCTACAGAATTAGTGGCTAAATGTTTGCTATTGACTTTGCTGTCCAAGACATTCACTTTGAAACTGATTCTTAGAAGCTAAAATTAGATTGTTGTCATATTTAAAGCCCTTGGATTTGTCTGGGTCAGTAGAACTGAAATAAGTAAATGGTTGGCAGCAACCTTTTTGTCCTTCAGAGGTATCCTGCTAAAGTCTACCCAATTATAGGCCATCTATCGACCACAATGGCATCACAGTTCTATTTATTACTATGTTTAGTTAGACTAAACATTTTAGCTGGCAATATTTTAGATTATTTAAAATACTTAAAAATATTTTTACAAAGGTTGACTGCATATCAAAAAGTCTTACAGCTGAATCTTACTGATCGGTGAAAATGCTGTCTCTTGCTTTGTACCTGTGTCTGGGAATCACCCCCAGAGAAAACCAGACTGAAAAGAGAGTCATAATTCAGAGATGCTTTAACTTGTTTATGCCTAACCCCCAAAATCACGTGTTGCTTTTGAAACACCGTGAAGTGTTTCAGGACATACTATCAGCATGGGTGCAGCTTTTCTCTTACCATATTCCTTACCAGTTAAAAAAGGATCCTTTATACATTCTTTACATTTATACTGGAAAACTTTGGCTTCGATGTTTAGGAGAACAGGATAGAGACAAATGTGATTCCTGCTCTCTGATCTTGCCTTGCTGTCTTGCCAAAGATAGACCAGATGGGACACGATTTCTATCTAACGACTGTATATCAGTGTGATCATTTAAATTGTGGTTGTGTTACTGGTACCATATTGGTAAGAAAAAGATCCCAGATACAAAATCAGCAGGCCGTACGTAGAAGATGCATAGAGTTGCGATACGTTGCTACTCAGTTTGCTGTGCGTATCTCACCAGGTGAGCTCTCGCTCAGCCTGACTACGCTCGAGCTGTTCCCTGTGGCAGGGATCCTTGCATGCCAGAGCAGAAGGCTGCATCCAGTCCCCTTGAGCTGAGGGATGCTACGTGTCCACACAGCCTTCATGTTCCTACTGCGTGAAACCATGCCGTGAAGTTCATCAGCCGCCTCTGCATACCAACTTTACTGACCCTGTGATGAAAATGGGTGGCCTCGGGTGCAACCTGAAGAGAACCTTCTCACTTAGGCAAGAGGGGAGACCAAGAAATACCTTTGCGTCCCGTGTGGTCTGCTGTCACCGTTAAGCATTTCTTCCTGGCCAGAATGATGTCTCCGGGGAAGGACCTCCTCCGCGCACAGCAATGGCAGAGCCTTTAATGGAAAGGAGTATGGATTGTGTTCCTGGAGCCTCCTGCTTTGGCAATGCAGATGTAGCTTTAAAATTGGGAGTGATATAATACTCAGATTTCCCATGTTTAGCAGGAGAAAGGATGCTAATTTGTATAGCGGTGCACGACCGAACTGTGCAGCTTTCTGAGGAGAGCGTCTGATCTCCTACTGACATAATCCTTTGTCAGAAGATGGCAGAAAAACTGTCTTATTGGCTGTTACAACAATGGTAGCTGGGCTGAAAGAGCCTCTTCTCTCTTGATAATTAGGTGGGGACTTGTCCAGCAGTACAGCCCTACAAAGAGGGGAATTTGGGAAGCTGAGGTTGACTGTAGGAGGGAGAGAGGAGGACCATCAGCAACCTGAGCTCAATACAAATTTAAATGAACCATTTCAGGCCACACTGGCAGTGACGATGAAAGTGGCATTTCCTACTGCTGGAAACCGCATTGTAACATAAATGACTTTTTCTTTTCTATTTGCTTCCTTTGGAAGATTTTAAAGGGACTTGAATATGCTTACAGTGGTGATCCCGGAGGCAGAAGTTTTGTATTTGGATCAAAATCTGTTCAGAGCAGATGCAGGTGGTTAAACAACCACGGGTTAGTCGGGGAGGGAGGGATGGGTAGAGACTGAGTTGTTTGGGCCCTATATTTTAGTTAGGCATATGTGTAATAATTCCACTCTAAATGTAAGTGGGTAGCGATTTGAATTTATATCAAAAGGGAATACATGCAGCAAGTAGTAGATATTGTGACATTATAAAGCATCTAATATAATATAAGTGTAATATTTTAAATAATATATTTACATTATAAAGCAACATACAAATTTACAATCTGAAGCATCTAATGAGTTTAGCCATTAATCATGACAATTGGTCAGCAAAAATAGTCTTTTTTTTATAAGCCATATGCTGAATTTCAGTGTCTGAAAGGAAACCACCTGTTTCCAGTTGTTTATTTCACAAAGGAGAAAGAAAAGTAAGTTCCAAATATTTCTTTTAAACATTTAAAAACAGTCTTCACCTCTCCAAATCAAACAAGCAGGCTTTAAGGAGATTATAGTTTCTGTTTGATGTAAGTCCGTCTCTTGCTTTAAAAATACAGCTGGTTCAATAAGCTTTATGATAGTTATCAAGATGCCCTAAACCACCTCAGAGTCCGCAATGTGTGGAATCACCCCAGGCAAAAATATCCTGAATTATCTGTTGCATGGTTTTTGGTATTTAAACATCTCATATATTGGTAATTATGTTAATATTTTCCTTATCAATATAGCTTCTCTATTATTTAAGTTATAAAATCTCCCTTTATATCGCAGCATCATAGATTTGTTCATGTTGGAGGGGGCTTTGGGAGGTCTCCAGTCCAACCTGCTGCCCAGAGCAGGGTCAAGCCTGAATTCACATGAGGCTGATTCAGGGTTTTGTCTAACCGGGTCTTAAAAACCTCCAAGGACAGAGATTGCACAACCTCTGTGGGCAATTTTCTCCAATACATAATTATCCTCAGAAGTTGGGTTTTTTTTCTGTTATAGCATTGGAATATTGAATATTTCCTGAGGACTGGTGAGAAGTAACTCCCTTCTGTGCCGCGAGTCTCGGAACTGAGTTAACTGGATGATAGTTGGACTTATTTTGAAGGCAGAGATGGCAAAAAGGAACTCTGCAAACAAAGAACTCTTGTGTTATATCAAAAATCTCCCCTGGTCAGAGGAGCTCTGTCCCCTTTCCCTCCTCCGCTGCCTGCCTGTGTGATGGCCGCCCAGGTGCCGGCAGAGCCTGGCCGTACCTCCCCAGTCATTTCGTTAAATTTCTGCATTAAGAAGTATGAAGTTGTCTGCTGCTTTTATTCTTCCTCATAATACAGCTCAGCAATAACGTAGAGCTTTTCATTGTCATTAACTAATACACATGTTAATTAATTAATCATGCTTGCATATCCCTCTACTAAATTGCTTGTCTACTAAAATTTATCCTTTCTATTCCCTAAAGGTATTTTATATCTCAGCGAGGCCTTCTGTTCATCTTTGCTTTTCCACAGCACGTTTAACCTTCTTTCGCTTATCATTTAGGGTCATTAAGGCTTATTATCACAGTTATCCTCTCTTGAACCTTTTGTGTTGTCCATTTATTTTTTTTTTCCCTCTAACCAGAACTGTATAGTTGCCCCAGATTCTCTTCTGATTAAGTGTAAAAAATCAGGAAAAACTGAATCAGAGTTAACTCTCCCAGAAGCGAGATTGACGAGTCATTCTCGGGAATTCTGACCTGACTTTCTGGGCCATACCCAGATGCGGTGCTGCCTGCAATTGCTATGATTTTTTTTTTTTTTTTTAAATAACATTCATCACTGTTTGCTGATTAGGCATTTACTAGTAAATTGTGTCCCATTTCTGTGGACACATGGTGGACACGCTTCAGAGAGAAAGTTAGAAATTTAGAAAGAATGGAAAAAAGGTTCCAAGAATGATTTGGAATCTCAAAATGATGGTCGAATATGAGAAACTAAAGTAGTTCAACCTATTCCAAGGCAAGGTAACTTAGAGGAAGCCTGTAGGACCTCCAGGGAGAGGATTGCAGAGAGCACCGAAATTGAACGGAGGTGCAACAAAACCCAGAGATTGAAAACTATAGACAGACTAATTCAGAGTGCGTTTAAGATTCACTGAGAGTAATTAACCATCAGAACAGTTGACCTATGGATATAGTGAATTTGTTGAAATATTTAAATTGAGACTACGTATTTTTCCTAGACACATGGTTGTCCAGCTAGAAATCACTGGATGAGATTCTTTGGTAGTGCGTTCTATATGAAGTCAGAATAATTCATTACAGTCTCTTTTGGCCTTAAAATGTAAGCCTCTAAGCCTCATATGCTCAAAACTTCATTTTTTTTTTTTTTTTTTTTCCCCCCTTCTTCTAGGTGTTTGGGAAGGGGTATGGCATCACCTCTCTTGGGATTCTTGCCCACACGCGTTCCCCAGCGTTTTCCAGGGAATGGTGCAGAATACACCACGTCATTCAAGACCCTTTGCTCTCTCGGTGTCCTGTAACGTAAGATCTCTTTTAATTTATTCCTGTTCTTTACAATTTCTCTTCCACCGTAACATTGCATTGAGTGAAGTGGGATTGTTGTGGTTGCTCCCCGATTCCTGTTTGCTTTCCAGCTGGTTGTTCTGTCAGCAGGGTGTCCTGCAGGCCGTCTAATTATACCCACAGATTCTCTCCCTCTAAAATCTTGGCCGTTATTGCCACTTCTTCAATGAGGCAGTACGAGATTTGTCGGGCAAGTGCTCTGGGGGTAAATGCATGCTGACTGTCTGCAGTTTAGGTATAATTTGCTAAATGTTCCATGCCAACTGTTTTCTGCTATTCTTATTATTCAAATCATGCTTGTAGAACCTTCTGGTTCTGGGGTTTTTCCTCTTTTTACTTGATATCTGTGTGTGACGTGGACTTTATCCTGCTACTTCTGCCTATTCTGGCAATCCCAAGGAATCTGTTATTGCTGTCAAAGCTATACAGTAGCGTTTGGCTGATTTCTGCCTAGTCAGAGATTTGAATTGTCACTTATTTTTCTCTCTTCCCTCTTTGTTTTGCATACAGCCCCACCTCGCTCTCTTCATGAAAACCCAGTGAAGGATAATGAGGCTTTATACCTCTAATGACAACTTTCTTCCATTTCTACCTCTATTTTATCACCCATTTTTCCAGCTAATTTTTTTTTTTTTGTCCATAAATATGCTTCTCTTGTCTGGCTGTTGCTCCTAACCTGTAAGCACATCCCATGTCGCAGGCATTTGGTCCCCACCTTCATTGCCGAAATCTCCCGATTTCTCCCAGCTCCTGCTGACAATGAGCATCTTCGGTGAGCAGTGAGTTAATCTGTTCCTCAGCGTTATGTGTTCCAACTCTTTTGTTTCACCCAGGATTTACGGAATTGAAAGCTATCAATATCCTTGCTAGAAAAAAGTATTTTAGTGCCGTTTTTAAAAAACAAACAGGCAAACAATACCCACCCACAGCTGATACACTTTTGGAATGAGGAGATGATTGCTTTTCTCTGTATCTCGTGCCTGCGCTGCAAGGATAACATCTCTTCAAGGATGGCATATCATAGCTTCTTGCTAATGCACTGATGACCCATTTTTGTTTTGTATCGTGCTATTCAAAGACAAAAGAAGGTGAGACCAACTGAGGGAGCTTTCGTGATTAATTGGTCTGTGCTACCTGTCCCAGAATGCAGACTGAAACTGGAACGCTCCGGCTCCCAAAGCTAAATTCACAGAAAGCAGCTGGGGCTTCTTCTAATAAGAAGGAGAAATGCACACCTGCCACTTAATATGTGAATGATTTTTAAAATACCGGCTTGTTTCCACCAGATCGAAGCAACAACAGCTTTAGATACAGTCATTTAAACCCGTTTGCATCCTCTTCCCTGGTGTCTGTCACAGCCATAGAGAGGCACTTTTAGGAATGATGCATTCCCGTGCACTATGTTCCCGTTCCAGTTTAAAGCCCCTGGCGGTAGCTAATTTCCACTCTTTTGGCTGTATAAGACCATCTCTGGTAAACTGTTCATTTGGCACATTAATAATAACGGAGAATCAAACGAGCTACAGCACTTGTACCATCACCGTGGTACTTGAGCAACTCGCTGTCAGGTGTGAATTTGTTTTCCAGTACTGTGGCAGTGAGAAAAGTGGTATCGCCTTTACGTGCAGAGGGAATAGAAGCATACAGATACGCAAACGCTTCGTTGTCCGCCTGATAAGTAACATGGAAATCAGCAAGCCTCCTCACAGGGGTCAAGTTAAACATTCAGACGAGTATTTATTTGAAGAAATCGGAGTAGAACTACCGCTCTTTCGACCCAGGAGCATAAAAATGCTTAGAACAGATGGGAAAGGGCTCTCTGGAGTCACATGCCGGCACTTATAAAGCTCTGTAGCTGAATGGAAGAATATCTCACTTAAAATAGTACTTAAAGGGAGGAGGGACAAGAGGAGATACAGCCACGGCTAGGGGATAATTCACTGGGCCCTTTGAAATCTTTAAAAACAAAGTTAGTAATTTAGTTGGAAAATACTTTGGAATGACTTAATCTGCTCTCAGAAAGAGACTGTTTGTTGATCCTTGTTTATGTGTTGGTTTTGGGAAGGGTGGGTAGCGTAGGGACATTTTTCGGCACTTTTAAGATGTATAAGATACTTTTTTACTTTAGTTTTTGTTCCCTTGAGAAGCCTGAAAGCCCGGAACTTGTGGTGGCGCTCTGCAGGTGTCACAGACTTCGCAGAGGAGGGGGTTTGCAGCGGGTTGATTCGAGGCGCTGTAGGAAATAACCGCATAAAGCCCGTGACTTTATCCTGCTGCTCCTGCTCTTACGCCTGGGGAAAACCTTCTCTCTGAGTCTCAGTCATCTCTGGCTATCAAAATGCCGGCTCACCGGGCTTCCCGTAGTTCCAAAATCGTGATTCGTACAAGGGAGCTGTGCCCAGCTGAGAAGGTGCTGCCTTTGGGTCAGATTGCCTGACTTTGCTCGGTTCTTGCCCAGCGATGGGTGCCTGTCTCGACCCTGCCTCAGAGCGACGCCGTTTCCACCGTTCAGGTTTCACAGTGCGATGAAGCAACCGATATCCAAATACAACCACTCTCGCTGTGGCTGTAAAAGTGGAGAACCTTAATTATTTAATGTTGTAAAGTGTTCCAGGGATCTAACCTGGCGGTACAAAGCCTTTTCTTTTTTGTTTTCCAATGGACGGAGTATACAGGAGAGCGTAAGGGCTCTCCTAATTATTGACTCTTCCGGATAATTCTATTTGTGGGCAAATATACCATTTCCATACGCTGCCCAGGCACCCGATATCAATGGCGATACCGTTACGAATAGGATGTCTGCTTCCGTACTGACCTGACCAGGAGACACAGGCAAAGAGCGGCTTGTTTCTATTTAGCAGCTGTCACGGGTAGACTCCAGTAGCTGTATTAGCTGTCACCCGTTGGACGGGCAGCAAATTTGTTTTCTAAGAAGCACAGAGGGTTTGTTATTCTCTGTCTGGTAATTGTTCTGGACATGAAATGTGGCATCTTCTGTTTCATATTAATGCCCAAGCACCCTTCTGAAGGGAAGGCTCCCACAGCTGCCTGCTTGGCTCGTGCCAGCCTGGGAAGGAGGGGATTTTAGTCATGGGGGAGGATAGGCTTTAAAACGGTTGTATGTATATGATATGAGAGAGATACATAATATATGTGGCACTTAAGTAATGCAGGTTGTTAGAAACTGCTGTCATGTACAGAAGATAGACACTTGAAAGAGCGAAAAGGCTATAGCCTAATTTAAAATTATAACATTAAGACAGAAGTGGTAACTGCAGTGAACACTGTCATGAACACAGCTAATATAATGATGCACTCGTACGTGGGCTTTGGCTGTTGTCAGACCCTGAGGAAATCCAATCTGTTACAGCCGTCCTAGAGACTTCTGTGCCAGTGCACATAAATTCACTTTATCTTTAGTGCTGATGGTTGATATTTAGCCCTCTTGGGGCACCACCAATATCAAAGGTGCAGCAAATATTTTACATATTTTCTTATAGAGCTAATCCAATCCAACCCAACCTCTATATTCTGCTACAGTACTACGACCCAGCAGCATGGGTATGGCAATGAAGGATAGCGCGTAGCTCCTTATTTCTGGGTTACCATAAATGATCTATTATGCCCTGCAATCTACCGACAGACAATCTGGGACAACAAAGCACATAACATCATTTTGATATTTTGAGAAACGGGGACAAAAGAATTAGAACATTCTTGTTGGCTGCCTTAAAATTTTTCTTCGTGAGAGCAAGTAAAAATTTTACAGTAGGGAAAAATCCCTAACCTTTTCAACTGCAACCTTCTTTTAAAGGAAAAAGGCACTTTATCGAAACCTTTAACAGTAAATGCAGCTATTTAAAAAATAAATTGAAAAAAAAGGTATTCTGAGCCTTCTAGCAATAAAGCCACATGATTGCGGTTCCCTCATCTCTCTATATAATTTCCTGCCAAGACAATGTCGCTGAAATTTAGATAAGATTTTAAATTGTATATAGAGATAACAGGAATTTAGTCTCTATTTTAATGGTAACGCATATCCCAGCTTTCTGACACAAATTTAACTATAGAACTTGAAATCGCTGTTGCTGGATTTAGCACATTTGTAAAACTTTATGAACAAATACAATTCATCTTGACTTGATAAGTGACCTGATGTCCTGTGCATCAAATTTTGAATTATAGAAACAAACAATACTCTTTGAGAATTATTTTTATTCTGATGCTTTTGGATTTAATCCACTTCTCTGTTATTAACTTTTACCGAATGTAAAACTTTATAAGCAGCATGCAAACAAAACAGTCGATGCAGACCTAAGTTGTCTTTAAAGTACCATTTAAAAATAAACCATTGCTTAAAAATATCCAGGAAACTGGATTCAAAGAATTGAAAACACGTGAAGACAACAATTGTACTGTAATTCAAAGGAGTGTCTTGAGCATCCCCTGCCTGGGGAAGTTCACGGAACAGTGTCCCTAAATTCAGGCTGACACTGGGGTGTAAGTTCAAATGGTGTTAACCTTATTGACATATGACTGTTTCATGCTGTCTGGAAAAGTTCCACATGGAAAGCCAAAACCTCCTTTGTTTGTTCCTAGACCGTAGTATGAATTTGGTGGTCAATTTATTATGTAAACCCTCAGTAAATGGACGCTGCCTACTGTGAAACGTGGAGTATTTTGTGTTGATGATGAAGGAAAATGCTGAGATGGAGATTATAACTAAGATGAGGCTTTATTATAACTGAACGTTAAGTAACCTCGGTGATGACGGAGGATAGACGTGTGTCCCGTTCTTATCAGGCTAGTAACGCTGACTCTAAAATCCACAGCTGGTGTGAGCTAGACTCTTCTAGACCCTTAAAGGACCCGTCACCTGTACAAAATGCATGCCATAGAAAATAAAAATTCAATTACACTACATTTACCTTTCTTACCGTGAACAACTGAACCCTTTTTTCCTTGGGATTTTGTGGAAAGACCTCCACAGAAAAACTCAACTCATCTGCCTTTCACTGTGGGGTTAAGATAACAATGACCAACTTCACTGCTGCCTTATTATTTGAGACCCAGCGTTGGCCATCCCCATAAATTCTCTCAGTTAATAGCTGTATCTTCCACTTGGGATAAAATAGGTTTTCAAGATGTTGCCAACAGAATTTATAAAGGAATATGCATAACTAAGGAAAATTTTCAAGAAAGCAAGATTAAATTGGCTAAAATGAGCCACGGAATATTTTTAATTGTCTGAACATTTTCATATTTCACTTGAGCAAGTACAGCAGACAACAAACTGAAAATTATTCCAAAAATCCAACAATGAGCATTTCTGTGTCTGTTTAGCTATAGCATGATTTTTAAAGTCAACTGCAAGTTGTCTTTAAAATCTGATTTTAGACAGACCCTTAAAAGAGTGCAAGCAAGAAACTTTGCTGGCTTTAACGGAGCAATATATGGTTCATTTAGCTCCCTACTGATGCAGAGAGATTTGCTCGGATGCAAATTCAAGCAGGGAGATGGTATGGAAGTTGACTAGCGAGAAGCCAGTGTGTTCAGCGTGACATTAAATACCCTGAGCATGTCACAGTGGGCTCAGCAGAGTTTCTTCCTATTGTATGAAAGTCTTGGATTTTGCAAATCAAGATAGACTCTCTGACAGTACGCGCATGCGTTACCTTGTTCTGTACTCCGCAGGTGTGCATCACACTTTGCAGAAAATTTGAGAAGACAACAGTCTTAAAATAGCACAGAAAATCAAAGATGCAAGTGGTGAGAAGGAACTCCTCTCTGTTCTTGTGCTCCTTGGAAATTTATGGGCCCACAGGGGTGAATGCCGTGCGCCGTCGGGATGAATTTGGTGCTTCTTCTTGACTAAGACTTGTGAGTAAAGTTGGGTCTGGATTTCCTTTCTTCACTACCTCATTTACAGATTTCAACTGGAGATTTCAAGAGGAAATTAACCAGTTAAAATCCGTAGGCTTAATCTCAAAAGCAACACTGAATTTTATTTTTTTTTAATGGATAAATTAGTTTTATCTTCTATATCCCTGGAATAAGTTGAAGCACATTTTCAGGCTGTTCACAACTATCTGCAATAGGTAACGGCACAAAAAATGATCAAGAAAAGAGTAAAAAACCACAATCAAACCAAAAAAAGAATGTTCTAGTCTGATACTCAGAAAATTAAAGGTTAGTTAAGTGATTGAGCAAATTGCATATTTTCAAAGAATATAATTTCTCCCTGGTGAATTTTCTTGCTCTTTTAATTTACAGAACTGCTCTGAAGTAGATTCTCTCTTTTTTTCAACATGAGGATTATTCATGTTATGAATAGCCATGAATATTCAAAATTTAAGCTATTATTTGAATGCATTCGGCCAGATACATTGTATGTAATTCCTGCTTCTTTACTGGAGAAAAACAGAGGAATTCTTTGTTCCAATATTTGCATCGACACATTTTCCTTTTGTTTTTAAACAATATTCATACATTTGGCTTTTAAACGATTTTTTTTAAAGAACATTGGTTTATGAAAAGTTGATTGCTCAGATCTTTCCGCAAAACACACTCAATAGTGACGTGACTGTGGTGTGCCTGTCTTAATTTGGAAATAAGTAAGAATATACATGATAGATTTTTCTATACTTTCTGCCTAACTTTTATGAAATGTCTTGTTTTATGCACACGTGGCTGTGAACCATTCGACTGTAAAAGCTGCTCAGCACAATGGTTGTGCTGGTTGGTATCTCGGTCCTATTGCTTCTCAAGGCAGCTCGTTACAGTGCTTACTGGTAATGGCATGACTCTTATTATTAAATATTCAGGAAATTCTTACTGAAGCACCGCTTTTCAGCTCTCATCGTGGCATAGTTTGATACCCAGTTAGAAATAATATTCCCTTGAAGGATTATTGAGTCGTGAATTTACAGAGTGGGTTTGTAAATCACGCAAATACAGTTGATAAGTTTACAGTATCTCATTTGCCTTTTAAGCTCATAATTCATAGACTCATTTAGGTCGGAAAGTACCCTTAAGATCATCAATTCCAGCTGTAAACCCAACACTGTCAAGTCTGCCACTAAACCATGTCCTTAAGTGTCACGTCTACAGGTCTTGTAAATGCGATCCCATGCCCGAGTCAGGACCGTTTTCCTCCTTAGCTGGGGTTTCTTAGGTGACCAAGTGCATCCCTAAAGGGAAAGAAACCAGTCTGCTCTGGTTGTTGTCAGTTCTAGTATAGCAAATATGTATAACGAATGATTTTTTTTTTTTTTTTTTTTGGAGAGCGATAAAAACTGTATGAGATTGCAAGGTTTTTATGTATGTTTTATAGCAGGAGCAACCATTAGAGTAAAACTACATTGTTTTCCTCTTTCATGCTCTCTTTCTGCTTTCCGACCGCGTTCCCTGTGAAGTCAAGCAGGAACTTCTTTAGTTTCGGCAAATGTCTCAGTGAAAAAAATTAGCAGTACAATTATGTATTTATGCAGGGGCATTAAGCAGATCCTAAATGTTGTAAATCAAACCATATTGCCAAACAGGATGTTATGTATGTTAATGCAGTACGTTTCCTATTCATATCCCCTAATCAAGCAGAAAAGTCAGGGTACAATATTTTTGATGTAATTCACTGAAGTCAAAGGCGGGAGTTTCCCAGGTCTGACTCCACTGGCTGCGTTCCACCACCAATTCACTCCATCTTATTTCCAGGAGAATGGGTTTTTCAGCAATGTAAAATTATGTTCTGAAAATGCTCAGTGGCAAGCCCATCGGTGCTATAAAATGATTTAAATGAAGTTATGCTGGTTACACGTCACTGCCATTGTCTGAGTGGTAGAAAAGCAAAAAGTTTAATCCCTGTGAACATGCTGGTTGTGCGCTTGGTTTGGGTTTTTATTAGAAATACCGCTAGGGAGAACGGATTTTTTTTTTTTTTTTTTAAAGGAATAGTAAAATGATTTGCCAAATGTTGGGGCCTGACTGCCCTCTGTGCATGTTTTTGCTGTAAGGAGATGTCGGACTGAAATGGATCGCTCAGATTAGAAAATTCAGTATGTTGCTATTAAGTGTAGACATGTTTTGAGAGCAGGTAATTTTCCAGTTCCCAATACTTCTGGAAGGCTGGTAGGCTTCTGGTGCCTAGAAATCTTCTTCCAGCTGAGATTGTTCTGGTTCCTGAAACACAGATTGACTCCTGTCCTCCCTGAAGTTTATTGCCTTTGAAAGTAATAGGAAAAGATAACCATTTTGAATTAGGGAAGAGTCAGAAGTGGAGGAATGCGCGATCGTGTAAAACAATTACTAGCTAAGAGCAAGCTGCCTTCTGACTCTGAAAAAGAAAAAAAAAAAAAAGTTGGGATTTTTGGTAAAACAGACAAACAAAAACCGGCAAAGAAGTAGCTGCACCATTGACTCAAAGGATTTATGTTATGTAAATCAATTCCTGTGGGAGGCTATAAATGTTACGGTGCTCTAAATTAGCTGAGGATGATGACGTCCTCTAAATTAGGTGAGGATCAGTTTGTCCTCAGACAGCCTTCTGACTGAAGGAATGTGTTTCCTATCGTTAGAGTAATCTGCTACGGAAAATTAAAAACTAAACTAAACTTTCCCATAGCTGAAACAAACACTGTAATCATTTACCTTGTCTCTAACATTCGAGGAGTTACAATTCAGTTTAAAAACTAATTAGCTTTTGAGTACTAATTAATATTAGCATTTTCCATCAAAGATTTAAAATGAAAAATCCAAAAATATCATAATGGAAAAATGTTTTGATCAAGGAAGGGTATTTTGCATCAAATGAAGAATATGACCTCCACCACTTTTAACTAAGGAAAAGCCATCTTTTTCCACTCAGAAATACTGTTTTCAGCAGAGTTTAGCTAGAAAAATGCACACTGAAAAAAAATTCTTAATGTGCTTGTTATAATTTTACTTTCAACATCTGAAAAGACTTTAAAAGCAAGATCCCAGTCCGGTTGGTTATTTTAGACACAGCTTAGATTTCTTCTCTGTTGAGTAAAGCACACAAAGACATGTTTATCTTCAAGAATTTGCTTAAATGCAGTTGTTATTAGGTACACGCGTAAACACTTTGCTGAATAGGGATAGATTACTGCAGCAGGCTCTAAATGAACTGAGAATCAAGCGGATAAAGGGACGCTTTGGGTAAACTGTGCTAAATTTTAGAGAAGTTGAGGTCGCCGCTCCAGTGAGCACCATTCATCCATCTTAATCATGGGAGCTAAAGTTATAATCTCCATTTTTCTTATCGGGAAATTACAGTGCAGGCAGAGGCAGCAGTTTGCTGGTGGCTTATATGGTAAGTGGGATGCGATTTTCAGACCACAGCCAAAGGCGGATAAGCGAGGCTTTTCAGGAACAATGTCTATTCCATTCTTATAAGGTGAATATTTTCTCTTTGATTTGAGATTTCCATCTGATATTAATGAGTGCTACGTATGGGCATTGAGGAAAGAGCGGGAGCCAAGATAGTCCAGTTCTGCAAAATTCCTATATTTCTGAGTTAATGGGCCAAACCACTAGTCAGCCCTCCCACTGACTTCAGTGATGAACCTGGCCCGTTATTCCGAAGCGTTACTGACCAGACATGTTCTTACTTGACTGTCATATGACCGAAATAGGCTGGCGAGCACCATTATATGGAGTGTGTGCGCAGAGAACTGTGACAGAGACCAGTGTGGCTCGTTAGGACCGACTGAGGGGGAAAATGAAAAAGTCTGGCTGTGTAATGGGCTGTTCTAATTGAGATCTTCTCCAAAATACATGTCAACAAGGACAAATTCTTTAAATTAACTTTGCAAAGCCATGTTTTGTTTTGATTTTTTTTTTTTATTTAACTTCAGCTGAGATGTAGAATGAATCATTTTCTATAATCAACGAGTAATCCTGAGAAGGCAGGAAAATACTCTACTAACGTGTTCCAAAAACATTTATAGCTTTCACATTTCCATAATATGAAACTGAAGAGTTGCAAAGGGAAACTGCTAAAACATAATGTTTTCCTGCAAGTCAGTGCTGAATTCTATGAAAAACTCAGACTTTGCAGTTTGAAGTGGTTGATCGTGATCGTCATCTTCTGTGACAAAACTGAGGAAAAAAAGAAATCCATAAAATAATAGCATGCCCGTTTTTCTTAGACTAATTCAAGGAGTTGGATGATACTTTGAATATGCGTAGTACTGAATTTGTGTTCTGAGGTTTTGGTAATTTCTGGTTCACCTTACATTGGCCAACTCATAGGTGGAAAATACTCTTTTTTCTTTATCTTTTTCTTTTTTTTTTTCTCCTCAGTAACTTCTCACTCTTCAAAACATTCTCTCCTTTTATGGGCACTTTCTGGTAGCTCTAATGGAGTCCAGGGCTCCAGGAACTGCCCCGAAGTCGTTCTTATCAAGCAATAACGAAGTGGGTACAGCAAATGCAGTCGCTGACCGCCTGCCTTGTTATCTTCTATCAGACAGGATCCAAGGAACAGACCCTCTTCAAGGCACGTCGGCTACTAAAATGGGTTGTGAGCCATGATTTTGAAGTTTTTTGCATTTCTTTGTTATTTATTTTTATAAGCTTTACGACCATCAGCAAGATTGTTAAAACATCCTGGATTATGCTGGAAGAGTACATACCTAAAAAAATATCAAAGTATACCCAAATGTATCCAAATGTCTGTCATCACTGAAAGTACCTAAAAAATATCAAAGTGTATCCAAATGTCTGTCATCACTGAAAAGGTTTTGAGCAAGTTAGGACCAAACAGCTGTTTATTATTTTTTTTTACTGAAGTTAGGAGAGTAGTAAATCCCTCTTTGGAACTGTGAAATAAACATTAAGAGGTCAGTTAATTTATATTTTACCCTTCTGTAAATATTCTTAAACAGCTCCATTAATTCACGATATTAAGGAATGAGAGCTATAGCAGTCCCCCTCGTAACCTTAGTTTTAGCATTGTCTGTCCTTCCAGCCTCCTCTAAGACTTCTTTTCCCCTGAAAACAAGTACCTAGAGTCAGCATTTTGCATACCATAATTTATCTTAGCAAAATCTCATTTTTGTTTATAACTCTATGAGTTTATGAGTTTTATTTTAATTTTTGAAGAGATGAGCAACAATAGCATTTTACTGAAATCTGGCAAAACTTTCAGGGACTTCACAGGAACCAATATACTATCCGATGTGGGTGTGTATGGAAATATAAGACTGCCTGAATTGATCTCCTGCTGGGCTGTGTTTCAGAAAACAGCTCTGACTTGGAAATATGGATAGGGGAAGGGAAAAGAGCTGCAAGAGCTGAGAAATCTAGCAGAAAATAATCCATTCCCTGTTTTTAACAAGTACTATGGAAACTATGACTTCTTTCAGGCTTCTGCCTTCTCTTTACCAAAATCTAGCTTTTTCTCTACACAGTGAATGAATTTAGGACCTAGTGTTGCATTCAAAACTCTTGCTGTGAATCATTATACTCAAAAACACTAGAACTTTGTGCTGGCTCCAAGGATTCATTCACATATAACGCACCGCAGAATAAACTGCAGCCAAAGGGATCCTAGAAAGAGCCTGGGGAGGATGCCTCAGTAAATATTGTAATAAGGTTTTAAAATGTATTTGGTTAGCATTCTTGTTATTGCTGTACAGTACATTGGCTTTTACCTTGAAGTGAAAAAGAGAAATATTCTATACAAAGATCTAAAACAAAGCCATTGGGTCCACAGAAGAGTCACTGAACTTGATAGAAATCCACACTACAGCTGGTCGTGGCATCAAACTCTTCCTCGTTATGACTGATGCCTTCAGCTTCTGTTAAACTCTTCACCTTCACAGACAGGTGCCGGTGATGTCTGGGTTTCCATCGCATGGCTCCAAAACCCAGCTGGTGTTACCAGAAGCAGCAGAAACAGCACACTGTACGGGACCTGGAAATCTGAACTTGAACTTTGCTTGTTCCAGGCGAAACTTGCTTGTAAATAATAAATAAAATAATTCATTCCACTTCAGTATTTCTACTGTTGAATCTACAGAAACCATTGACAAAGTTGGTCTTGCATGTATTTCAGAAGATTTCTCATTTTAAAGATTTGGGATGGTCCTGGGAGCCTCAGGGTCACAGAGAAGAAAGTTAATAGCAGCTTCTTGGTTTGACTTTTTGAATTCCTAAATCTTTTAGCTTCTCCCTGTCTGCAATTCAGGTTTTGGTTTTTTACTGTGTTCTCAGGTGTTTTCCTGGAAACATAAATCAAGCTGAAATTGTGTAGCCGTTGCACCCATTCCCGGAGTTTTGCAATGTAGACCTCTGGTTCTCTTCTGAGCCCTCCATGTTATCTGCCAGTATTTATATGACTGTTTGTTACGTACAAGTAACTGTATCTGCAGGAAATGCATAAAAAGCCAGCGAAATCATAATCTTCTTGTTTTCAGTTGTTTCATAGCTGGAGATTTATTTCAACACCAAGTGATTTTTCTTTTTCTTTACATTACCTTGGGAAAAAATGTATTGCACATTCGGTTGTCTTAAACTGTTGCTTGACCCAAGAGCTGGAAGAGGTTGTCAGGGTGTCTCCAGGAGATGGTTAGTGACATTTTGAAGCTGGCACGTGTGGGAGCTGGATTTCAGAGCGCAGTGAGTTTTCTGAACAGCTGCTACTTCGCTCCTTCGCTCCTTTTAACTGCCTTTTGCTGGCTTTAATAACTGCACTTTCTATGCAACCAAGTAAAGCAGTGGTGAAGGAAATTAGATGTAATGACTATAAAAATAAGTGAAGGAGAAAGAGGACATACATGACTGTAGTGTAACTTATATTTGATGTGCTGATCTGTTATTTTTCACTGAGGTAAAGGTTAAATCCATTAACTGGTGGTCTTCCAGTGAGGACAGAGAGCTGACAAGGCATGAAGGGCTCGGGCCGGCAAAACCACGAAGTACTTGATCTTTGAATGTATGACTTTTATTGTCAGCAGCAAAAATGACTTGACTTTCATATGTTCTCTCTACGTGTGAGGAAATGAACATAAATTAATAGCTACAGTAATTTCCTCTGGGTAAATCTATCTAAACGATCTTAAATATTAGAATGCTGAAAGGCTAATGGCTTGAATATCTAACATGATGAACATCTTCAGCTGTTTGTGAAGCCAAAGGCAGGTCTGGGTGCTCACTGTCTTTGAAAATCAGGTCACAACACTGACGATGTCTTTATACAGAGAACTCCCTCGATTTCAGTAAAATTTACATAAACTTGCAGCAGGATAACAGCCTGATGGACCAATATGATACCTGAGTTTCTAAAAATTACGAGGCTTGGAAGTGCTTGCCTTGCTTGCCTTCCAAGAGATGTTTGACTATGGGTGGACTGTTTCCATCCCCAACTGTTAAAGGCATCAGTGTTTTGCATTTATTCTGAAGAGTGAAGTAGCATGTAGACCTGAAGAGTAAATGGTAGGAAATGAACTTGCAATTCACATGTATGAACTCCCCTTGCTAGAATTATCGCTCAGTGATAAAACAAACTAAAATGTTCATGTCAAAGTGATGATAATTTTTCTGTGTCACAAGGTATTTGTAAATCTGTTACACAGGATGGCCATGTTTTTATTTGGTGTTCATTGGGTTTTTTGTCTGTAAGGAAAATGATTTCTTGTCAATATTGTCGTGTTATTGGGTAGTCTCACCAGAATATGCATTTAAGGGAAATAATCTTTTTTAAAGACTTTAAGATTTGCCTACACTGTATTCATCCATTAGAACTCTGTGCTCGTGTGCTGTAATGGTCCAGACCTGACTCAAAATACAGCTATTGTGTATTTTCTCAGCTTCTCGTAGGTTAACTGTACCAATAATTCACTCAAGATACAGTCAGATAATCAAAGTGAACAAGTTAGCAAATTTTGGAAACTGCTGCCCAGTAATGGTTATGTACATATGTGCAGTCTTTCCTACCAACGAATAAAATAGATTAGCCATAAACATCCAATTAGCTTATTTTAATACACAGCTATTTACATTTGAGTTTACCTGCCCCCTCAGCTGAGATGTGCAACCATGTGCTAATTCCTCCATCATTGCAATGAGAAGTAAAACCGGTTCATTTGAACTATGAACGCTTGTACGCAGCAGACAGCACTCTTGCTCACTGACTTGCTACCATCTACTGTGGTCTGCATTGTCGATTCAAAGGAAGGAGTGATTGTGCCAAGCCAGCAAAGCAACAACAACCAAACAAAAAAAAAAGGGGGGGATGGGGGGGAAGTATGTTTTTATGTTTTCTTTCCTTTCTGTTTGCCCTGGGTCTCTGTAATGTGGCCACCGTCAGACAGTATTCACATATATTTCAGTGTTTAAAATTGATTTACAGTTTGCAAGAGACTGAGAAGCAATAAAATCTAAGCTTATCTAACATCTGGTAGCATTAACGACAGATCAGAAACTTCAGACTAATATAAGAGGGAACATAATTTGGATTTAGCAAGAAGCAGGATTCATGAGTTCTCCATCCACTGTGACTAACTCATGCCTTTGAGAAAGTTTCTTCATCTCTATTTTTACCTTAACAGATCCACAAGGAAAATGAACTTTCATGGGAATGCATTGAAGGTATTTATGAACTTTGAAAATTCTATGTAAATAAAAACAAGTAGTCAATGATTGGTAAAGACGTTTAAATGTTAACTCTAAAGAAAATAATTTATCTGCTTTTCTTTATAAAGGCTTGCTTAGTTCTCCTTGAGATGCTGGTTAGGGGATGCTGAATAGAACAAAGTAGTGCTTTGCCTTGTTTACAAATTGGAGATTATATACCCGTGTAATAAAAGAGTGCTTTACCAGCAAGCATCTCTTCCCCGTCTTGAGCAACCACCTCATTTGGCTGAGACAATCTGGGTAGCGTGTACATTTAGCTTGATAGCAGAAAGCCTTCCTGGTTTTGATGAACTCCGTCTTTCAATAACAAACTTCAATACGCTCCTGTTTTTAAGGACATGGGGTCTAGGTAGCCCCTAGTTTAAATGATTAAACTCTGTAAAAATCTGGTTGTGTAAATTTCAAGCAGACACCAACCTTAGTAAATGGATATTTATGGCTCTAAGTGGTTAAATGTGGCATATTCCTCATCCTGAGGAATAAGTTTTGAGACAGAAAACCACAACATGAAAAAAATGTTAGTAAATATTCCTATTGGCATGAAAAGGAGAACATCTGCTAAAGTCACGAGTGGTTTGTTGCCTGAGTTAGCAGCAGGACAGCCTACAGCTGATTAACTACGGCTTGATAAGAGAACAGGAGTGCGCAGTGGATAGAAATGTTTGTCATTTGAAGTTGCCTGAAATCACTCTAAAAGCATTAAAAACATTCATACTTCCCTTTTCTTTTTAATTCTTTCCTTGGTATCTTCAGAAACTGCTGTAATGACTGCTTAACTATTAGTACCTCTCCAAACTGAAATACATGTGCATGCAATGTCTTGATTTGATCTTGTTTTCACTAAAATATTTAAGTAAGCATTTGTCCGTTCCTACCCAGAAATGCACATAAGCACATGCAAAACACCGAGCACATCTTCCAAAATCAAGTTTAAACATAAATTTAGGGTTTCCCACATATGCTGAGGCAACACCAAAATTAGCCTGAATATAAAATTTGCATTCTTTTAAATGTGTTGTGGGTCTGGGCTTGAGAGGTATGATACCTGTCTGAACTTTGGACCACAAACTCCAAACAGTTCTTTCCTGCTTTTTTTCTAAACACATTTTGTGCGTGGATATCTCAAATTTAAAATGGATCTGGCAATACAAACACCTTTGAATCTCAGATATCCTATTTGAATCTCAAATATCCTAAATTCTTAAAGACAGATGTGCTAATGTGTGGAAATAGGAATCACTTCCAGTATGTGTTTTGCTGTTTTACTCAATTCCCTGCAGTCTAATCTGGAGAAGGAGTTTTGCCTGTGAGAGCTACCATGATAAACTGACCATTGATTTAAGGAATAATTTTTTTATGCTGAGGGTGGTGAGACCCTGGAACAGGTTGCCCAGAGAGGTGGTAGATGCCCCATCCCTGGAAACATTCCAGCTCAGGTTGGACGGGGCTCTGAGCAACCTGATCTGGTTGAAGATGTCCCTGCTCATGGCAGGGGGTTGGACTAGATGGCCATTAAAGGTCCCTTCCGTCCCAAACCATTCCGTGTGAGGTCTGTATGAAAGATTTTTCTCCTCTCTGAAAAGAAATCAAGTTTGGGTAATCCATAATGTCTCTATATAGGTATGTTTAGTAAATACTTATACAGCAGTTGAAGCATTTGGCCACTGATACAGCATGTTGTTTTAAGGTGACGTATGTTATCTTCCCAAATGGCATGTCCCCTGACACTGCCTGTCTGAACATTTCTCGGATGGGGAAAGGAGAGGCCCTTCTGTTACTATGGAGTGACGTGATGAGCGTCACATCGTGCGAGCTGGGATGACGGCTGAAGCCACAACTGGAGGACCCTTCCTGGCTTTGCTGAAATTGCGTGGGGAGAGGATCTACCTGGATCTATCTAGCTGGAGGACGGGAGCTTTCTCAGCCTGAGGCCACTTTCCCTCTCTGCCTCCAGGATCCTGGCCTTAACAGGCCATGAAGATTCAATTGCCTGATGTTCTGCAAATGAGCCTTTCAAAGGTAATTTTATACTGGCTAGATAGTAAGAAGAAAGTTTGTTATCCCTACATTATGCAGTTTTGCAGGTGAATAAGGGCAGGCTTTTTTTACTCTCATGCCATAATTTATAATTTGTGTAAGACGCTTCATTTTGGCATAGTTCTTGAGAGAGTTAAATGCTAAATGTCCCTGAAAGGAATACTTTAATTTTTAAAAATTATAATTATTTTTATATATAGACAAAATCTATGTAAACAGCATTTGAACAAGGTAAGTAACACTTGCGTTTCCACAGTATTTGTGACTGACACACAGCTCTGAATCTTCTTAGGTCGTCTGCACTTCCCAAAAAGTGTGGTAAATTATGTACTTTTCTGATTATTTCTGAAAGTGTATCGATGACTTCTGATTTTCAGTTGTATTACTACCTAGTATTACAGTAAAGAACAATGGTAGAGTCTTACCTTATCTACATTTGACAGTGGATAACGGATCTGTTCTCCAAAAAGCCAAACAGGACTGGAAGGACAGATGCAGAGCAGGACACCGATCCATCCAGGCTGTAAGAAAAGGACTGTTAACATACAATCTACTAAACACAATAGCGTGTCTTTGTTTCTTTATTCTACACTAAGAACTAGTGGCTCCAACTTAAAAAAATATAATAGTAGCAAGAATCCAGATATAGATGGCAATTACAGAAAGCATGGAGAGACTTCATACAAGAAAAAAAGTTAAGAGACTGGAATTACTTCATTTATAAAATAGATCTGTGTACAAAATTACAAATAAACAGCATAGTTGGTCACAAGAGTCAGGGAACATTTGGTGCAAGCCAGACGTACTATATTTAAATTCCAGTTTTTCTATTTTGTGTTCTATTTTATTATTCTCATTTTATTTCTATTAGTTCAGACAGTAAATCCGATTGATTAAAGGCTTTCAGTGAATGAGGGCTCAATGTGAAGCAGAGGTGCGCAAGCGCAATGTCTGCTCACACCCAGCAATAAAAATGAGGAGATTCTTTATTTAAAAATGACATTTGTAGCTGGAAGAAGCTGTGGTGATGTGGAGGGACGGCTGGGCGGTGGTGCGGCCACTCTGATGCCCGCTCGAGAGCGAGCACAGCTCTAGGGGGGAGGAGGGTGACCACCCGTACCTCAGCTCTGGACTAAACCACAGCCTTCCTTCAGGGCTTCAGAGCAGATTAAACAAGATGTCTTGATACTGATCTGTAAAATTCTTGGGCTGGTTTACGCACATCACGAAGCCAATTCTGTTTGTGTTGCTTGTCGTCTCTGGTAAATGGGTGTCAGTGGAGTAATGTAACCAACCACAGGGATAACTGTGGAGGTACCGATGGAAGATGTGCTCTGGAAGGTCATGGTTATGTATAATACTCATGACAGGCCAAGTTCAGCCAAGTTCTTAAAATAAACTATTGTGTAACTGTGTCATTATGCATGTAACCTGAGGAGGAAATGAATTAACCACTGAAATCAAAACATGCATATTACAAATCACAAATTTATCAGAAGAAAAAAGAAAGACACTCTCACTTTTGATACAGAAAAATTAAGTAATTCATTGTTTGATGTTTGTTATGGAATAATAATAATTTTTGCTTGTATACTAATTTATAGAATTATTTTCTGCAACATGAACACGGTAAGGAGGAGAAGTCAGGGAAGAATTTTTTTCTCTCTTTTTTTTTTTGAATAGCAAGAACCTTGCAACAGATGACTCAATGGTAATTTGCCTATAATGGAAAAGGAACAGATTTTATCTTGGAAAGCAAGGAACCTAATACAAATTGACACAAAGTATTTATATTTAAATGACCTATTATTTTAAAGGGCACCATAATCTTACGTCAGGACATACTCATGTATTTTACACCTCTTCCAGATATGTGTCTAACTGCTGCTTTTAATGACTTTTATTATATTTGAAGAATGTAAAGAACTGCTGGAGGAATCTATCCACAGTCACAGGAAAAAAAAATTGTGCATTAATTTAAGTTTATATTGATTTAAGCTGAATAAGCTGTCTTATTAAGGCCAGCTAATAAACCATTTTTTAATAGAAGGGGGAAATAGTTACTGAAGAAATATGGAAGCAAAGTACACAAAATGGGATAAAGATGTCAAAACATCACACCCAAAAAGAGCTTAGGAAGTCCGACCTTGAGTGTATTGAACAGAGCATAGAAAAGGATTGGGAATTCAGTGGTGAAGATTTTATGGGCAGGACCATTTAAGAGACTGAGGGGTTTGAGATCTTATCTGTAGGCAAACACATTCTTCAAAATTATTTAGAAGATTTAAGTCAGCCATGAAAGTGTGCTTTATGGACTTTAGGAAATGTGCAAACCAAAATCTAAATAAAATTCCTAGCTAATTTATACAACTTGATATTTTTGGAAACTTGTAAAAATGCCAAGGAATTTTTAGGGTTTTTTTAACAAAGTATTTCACTTCTTACCTCTTGTACACGGAATCTGCGTTTGGAGCCTGCCACATTATTGCTTGAGTCCAATCTTGATTTCTGTAATTCAACCACATGCAGGTTCTGTTTGAGTGGAGTGTTAAAACTCTTGTAGTATGTCTAATAATAAGTCCAGTGCTGAACTTGCATTCAAAATTATCAGAATGCACTGAAACTTAATCTAAAACAAAGAGAAATCTTTGAAGCTTCTTTTGCTGTGAATAAGAAACCTGGGTTTCATCCCACCTAACCCTCTCAGCCTACAAAGTCTTAGTTCTCCAGTCTGTTATAATTCCCTGTACTTCTATAATAAATGGGAGAAGCTGAGCAGCTGCAGGTGGCCTGTCTCAGACCGTGCCTGGGTTCGGATGAACCCCGTCGGGAATGGTCAGGAGTCACCTTTTGCTGGCTCAAGGAACAGAAGTGCAGTAGTCCAAAGTGCCGCTGCAGCTTTATGGGCGTCCAGAAGTTTTATGGACAACCATAAAAGGTTATAGACCGGTTTAGGAAAGTAATAGTCAAACATACTCACGAAAGAAAGTTCCCCAAAGCTGCAAAGTTGTGTAATTTCATACAGAGATTTGCTCTCGCTGTACTTCCTTTTGTATGCTTTTGGAAGGATAAAATGTTACAGGCAAAATTTCCCAATATTGCATCCTAACTTACCGTGGTTTTCGGGCAACTGGTTACAGTTGGGAGTAGCTTCTTCGTCCCCATTTTCTTAGCTCTTACTCAGCTGAAGCTCCTGGAGGTCATCATAATTTTTTTTTAAAGGAAGAAACCTAAAGATTTAGAAACTGAAAATATATTTAATCGTAGATAAAGCTTTGGCAGGACTTAACTCATTGAGGTAAAGTTTTAGACATCACAGTTAAAAAATTGGGGGATATAAATTTGTTTGTGCTTTCCTGTTTTCTCCATCAGCATTTATAAAACACTTGAAGGGTGCCAAATTTCTCTTGCATCTTAGGCTTGACAAAGAAATATATATGATTCAATTTGATCGTATTTCGAGACTTTTCATCTGAAATTTGATGAAGATAGCATGTGGTAATTAGACGCCAGTAAAAATATGGGTGCAGAATTATGCACTTCATGCAGAGCAACTGTCAGCTATTGCCACTGACATAAGTAATTTTCATTTGCACTTTTTGTACAATGGTCATTGGATTCAATACTGAGTTGTGAATTACAGCATAAAAAGGAATGAAATACTTTTCAGTGTGGTTTGTTGTTTGGGTGTGGGGTTGGTTTTTTTTTTTGCTCTTGTTGTTGTTCACTGTTTGCAAGTTTTTAATTGTAAAAGATGCTGTAGATGGAGTTTTTCTTCTTAGCACTGCTGTCCTATTTTCCCTGTGATATCCCCCGGGGATCTAACATGAGTTTAAGTAAGTCCATTTTTTCTCGACTGACAGAACAAATGTTCAGATGCTTTAAAATTTAAAGAGCAAAATGTAGGGATGGATAAATCAGTTTAGAAGAGGTAGGAAACTCCCCATTCAAATGAAATAGCTTTCCTTTTGTTTGTTTGTTTGCTTGCTTGCTTCTGGGATGTTTTTGTTTGCTTTTAATTTCCTATAACGATGCTACATTTTGAAAGCTAGGCATTCCCAACATCCTTCATTCTATCTAAAAGGAAAGACCTCCCTGTATCACCAAGGACTTGCAACCAGTAGGGAGAATTACGTGTGAACTTCGCCAGTGAACATACCTACGTGCATAAGACCTTTTGCATGAAAATTATTTTCACGGCACGCAGTTTAATGTTCATTAATATTTATGAGGTAACATAGTTGCTCCGTGTATATTAAAGAATATTCTCCTTTTCAAGGGCGTTTCTTGTTTAAAAAGGACCATTTGAGAGCTACCATAGTAAAAAGTTTTGTAAGTATACAAAACAGTTCAGAAAGTTCAGAAGTGAGTTGCTAAAGATATTTACATGTATTTTGTGTTCTATTTGCTTTGAAATAGCTTATACAGAAAAAAATATAGCAAGTGTCATTGCTGTTAAAGTTCAGCATGGCATTGTGCCTTAAGGGTTGACTCCTTCAAGTGGTCTAAAATCCATATTCTTGCATGGACTAACTTGAAATTTGCACTAAACGGCACTACTGATTCAAAATTAGTGGTGTTTGGGTTTGGGGATAAAAAGAGCCAAAGATGCGGCCTTTTTAGAAAGACATTTGTAGTGAGTATTGGTCCTAGTTTTTTTGCATCCATCAGGGACTCAAACTATGGTTCTCACGTCTCCAAATCCTTTCAGTGGATTGGCAGTGATTCTACTTGGACATGAGTGTTTACCAAAGCGAGCTGTTGGAGATTCAGCCCATGCCGTGATAAACCGTGGTGCGTTTGGGATTACCTGTTGAGCCGTACCTGCCCCTGGGATGCAGGTATGTGATGTCTGGGAAGATGTGGAGAAATGGCAGCAGCACATGCACAGGTGGGAGTGCGTGAGATCAGCAAGTCCCACGCATTTGCCTGTGTGCTCCCCACTGCATCTGTGTCCACATCTCCATCCGGGATTTCCTCTCAGCTTGAGATCCACACTTGGATCTCATAGAATGGTTGGAGTTGGAAGGGACCTTAAAGCTCATCTAGTCCCAATCCCCCAGCCACGGGCAGGGACACCTCCCACCAGCCCAGGTTGCTCCAAGCCCCGTCCAACCTGGCCTTGAACATCTCCAGGGATGGGGCAGCCACAGCTTCTCTGGGCAACCTGCGCCACTGCGTTTCCACCTTCATAGTGGAAAAACTTCTTCCCGATATCTAATCTAAATCTCCCCTCTTCCAGTTTAAAGCCTTCCCCCCTGTCCTATCGCTACAGGCCTTTGTAAAAAGTCCCTCTCCAGCTCTCTTGTAGCCCCCCTTTAGGGACCGGAAGGGCCTCTAAGCTCTCCCTGGAGCCATCTTTTCTCCCATCTTTCAGTTTAAAACTGTTCCCCCTCGTCCCATCGCTCCCCTCCCTCATCCAGAGTCCCTCCCCAGCTTTCCTGTAGCCCCTTTAGGGACTGGAAGGGGCTCTAAGCTCTCCCCGGAGCCTTCTCTTCTCCAGGCTGAACACCCCCAACTCTCCCAGCCTGTCCTCCCAGCAGAGGGGCTCCATCAGCCCTTGGATCATCTTCATGGCCTCCTCTGGCCCTGCTCCAACAGGTCCATGTCTTTTCTTCAACAGGTCCCTCTATGTTGGGGACTCCAGAGCTGGAGGCAGCACTGCGGGGGGGTCTCCCCAGAGCGGAGCAGAGGGGCAGA
>NW_009648636.1:903344-1048654 GCF_000708025.1 Charadrius vociferus
CGGTGGGCCTCTGGGGGGGGGAGGGTTGGGGGGGGGGGGAGAAGGGCATCCCGAGGGCTCCGTGGGGCAGTGGGAAATTCAGTTAGCTGCTGGCACGGTTAGTCTGAATCACCTGTATCGGTAGGCCCGGCTCTTTACAACAGGAGAAGTCGCAAAACCTCCCCACAAGTGGCTGAACACACCAGTGAATTTATTCTCCTGAAAGTTTTCCCATCCTTTCCTTTTTAGATCTTCCTATTCTCCTTCCCCGTGGCGTCTTGGCTCTGTTTAACTCCTCTCAGAATAACCTGCCTTGCTGAAGGGAGTCTCTGTCAGGTGAAAAAAAAAAAAAAAGTCCTCAGAAACAAATGCTATCTTTGTTTAAAGTTATTTGTGGATCAAGGTTGTGACTTAACTGTGAAATAGCATGGCTTTTATTTGCTTATATTAAAAACACAATAGCACATTAAAATAATCAAAGTCTTGGGAGGTAACTAGGCTGGAATGCAATTCAGCAGTGTGAGACTTTTAATGTAGGTTTTACAGTACCTCATCTCTCTTGTGAATAAATATATAATTAGTTGTAGGGCTTTTTTCAGCTTTCACTTTTGTGTTTTATTTGAAGAATCACTTCAGGGTAGAGATTATAATTGATAACGCTTTTAATCTTTCCCACTTTCTTCCGGAGGTCTGTAGCTATGTCATTAGGTGTTTATGTTTGTTATGGTCTGCTATATTATTTTATTGGTACATAATGTTATTTTAAAACCTGTTGTGTGTTGATGAGTGGATTAGATTTCCTGGGGACCTGTCTGAATTAGACTTGTGATTGCCTAATTACCCATGATTGTGAAGAATGAGAATCAATAAACAACGTCGTCCTTCTAGTCTCATGTTCCTCTTACAATACATTTGTATCACCTAGCACAGCATGGCCTTAATCTGCCTGTCATTGGGGAACAACTAATAGAGAATAGCAGATAGCACTGATATACCCGAGGGAGTTCGTGGACAGGGCAGCAGTGGCTGCTGCGTGGTGTGCCTGGAGCACGGCCTTCGGGCACAGTAAGGCACTGATGAACACCCCACCTGCAGTGGGAGACAGAGCGCTTCCACATCCACCAGCTTAGATGTAATGGGAGACAGCAAGAAAAGGGGTTAAAGTATGGATCCGCCCTTTCCCGGTTTCTCTCCTGTTTAAAAGTTGCAGCTACAATTAGTGAACCGGAGTATCTCCTGTTAACTCTTTGGATCTGTTGCTGGATACCACTGTGAGAGTTTTCAGGCGTGGGTATGGACGTGAGTGGAAGCTAACAGGTCCTCAGCACCTCTGAAATGCAGTGAGTTTTAAACAGACAACTATATGCATTTCTATGCAAGACACTGAAGTCCCAGCTGTTCTCCTGCATATTGTAGAACATTAACTTTGCCCATATCTTCTATATTAAAAATCCAAGGGCTCTGGTTAGGCCAAATATGTTAATCCCCCAGAAATCAAATGACAGCACAACCTGCAAACAGAGCATACGGAAGCAGAGATGCTGTCAGCGCTCAGTTCCTTGCAGTGGCAGGTTAGCCAGATCCCAGTTAGGAGAAGCACTCCTGGTCTTGTAGGAGGGGGCAAAATGGCCTCAAAAGGCCTTTACTGAATAGGGGCAACACTTTTCCCAGCCCCAAATTTGATGACCCCTAAGATCTTACATATATTAGGTATCAGCACCACCATTTGCAGTCATTTTCTGCGGCACTTCCAAACCACAGTGCAGCTTTGGTGTTTCTTCTCTAGCCACAGTCGGTCTGATGGTTCAGAAGAATTAAGTTGAGAAAAGTAGCAGGTGAATTTAGGTAGCCAGGCTTGAAGACTGGCTGAATGCAGCATTATTCCTGCGCACCTTTTCCAGGTGTTTTGCTGTCAACTGGAATTAAAAGCCCATGAAGATACAGTTGAGAGTCAGGGCCATCTAACAAATTCTTTGCATGGATTCTAACTAGCTCTTTTGATAGCCCTTGTTTTATCCCACAGCACTTCTGCTTCTTTCCTGCTGGTAGGTACAGAAAAAAATAATTTCTTCAGGTTGATTTTCCCCTGCCTCCATCGCAACTTTTCTCTTTTTGCCCACACTCGTGCTTCCCTGTCTTTCAGCTGAGGTTATTCAAGCTTTCTGTTTTCCTTTAGCTTACAAATTTCTCACACGCTGTAACCCCTGGGTTGCTTCTTACACCCCCCACTCAGAAATAGCCCTGGCTCTTTCTCACTGTGGGCTGCTCGCAGCTGACAGCCACAGCACCTTCTGAGTGGTTTGTGTCTCGGAAATAGTACTTTTCCTCCTTGCACTGTGTTCCTGGAGTGGGTGGTAGCCCTTTAGGCTTTAGCCCTTTAGGATGTGCCTCAGGTAAGGTGTCTGTAGGGTATCTGGGATGCGAGGAAGGAGGAGGGCTGGGAGACACGGTGCTCCTTCTCCAGATCAGCCAAGAGCGGTCCAAAGAAGAGAAAGTGAATTATGCAAGAGACTCCAATACCTCGATCAAATTTCTTTCTTAAGTTTCATTGGCAGACTTCAGTTTCACTGCTTCTGAGGTCAAACTATTATGTTGGGGAGTTTGTACTGCTGCTGTGTAACAGAACTGTGAGTTTCTAGAGGAGCCCCTCAGAGCCCCAGTGTGACGTAGGTCTTCCTATCAAACTAGTTTTCCATTAATTAAAAAAGTATGCACCCTAGATAGCGTGAACTCTCTGATAAGGATAGTAGAGACAAGTTATTTATCTTCAGCCTTTTAATACTTTTTTTTTGACCTTTGCTTATTTCTTCTGTGTTAGTTATTCACGTCTCTCACATATCCGAAATGTCTTTGCTGAAACCTGCAGGAGGATCATTGCTCTATTTTCTAGCTTCTCAATCTTGTCCTAATCAAAAATGTAAATACATGCATAATGATTTGCATGTCATTAACTTCAGAAAAACACTGTCATGCTAAAATCAATGTTTTTTGGAATCTAATTTTCCTGCCTGCCTGAGAAGTAGCACCTGGAATTCACAAAGCAAGAATTCTGAAAAAAAGAACTACTTTCATCACTGCTGTTTACTTTCTGCATTTTTCAGTTCAGCCAGGGAAGAACAATAATTTAAGAGTATGATGATGGTGATTTTTCTAACCAGTTTATCTCTTCAGTCTTCATACTTCAATAAAAAGCTTCGTTGCTTTTTTATTTAAAAATGAACAAACTTACAGCATACTTACACTCAACTTGCCAGCACTGATCTCGCTGTGATCATTTATGAACACAGCACCTAACACATTCCAGAAATTTCAGGCAAAGTACCTATACCTGTGGACAGGAACTCGCAGATTTCTGGGGAATACAGGGAAACCAGGAGAAAATAATGGCATTGGAGCTAGGGTGGCATTGGAGCTAGTGTAGCAGCGTAGCTGACCCTGGATTTCAGTTTCCCTAGCACACAGCTTTGTGTTCCAACTGAAAGATCAGGCTGTGAGTCTCTGTATGGAGCAATCAGTAGACAAGGATATGACACAGGCGCTTTGCCAGCAGTTTACACAAGTGTTTTTGCTTGAGATGCTGAGAATAAAAATTCTTGGGTTCTCGCTTGGTTGTGGAGATGATTGTCACTGACGTCTCAGAGATGCTGAGTGTATGTAGTAGACACAGTTGTTCTATCTTTGTAGACACAGTTGTTCTATCTTTAAGAATAAGCAGATGAGATTTAATTCATGTTAAACCCTAGGGTCTGAAAGGAGCCCTTGATATGCATCATTTGCCCAGAATTCAGGTCTTGTTTTAATAGGCTGCCTTCAAGTCAGTGAGTCTGTAAGCCAGCACAGGGTTACTTTGCATCAGATGCCACAGCATATAAGGGCTATCCCTATCTGAAAGCGCTCACAGTCTTTGAAGACAGGATTATCAGCAGTGCTGCAAATACTGTGTGCTGCTGGAGTGCTGTTTGTTAGAAGTGCACATTCTGGACCCCTTAGGAGCAAACGGAAAGTGCTACTATTATTGATGATTCGGTATAGCAGCTTTAATATGTCTTTTCTTTCAGGAAGGAGAGGGAAACAGTGTACTATATTTCTCTTGATACAAAGAAAGACCTACTTCTAAATGGTGAGATAAAACATAAGGCAAACTGGATCAGATTTAAGTTCAAATTATATTTGAAAAAGCATTTTGTTTTTCTTTGCTGTGATACATTTAGCATATGGGTCTGTCTGTTCTCTGAGATATGGTAGCTGTATTTCATGCTCAACATTGTTTCTAATAAATTTCTGTGTTAGAAGTAAACAGTATATGACCCCTCACTTTAAAAAGCCTTCCCCCCCAAAACCTACTAGGCTACTGTGTCCTTTTGATGGAAAGAAGCACAGGAGAGCAGTGCACCCATGTTCGCTCTTGAGCATTTATTCTTCTTGTGAGTGGGGGTCTGTTGCAGCATACGGGGAAAGGTGCGTTGTGCTCAGCAGTGTGAGCATGCTGTGAGGATCTTGATAGCTATGCATGGTTGAGCAATAGGATGCTTAATGAGGGGTTGCTGAACGAGGCAGTAAGTGTTGTGCACCTTCTTAGAGGCACCAGAGACCATGCCTTTACAATTAAATAAAATAGGCCAGTGGCTGTTCTCCATCCCTGAGGCCAAATGGCATGGCTCCCTTCTGCACACCTGAGCTTGCTTCCTTTCCAAAACGAACGAGACTGTTTGTCTGGGATGGATCCTGGGGTCTCTGAGTGCCCGTGCGCTTGCTCTCTGGGATCCCGGGGTGAGCGGGCAAAAAACGTGCTAGCAAAAGTGCAGGCAATTAAGCAGCATAAACAATCTGGCCTATATTGTTTACTAGTAAAGCTGTAGCTGTGATGTTCAGGACCTATGGCATCATTCTTCTGAAGTTGTTATTGCACATTCGCGTAGAAGGGGTTGTTGTATATAATTAATTTAAACCACTTTGTTCATAGAATCCACTTGGATTCTAAATGTCTCTGATTTAGGTTTTGGTAACACTGTTGTACTTAGCCATGTACACCAGTTCATCATTGCAATTTCAGATTCATATTGCACGCGTTCTTTTTGTTTAATTAAACTTTACTGACAAAATATCAGCAGAGTGAGTACTTGACAAAATTGGAGAATTGTGATGAGGATGCAGTAGTTATGGAAATACAGTACTGGGACTAACATCCTTTCAATTACAAACAGAGGATATTTACTCTGAGTAAATTTTGAAAGCAAACCTTAGAAAAACAGGTAGTTAAATGGTATTTTTATGTTCAACATAAAACTGTGAAGCTACGAAACCAGCAGTTTAAGCTTTAAATCTGAAAGTTTAATCACCAGAGTGTAACAGAAGATACATTCAACAGTCCTTATTCTGATTATCAAGGTGGTACTCCTTTAATCTGTGTCAACATTGCAATATAAATATTTTAAATCATCCAGTCATTCCGCTGTCATGACTTTTACCTGGGGATGCAAGAAGAGGCTCTGTATCTTGAATAGTTTGTGACTTCTGCAGGTCATCCTTTTGGGTTGTTAAGTCTCAGGTAGGGAGATCTGTTTCTGGGTCATTTACAATAGCCGATACTTACTGATGTACCAGCTAGAATGAAGCCCTACTAGAATACTGAGGAAAAAAGGGGCAGATGAGAAAAAGGAACAAAGACGACAGATATTAAAGAAGGAGAGAAGTAGAGATGGAGAGAAACGACCAAGAGTGAAGTCTGTCACAGTTAAGGTGTTGCATTATGTTAATCATAACCAGGGAGAAAGTGTTTGCTGACCTTAATGGGGGATGTATGGGTAAAAATAATCAGTGGAAAAGGCAACAAGAGAAGTATTAGAAAAAGTCCATAAAATGCCACGTATTTAATCCTGCTGGTAGAAGAATCTCTGTTGATGGTGAAAACTAACGTCTCTGTTTCCTACCCCGTAAGAAATGTAAAATTCTGTCCCAAATTTAGCTTTACATCTTACATACCCTTTGGCTTTCTCCATTCCTGATTGAAGTGGTTTTCAGTTTCTTCATTAGTTGTAAAAGTTGCAGTTAGTCAATTTTGCAGCGAAAAGTCTATGGTGCTGACTTAGGTCTGAAAGTCTCAAAGTTACTTGCCTCTTCTTGGGATACATTTTAAGTGTCCCCTCTCCAAATTTTTTTAATAAGAAATCTGGACCAGTCGTCTTGGTAGTTTAAGGTGTTGCTGACAGTGCGTTATACACCAGCTCCAATCTAATTTTTAACCAAAATGTGGGCTATAATGAAACTAGGCATATAATTAAAGAATTCGAGATGAGACTTTTCTGAGTACAAAAAGATGCTTTTGTAATGAGAAAGCCTGTGCTCAGATCCCATCAACCTATTTTGAAAGGAGGGCTGATGGCAGAAACTGTGATCTGAGGTAGGCTGTTAGTGAATCCCTTGGTGTTCCTTGTGTGTATTTTGAAAGTGTCTTTTTCCAGTGAAAGAGTGATGGGAATAAGGTGTGTCACTGGAAACGACGTTGCCTCTTGGTTAACAGTCACATTTTGCTTAAAATTGTTGTGTATTAATGTTTTCCCATTTCCCCACTGTTTTCAAGTGTTTTACTGACCACTGTAACAGATGGGGATTTTTTCAGTTAATCATAAAGTGTGCACTGAGTTCCTCCACCATATAACGCCCCTTATGAAGTTATGAAACCGGAGGTATTCCCACCCGAGTCATGCCCCACTGCCGTGCTGCAGACGGGGAGGAGGAATCGGATGCCTGCCGCCACCGCTCACCTCCCCTCTGGAGGACTTTCAAAAGACCTGGTCTGATGAAAAATGGAGTGTAATAAAACTTGTACCACTTGCCAGCCTTTGGGTTACTCCCAGGACATGTCCTTACAGCTTCGGTGTTAGCCGTAAGAGTAAATTTTAAACTGGCAGGTAACTGACCTGCGGAAATCTTCCACTAGCTCTTTTAGAGCAGCTGCTTTCCAATTAGGTTCCTGTTACAGCATGCCATCACTGTAGCAAGCTGAGTAATTTGGCCCATTAATTTAGTCTAGCGTGTATACATATCTGTAGCCATTATTTCTGGAAACAGATTTTTAACTACACTATAAATGATCGTGGCTATATGAAACATTATGTCTCTCTTAAATGATATCTATCCAATTAGACAATATTCTCATAGGACATGACTTTGGTGTAGTATATCGTTATTAGTTTTGTTATTATACATTACTTTAATAAGAGTGCAGAATGATCCTACCATCAGTGCAGTGGACTGTACAATTTCTGTCTTCTCCAGCAAATATTAAGATAGGGTTCTCTGAAGCATATTATAGCCTGAAAAACATAAGCAAGAAGATGATACTCTTTCCTACTACTCATTGTCACGTATCCTTTGTGTCTTCCTAGGAATAATAAAAAGAAACGTGACTGTTGGCCAGTTTGTTTTTTTAACTTCATCCTTGGTTGTTTTATATATTTTTTCAATAGTAATGTCTTGTATTTACTCCCAGAAGCTGGAATTGCTGTGGGGGCAACAAAAGTTGATGTGTACCTAAAGATGTAGTTTGGCTTTGTCATTGCCCCTCTCTTACCATGTACTGATACGCTGTTCAGATTAGACCTGAAAAAGCTGAAAAGTTTAAAATTGAATGTTTTTTGGTAGACAAGGCTTGTCTACAGCAGGCAATTGTAGTTTATAAGCATGTAATTCCTATAAGGATCAGCAAGATATGTCAGCTGTGGGTTCCTGAGAGGAGGGATCTAGATGAGGACTCAAGCAAAGAGACACCTCTTTGTTTTTTTCACTACCTGCGATCATAATGAAGCAGGGCCAGGAACCAAGGCAAAATTGTGGCCTGCGCTGAATGGACTAGAGGGCTTTACTGCTTTAAAATATATTTAATTAAGGGTTGGTTTGGTTTCACCTAACTTTAGTGGTTTAAGCACCTTCCGTGGTGAACAGAGAATGGTCCTTCTGGAGATCCCTTCTTTCCATGTGGCTCAGCCATCTCTGCAAGGGCAAGTTTCTCTCTGCCGCCTGAGCTCTCAGGGATGGCAGATCTGGCTCCTGTATCACATGAAAGTCTGCATTTGTGCTCCGGTGGCTCTCTGGCTTGAGAGAGGAGGATCTGAGGAGCTTCCAGGTGCAAGGCTGGCTGCTCTGCTTACTATCGTCTTCTCTCTAAAATGGGCTTGAAACCTGCTTGGGAAGTCAACAGCCCACAGAAATTTAACGCTTTTCCCATTTCTCACTTTCAGCCCTGTTACATCTACTTTTATCCATCCGCTCTCCCTCAGAAAGCACAAGCCCGGCAGGACGGAGGAGCAATCTGCAGACTCGCCTTTGTGGGCACCAGCTGCCCTACGAACGACTCCGCTCTCGGACAGGAGGTAAGGTCATACAGGGGAAAAGAGGTTTCTCACATGAGGGAGGAGCAGTCTCAAGGTCGGCACCAAATATCCCTCCTCACCTTTCACCCCACAGAAGTTGTCTTGCACCTGCGGATGCGTTTTTTTCTCTGTTTCCTTTCCCTCGGCGGTAAGTCCGAGATCTCCCCCGTGCTGTCCTCTGTGTAGTTACAACTGTGTGAGGGTGCGGGCTGGTGACAGAGAGGCAGCCATCCCTCTCCTCCTGCAGTCCGACATTAGTTTCAAGGTTTCCTACGACTCCCACTGCTGCTGATAGTCGCTGCGTACCATCTTTACAGTTTGTCCTCTGGTGTCTGCCAGCTTACGAGCCTGTAGCTGAGGTGTTATCTATGCTTTGTAAATACCATGAGCACCACCTGCAAAACTGAACTGAACTTACCATTTTTTTCCATCTGACAAAAAAGCTTTACAGAAGAAAAACTTTTTTTTTATTTTTAAATGCTCCTGCTGCATGAACCAGAAAAGTGTACGTCACCTTCCCATCAGCATGGTGTTTACCTGATAGCGAAGATTACCCCTAAACAAATATTTGAAAATGTTATCGTGGAAGAACTGAGCTTTTGGCAAATTCTGCTTTTTACTCTGGCCTTTGCACTTTTACAGTTAGGTTTAAAAAGTAACATTTTTGTGAATGCTGCCAAGCTTTTCAGTCATCTGTAAAATGAATGTGCAGAATAAAGCAATGATGTGAAATTGTTAGACTTCAAAACCCGTGAAAAACATTTCAGGAACAAAAGTGTTTATTTTACATCCTTTGACATCCTCAGCTGGTGTCAGCATCTCTGCTGAAGTAAGTTATTTATGCCATCTCAGAGCCGACTTCAAAATCACCAGTGTTAATGCAAAGAGCAGGCACTGTGAAGCAGCCTTTAAATGCCACATGGAAGAAAGTATATCAAGGTCTCTAAAAGATCCATACGACAAAAAATAGTCCAAGGTAGTATTTTGCTTTTTTATGCTTCTGCTTTCCCCTTTCCTGTGATATCCCAATAACACTGTATTCTTCGTTTTTTCTTCCGGGAAGAGTGACACCTCCCACACAGCTGTGCGCTGTCACTGTGGTGCCTTATATCTCACGGAGTTGGATCATAATGTGTCACTGTTTCTTTGGTTTCCAGTGGATTATATTTCTAACCCCAAATGTCTATATACAACAGTGTTCTTGTGTCTGATGGCTTTTCTGCCTTCCCTTCTATTGAGGACACGATCTTCATTTTCAATGAGTTCCTGAAATAAAAACCTGCCGTATGTTTCAAAGGCAGAAAAGAGGAAGAGGAGCCTTTTCTAAAGTTCAACTGAAAACATTTCCCTGAAATTTTGTCTCCTGTGGTAATCCACTTATTTGGTACAAATTTCTTTTCTGTCAACAAAGCTGGACTAAAACTTTGAGGATTACTATGAAACTTTCCTCACGTGAGACTTCAGATTGACAAAGAAGGTGTAAAAATCCATTAAATTAAACTAATCAGACTACTTTTTTGCTTCTTTTTTTGCAAAGCTCTCTTACTTGCCAAACCGGATGGGACAAAAGTACAGTGCTAATTACACTGAATGTAGCAGTTTAACAATGTTCCCAGCTCTTGATAATGCACTTTTGCAGACAATGCATACTGGCTTTTTTTGTACAGTTTGTTCATGCTTACTATTTTTACAGTGACAGAATATCGTGTAGTGAAAAATGACGTGTAGTAGTATATTCATTATATTTGTATTTATTGATACCTAAGATTCTATACTTTTTAACCTAAACTGAAAATAATATCATGCTGAGGTCTTCAGGTATCAACATCTTACTGGTCATCTAGAAGTGTAAAATGGTCCCGTGGCGTATCAATGGCCTTTCGTAGCTTGTATTGCATATCAGTGTAATCGTTAACCCAAGCCTTGCTCCACAATGTTGTTGCAAAATATTTTGTTCTTATTTTTTTCCCCTCTTAGCATTTGGCTATAGCTGATTTTTTTTTTATGAAATTACTGTTCAGTGTTTCAGCTTCTCTCCAGTTCTGTCAACTCTCACTTTGAGAGCTACTTTTAAATATCTTTCTTTTTTATTTTTTTTAGCTGCTTGAACTAGATGGTAGCTTTAGCTTTTCAGTATGGAAATTTGGGATTTTTTCTTTCTTTTTTTTATTGTTTTGTAAACAGTTTATTCTATTGTAATCTCTCAGTAAGTAACTACGATTTTGAAACATTTGTAGAGTGAGAAGCATCACATGTACAAACATTTAAATATGTCATCTCTGAAAGGCATCTATTCAACTGGTGACCAGAAGGGTGAACAAGATTACTTGTTTTCTAGACCTTTATTTATGTGCCAGTTGGTTAAGAGATAAGGACTTAAGCCTTCCACATAAATATTAGATCTTTCCCTGAGTAATAAAGAAATCCTGTGATTGTGGAATCAGATTCACAGATGCAAAACAGCAAGAAATTAAAGCTCAATATTGAAAATGAACAAAAATGAACTTAATTTCTGCTTTAGACTTTCTTTCCACTGAGCGTGTGGAATCACATCAGTGGGCCTTGGGTCCCCTTGGGCACTTCTGGCTGATGCGCAAGTTCTTGATCTCCTAAACGTCTTACGTTTCAGTGTGCTGAGTCCCAATGCTTCACCCACAGATTAATTTTAGCAGTTTCTCATGAAATGTATACAAATGTTGCATTGATAGTTGCAAATACATACAAAAATGTATGTGCTCCAGTAGCACCTCCAGGTGTTAAACAGGTGGCATTTCGTCTTGCTGCATACTGTAGAGAACATTGGTTATGCCATGAAAACTGTCTGGCTTAAATGTCTTGTAAAAATGGAATGCAAAAAAACCAATCAAACAAAAAACCCAACAATAAAGCTGGACGAAATAATCAGTTTATATATTCCTGCTGTAAAAAAATTTGGGCATAATTTTGTCAGTTCAAACTATGCTAATATTATTTCAAAGTGAATTAATAAATGTATTAAATACTTGAATAGTATCATGCATTTAGAAAAAGTCATGTAACCATTGAAGTGAGTCTATTAGGTAACCATAAATACTGGCTGCAGTTGACTGCAGGAAAAAAAAATCATTGTACATTTTTGCTTCATGACTGTCTTGTATACTTGATATTCCTGCCATGTGACAGTCTGAGAGGCTGGTGCAGGGGTGTCACACCTTGTACTCTACCTGTGTCTGTAAGGGTTATTTGGTTAATGCTTATTTTAGTTTCAGCCTTAGGGAGCTTGTGAAGTCTCTGTCACTGAACACTCGTAAGAACAAGTAAAAGCTCCGTGCTGGGGTGCTGGGATATACCTAGGTCTATTTTATCTAAACACCTTCTTGATGTCTGTTTGGCCCTAAATTGCCTGGTATTCGATCTGCCTGAAGTGGTCAGCTAAAAGCTTGCTGGAAAATAGTTTATGAAGCTGAGAAGGTGTAATTGAATTTATTTTTCCTGAACAAATTTATTCACTGAATGTTACACGCTAGTTTTTTCTGCTGATGATAATCAGTTAATTGTTTTTCAAAAATTTCTTCATTATTTCACCCGTGTGTGTGAGGAAGACCAGAATCCCTTGTTCACTAGTGTAAAGCATTTTGTCAAAAGAACGTGTAGCCCTGGCATCCTTTCTGGAGTCAGGATGTATCCAGTGTGAACTGGGTGGTCTGGAACAGGGGGGTATAAACTCCTGCTCTGATTTCTGGATGTGGATCATTTCATTAATGGACTGGCTGGTAATGGGGACATGCCTTTAATTCAGGCTTTCTTAAAAATGGCAGAGCGTGGCCAATTCCCGACAGCCTCGCTGAATTATAATGCTTTCAGAAGACTCACTAAAGTAGTTAAAAAATATTCCAGGTGCACCCATCAGTTGCTTAGTCGGATGAATGCAACAGGATGTCTGTGTTCCCTGGCTGGAGCTGCTCAGAGGTAAATGGAGAGACTGTTGGTATTGTCACTTCTGGCAATTTATAAAACTCACTGGAATGATTGAAATTACCTTTCCATGTACTTGTCTTCCATTGCAAAGGTTGTCGTGATTTCTCAGGTCATGATGGAACATGTTGCCCTGAGGACTGTTCAGTGAGGTCTCCTAAATGACAACATCAAGGTGGTCCGTCCTTTGTAAAATGCTTAGGTTTCTATAAAGAGAAAAGAGTGCAGTGACCCAAGAAGAGGGTTGTTTTTTTTTCAATTTCTTGAAAAGATTAAAAAGAAACGTATTTCAAAACCAGTGAAAATAAAACTGTGTGTAAGCAGCTGACAATTATGTGCGTTGGGAACCTTTTTTTGCATTACTAAGGTACAAGGTTTTCATGTACTACATTTAAGCTCAAGATCAGAGAAGTATACAGAAGAAGAGCTTCTGCTGACTTTTAGTTCTACCAAAGTAAATGTTATTTTAGTTCTACTGGCATATTCCTGAAAAGAAGCTGCAAACAAAGTTAGGTTGGTTCAATAGGATTTTATTATGGCAAGAGAAATATGTAAGTTAGATTTTAGTCTGTCTTACCCAGAGCATTCACATCCACTTCATCCCTTGCCAGGAAAAAAACCTTTACCCGCTCGCTCTGTGTTTTATTTCTTATTTACTGGATTGCATTCCAGAGTTGCTGTGGAGATTGCTGTTGTAAATGTCATTGCTGGCCATGTGATAAAGGGAGTGTTACCTACCAAAGTCTTTGGTAAAAGTCTTCTCCCTCTCTCAGCCGAAATTTAACAGGCTGTTAAAAGGAGGGACTGTAAAAACCTTCAGGCCAGGCAAGTATGGGGAAGAGGAAGACGGAGCAGCTATCACTGAGGGCTGGACGTGGGTGGAGGGAGTAGGACTGGTTCCCTTGCAGAACAGTCCTAGAGCTAGAGGAGCCAAAGAGCAACGAAGCTGAAAGTCAAACATTGTCATCCTTTGACTTTTCTGGGCTTATTCTGACTTAAGCTGTGCAAGGAGAAAGGGTAGTGTGTAGCTATAGGATACTTGCATTAGTCCTGGTTACAGGGATTGTCACAAATGCTGGCTGTCCTTTAATAAGCAACAATTCAGATATCTTGTAACTGTATCCTTTATTTAAGGTTGAACAGAGATGATCAGTGTTGTAATAGGGGATTAGGTTATATAGGCTTGAGATGATAAGGAAAATAATATACTTGAGGTTTGAGAGAAGTACAGACAAAACCTGGAAGGTCTCATCTGAATCATTGTATTACATCATTCATGTACGATGTGTAGTCCTTCAGCAGCAAAAGGCCTCACGGGGATGTTGATAACATTGTTTAAAGCAGTTTATATAGTGCAGTCAATATGAGTAAAAATAGGTTTGTTTTCTTTTTTTTTTTTTTAAGTCTATATTGGCTGTGTATCTGATGCTTAAGTAAAAACTTTAAGAGTAGGGCAAATATACTGCAATATGTCCCATTCTCGCCTCTGGGCATCTGTGTTGCAGAGGGTTTATTTAAAGCTCAGTCATGTAGCCTGCATGCAGAACAGTTTCTCAGTGAACTCAGGGTCTCAGACGTCTGTGTGTCACCTATGCCATGGAGGGATGGATTGCGTACCAGTAACTGCTGTATTGTGATATTCAAGTTCTAATTTTAAAGTATGCTGGTTTTAATTTTCAGACATTTACATTGTGTTAGGCATGAACAGGAAGGTCCTGAGAAGAGGACCAAGGGCATAATTTTTCTGTAAAAGATTTAGTGTGAGATAATTCTTTCATACTATATATCTCTGCATCTCATGAAGGATGTCATGGAGTTGGATGAGATACAGAGGGAGAATAAAGAAGCTGTGACTTCAGTTTGGAGAGGAGAAGGCTGAGTGAGAAAGAACTGAGGTTTTCAAAATCATGTAAGTGGTGGATTAAGTGTATGTGGACTGTTGTTCTGCCACATGCTAAAAATTGAAATTTCTAGTTGAAATTCGTAGATTGGTTTAGAACAGGAAAAGTACATTTTCTCACAGTAGTTATTGTACTGTATAGGCTTTGTAGTACGTGACTACCAAGATGAAGCTTCTAATAAGGGTAAGTAAGAGTCTTCTTGGAACGATGCAAAAAGATTTCCGCTAATGCTATCTGAGTAGGACTGGGTTAAACCCAGACCACGAGATCTGAATACTCTTGAACTGGGGAATGTATTGACCTCAGCCTTGCAGTTCTCTGCTTGGTGTAGTAAAGAAACCTGGTCAACGCTGGCAACAAAGCATTGCCAGCGTGACGGTTGTTGGAAGACATTTAGGAATTGAGCTTGATTTCGGGAGAAGAGAATCTGATTTTTTTCTTTTTTCCTTCTCTCTCTGTGAAACAGTGTCATGATGGATAGCAGGTTTTCAAAGCATCTAGGAGCTCCAAAAGTAAACCTTAGTGTGTTATGGGGAAACTCGGTAACCTCTGAATTGAAAATGTTACCTTTCAGGTGGGACTTTTGCTGATAATGTTGTGTTTTAAGCTATTCAAAATATTATTTGCAAATTGAATGACAGATAATAAGCATAAATATCCAATTTCCTAATTAAGATGCTAATAGGTCATTAACAACTGATTCTGTTAGCACTTAGTGATGATACTTAATTCGGGTTGCTTACTATTGTGTTTGCATTTATTGGTACTAATGAGGCATGCAAGTTACTCATGTGATTTGTCCTCTGAAGATTTATCGGAAAAATGCTCCTATAAACGTAGTCCTTATTGTTTTTCCCTCAATACCATTTATTCCCTTTTCTGTTTCCTACTAATAATCAAGTAGTTATTATTTCCATGCCCATAATTTCCAGGCAAGTGTCCTGTGAAATTTATGGTCAGAGAATGTTTTCTGTACTCCTTTTCAGCGCCATGTTAACTTCTTCTGATTTGTCTGTGATTGGTCATGTTACAATGCACATAATACCAATAAGAAAGTATAATGATATGACTGTTGGAGTTGAGATGCCACTCGCATGGCCCTGCTGGTGAGGAAGGTGAAGTGGAGGTGGGAGGTGGATGGAGAGAGACAGAGAATCATAGAATGGTTTAGGTTGGAAAGGACCTTGAAGATCATCGAGTTCCAACCTCCCTGCCATGGGCAGGGACTCCTCCCACTAGACCAGGTTGCCCAAGGCCACTTCCAGCCTGGCGTTAAACACCTCCAGGGATGGGGCCTCAACAACCTCTCTGGGTAACCTGTTCCAGTTCCTTACCACCCTCAAAGTGAAAAATTTCTTCCTAATGTTTAATCTAAACCTGCACTCTTAATCTAAACCTGCACCTGCACACCAGTTTAAAGCCATTTCCCCTCATCCTATTGCTACATGCCCGAGTAAAAAGTCCTTCCCCAGCTCTCCTGTAGGCCTCCTTTAGGTACTGGAAGGCTGCAATAAGATCTCCCTGGAGCCTTCTCCTCTCCAGGCTGAACAGCCCCAACTCTCACAGCCTCTCCTCGTAGGAGAGGTGCTCCAGCCCTTGGATCATCCTTGTAGTCCTCTTCTGGACACGCTCCAACAGGTCCATGTCTTTCCTATGTTGGGGACTCCAGAGCTGGATGCAGTACTCCAGGTGGGGTCTTACAAGAGTAGAGTAGAGGGGCAGAATTGCCTCCTTTGAGCTGCTGGCCACACTTCTGATGCAGCCCAGGATATGGTTGGCCTTCTGGGCTGCGATCGCACATTGCCAGCGCATGTTGAGCTTCTCGTCAATCAGCACACCCAGGTCCTTCTGAATGGCATCCCTCCCCTCCAGTGTGTCTGCCTTGCCAAACAGCTTGGTATCATCGGCAAACTTGCTGAGGGTGCACTCAACCCCACTGTCCACGTCGCCGACCAAGATGTTGAACAGTACAGGTCCCAGTACCAACCTGCAATGCACGGTATGGCCAAACTGGGCCATGGCAGGTGGGCTTGTTAATGTGGCACCAAAACAGATTTTGCCTAGATCACAGTGGATAGGTTAGATTCATGGTTTTGCCTTAACGCTCATGGTATTTTTTCTGGCTGAAGCTATGGCCCATAATCTCACTGAGGCAGTGATGCGGTTTCTCGAGAGCCCTCGATGAGTTTTGCTCCAGGAACGTGCTCAGTTGCGCTTTGAACATATGCTGAGTGTCAGTGATCGATGGTGTCCTGCGGCAGTGAGTTCCTCAGCTTCATGGTGCGTTTTGAGCTTGGGAGATTCACTTGCTGTTTCTTACACCTTTTGTTAGAGGAGGTATTAAGTACTCTGATTTCTCCAGGCACTCGTAATGGTACATACCTCTCAGTAAACTTTCCCCAGGCTTAAAAAGTTGTAATACATTTTTTTCTTTTGTGCATGCTAGCTGTTTTATATATTTATTTTCTTTGCCAACTTTCTGTGTCTTTTCCAGTTCTACCCTGGCCCTGTCAAGCCTGGGAGGAAACTGAAGAAGACAGGGAAAGCGTAGGGCCAGGAATTGCATTTCATGTATTTATAACATCACTTAATATCTTTCTTTTTGTTCTTTATTTTTTTTTCCTAATATTCTAGTTAATCTTGTGAATACAGCGCATAAAACTGACATTTGCAAAATACTGTCTGTCTTGAATGGCAGTAATTAGCTCCATTTCCATTGCTGTATGTGTAGAGCTGTTTTTGCCCATGTCACTTCATGTTTATCAACTTCATATTTGATTTGCCATTTTCTTATCCAGTCATCACTTTCTCCTGCTGCTCCCCGCAGCCAGCTTCTCTCCTCCCTTCAGATTTCTCCTAGACCTTGTTGAACGTTAAGCTGGAAACACTGAGTATGATGTAAGTTTTGCTATTTGATGTAGCTCCGTGGACAGCTAGTGATTCCTTCCCTGTAGGAAATAGGATCCAGAGCTGTTCTTTGGAGGAAGAGCTCTCTTGGGAATCCCACAGGATAGCTCAGAGAGGTCAGGCTGCTCAGATCTTACTCTGTGGATTTTTTCCAGTACTGGCTTTTACAGCTATTTTGTGCTGCCTGCTTTTATTTATTTCTTCCGTGTAATCAGAAATGTATATTCCGTCACCTAGAGATTAAAGAATTTCTTAATAGAAGCAATATACATCTTTCAGCAAAAGAATATTTTTATCTTTGAAATGCGCAAGTGTGCTCTTCACAGTTCTAAATACTTTTTTTTTCTTTCTTTTTAAGTGTGTGGTGCACCTTGGAATTGTAGCTTAGGTCAGGGTGACACCATGCACTGTTAGCTTTGCTTAATTCCTGACAGGCATACACCTTGTATTTTCAGGGGGAGGAAGGGAAGGGTTGTTTCTGTCTTGAGATTTGAATCAAAATACTCTGTTTCTTAGGGTAAAGATCACTCAAACAGAGCTTACAACTACCCCTTCTATATGAATATTTGAATTCACTTAACAGGCTACATGGCCATATATGGCTTTGGGGCATATTAACATTTATTTTTTCTGCATGGACGGTCAGTTCTTCATATAGCAAGCTACAGATTTGTAGAGCTGGCTTAGAGACCTGTAGTACCTGAGTGCCTTTTTATAGGTATATGTGACTTTTTCCATACCTTATATTTTGGGGATGCATTTTCCTAGTATTATGTTATTTCATAGTATTTATGGGGTTAAATCAATAAATTTGTGGATAACAAAACTAGGTCACATGGACGAGACTAATTAACCTGTATATAGACAGATAAAACCAGTGAAGGGAACAAGCTGTGAATGAAAGAAACCTATCACAAAAAGCAGCAACACCCATATTTGAAAGTTAGGGAAAAAATGATGTGCTTTCTTTAATTATATTTATACTTTCTAAGTTCTAGATGAATCTGAGTTTGTAAAAATTCAAGGCCCTAAATTACATTCATATTGTGAGTAGGGATACAGCGCCGAATGAATCCCCTGTGGAAATTATAGCCGACATTCTGTGCAGTAGATCCTTACTGGAAAATCCAAACAAATAAACAAATCAATGCCTGGTGTAACTTCGTTTACTGCAACATGAGCAAGGATTTCATATCTGTGGCTCAGACGCTTTGTTGATATTAATAAATGAAGTTCCACTAATGTGCTAAGTATCTCTGTGGTGGTTCGGAGAAGGGACAGTATTTTTTACTTTTCCACAGCACCCAAGTCAGCAGACCTTTAATTCAATACTCTGATAATAAATGAGCTAAGTCGTCATACGTGGTATATGCAGCCGTGTCTCCCAGGCACGTCAAAAGCCAAACAAGGCTCATCGGGATAGGGATCGTGCCATCCACATGAAGGAGGTGCAATTGGGCAGCGGGGAGATGGATGGGTGCAAAGCTGCCTGCCAAAACTCAGCGCCACTGCAACAGCCTTACTGCCGAGAGTAAAACCCGTGCATCACTGATACACCCGTCCAAAGCTCATGTTGTAGCATCAGTAATGCTATGCGAACACAGGTAGCACAATTGCCGAGATGTTACGAGGGGCAGTCAGGACTGCACAGCTGTGTCTCGCCGGTGCTCGACTGGAGACCGCTGGAGTCAAGTGTCCTTTTCATAAAATGTCAGAGGCTGCCTTCTTAGGGGTTTCTTTCCTGGTGTAATTCTTTTGTCATGAAAACTTCAGTGTATTTTCAGCACAAGTAAATAAGCGTTGCATAATTTGGTTGATTGGCATGGGTTTTATTCTTCTAACTTGAGATCTCCGCTGAGATTTGTGTACATCTGTCAATTTTATTCTCCTTTCTCCCATCCTTTTATCAGAGAACACGTGTTTGCCTGGGAACAGTGGCTTCCCTGGGGATGATGGGTTGTTAATAAGACTCAGAATTGATACCTGCTTGTTTTGAAAAGAGATTGTGATCTTAGTGCATTGCTTGCATGTGGCTATCCAAAACGTGCAAAGACTTAGGAATTTGTAAGTTGTGGAAAGCTTTGCTATTCTTCCATTTGTTGTGCTTCCAGTTTCACTGAACCTGTTTGCTATCTGTATGCGTAAAGGAAAGAAGAGAATCCTATCCTAGAGTAGAACTAGTCATTTAAAAGACAATGTATTGTCCGTACAGATCCCTAAGATCTGCTTCCGCTTTACATATCTGCTGTGTTAAAGCACATCAATATGTGTTGTAATATAAATGAGTCTAATCTTGTTGAATAATCTCCAATACATGGAGATAATCCCATTTAGGCAGCTCAAAAAATTCGTGGGAATGTTTTGTTACTTGCTATACTTACGCTGTTAAGTCTTACTCATTGTGAACTGTGCTCATAGCACGTTATGAGCCTTGTGTTTTCTTGTGTTTTTGTTTCTTTATCTGGTTCCCTCCCAGCTCACACATTTCACAAGTTAAATCCAAGGCTGGATTAGGGACCTCCGTTCCAGATCCTGTTGAATCGAGCGATTGCGTTTGGGAAGGCAAACTCTCTCCTGGAGTCTGCCTGAAATCTGCTACAAGGAAAGGCTCACGTGCTGCTCATTTAAAGGGCATCCTTCTGTGTACGATGTTAATGGAACAAGAAAAATGTATCCCTGGTGATCTGGGATAAGCTGAACAGCTTGTATTTTGTGTGGTTTTCACTTTTTCTTGTTTGTTTTGCTTATAATTTTCTCAACGAAGAGGTTGTGCCCCATCAGATTAATTAGGCCTGATGAATTTTCTTGAGATCAGGCGGCAGCAGCTCTTAACCTTTGTAGCTTGTTACAGGCATGGTGATTTACTTGCTAAACCTTGACAAAATTTTACATCAGCACAAATGTTTTCTTCACTATTGACATGGCTGTCATAGTATTTTTAGTAAGAACAGTTTAATCTTCCATGACAGGTTGATCAAATTATTTGGAAGATATTGCTGCATTTTATCTTGCATTTCTATTTCCTTTAAATGCTGTTAGCATGATATAAGCTAGTTTTTTTTCTTCTGATAATGGCAGGTGTTTTTCTTAACCAAATTTTTAACCCAACCCTCCCAAATACTAACAATCCTGTCCTCTTACAGCAACCTAAAAATGTTGCCAATAAGCTGAACTGAACGGGAATGGATTGACCTGTGTGTTCACAACACTGGAGTTTCAGGCAAGACCTGGTAGTTGAATAATTGACTTCTGAGCAGGTTGGCTCTCCTTGCACAGGTCAGCCACAACTCCAGTTTCTCCCCCTTTCATTACTCCATCTTTCTTCTCTCTTCGCTTACCATAGCTCAGCTGGGAAATTTAATAAATTCCCGTGCTTCACTAAAATTCCCGTCTTTAAGAGAATGATAAAGAAACAGAGTCTGCCACTGCCCTCAGTGTTCTGTGATTTATAACTGGGGGAAATAATCTCCCTCCTGTTGTCAAAATGGTAACAAGTGTTTCCACAACGTGGCAATGATTGTTTAGATGGTACATGTAAATAAAAAAGAGCCATCTGGACTGCTGAAAGCATGGCAAATACAGTACTCCACTAGTTTGAGTAGATTAAGGCTGTTTCTTCCTTTTAGGTAATCGTAATCTGTGGATTTCATTCACTTCTTTTTGGTCAACAGCTGGTAACATTTCCAACCCTTTGAATGTGCTGGAGTCTAAAAAACAAGCAGCCTGCTTTTATTTGGTAACTATAATTGATAGGCTTTCCTTTGAGTTTAGACTCAAAATCTGGTTACAGGTATAGGTAGAAAATGGGTCTTTCTGTGAATCTACGTTTCACAGTTGTCCACCTTCTCATAGAACAAAAGAGTAGAAATTTTGCATTGCAAAATGGAGTTGGGCAGATCTGATGAGTGACATGAAAAATGGCATCCAAGGTGAGCACCCTCTGGCTTTGCAAAAAGCGTTTATTATTTATTAGTTATCATGGATTTTGCAGTATTCGGGAAATGAAATAATTATGAGCCATGAACTGAGGATGACACATTTTTCTTTCATTACTGATTGCTTATAATTTGCAGTAATACTTATTACTTTAATTATATTGCCATTTTATGTTTAAATAAGCATAGGAAGTAGGTATTTTTCTTTCTATAACTGAACATTTTTTTTAACCTACTACAAACGGGCAACAAAAATGCAAGATCTGATTCTAGTCTTTGCTTTGTTGTCATAAACTCAGAATTTAAGCTATTTGGAAGTATATTATTCTTTATATGCCATGGCTTTCCTGGTAATATGAGTCTCTATAAGCTTACGTTTTGGAGTGAAAATGTTTCATTTTAGAAATACTGAACGTAGGCATTGAACAGGTTTCACATAGACTATTAGCAAGACATCCAGGTATTTTTTTGGGATGGAAAAGGATTGTTGGCAGCGTACGTTTTATTCTTGAACTTGCCTTTAATGATCAGTCTGAGTATTGTGTATACCGCAGTCATTTTAGTGGCTACAGACCGTCCCTTAAAGAAATGCCAGGTGAAAAAATTGCTTCATGTGGTCGCTTCTTACTTGAATTCTCCTTTGTTGATGACACGCTCAGAGGTCTCAAGCATCCTCATCATATAAGTTAAACCATGCTCTGCTTCACGTGATTGTCAGGCCAACTGTTTGGAATACAACTGCTATTTAAATCTCTTGCAAGCTGTTCTGATCCTGACTCTTCAGTGTTTTCCCTAAAGGGACCTTTTTAATGAAGGTTAGACTACACTAAGTAACCTGTTAGAGAAGCCAGCAACCAGGAGTGGTATGCTCTGAATTTGTGGTTGTCCCACTTTATGAGAGGAGGAGGGAAATCTAGAAAGCTGTTGCCCTGTAAGTGTTCCTACTACAGGTCCTGTACCTGGGGAATCTCTCCTGTAAAGCGGCACACTGATGCGTTGGGTTAGAAGTTCTGTAAGACTGTTTGGGCAGCAGTGCTGCCCACTAGCATTTTGAATTTGGGAAGGATTTTTGCCAGTTACTGTGCTTGTCCTATTTAAACCCCCTGACTATTTGTTTTTTTCTTAAAAATGGGGAATGTTTGGATGACAGACCTGAATTCTGCCTAAATCGGATCAGCTAGTTACATATTTCGAGACACTGAAGTTTGAAACTTCTCAGATCTTGACAGATTTGTGTTTATATCAACTCATTTACTTATGAGTGCACTAATGGGTTACTACTATATTCCACATTTATTCATGCTGATCAAGCTTCATACATAAAATATATAGAAACCTGGCTCTTGCTGTCACAAGGAGATTTTGCTTCATATGCTCATGCTATAGCACGACATGCTCCGTTTTGGCTTCCAGACGCAAGTGGTCGTAATCTTCTGGCCAGTGGTGCTCAGCTCGTGTGGCCCTGGAGCAAAGACAAAGCATGTCACTGAGTTTTGGGAAGGGATTTGCGCATACTCTTAACTTCACCCGCACGCTATTCCTTCTGCATTATGCATGGCCAAGGGGTCAAGAGATCTGCAGTTTGCGTGCAGGTCAAAACTACTAAGTGAGGTCTAACAACTATTTAATTTGCTAAGTATTTTGGAAGCAGCTTTAATAAGGGCTAGTAAAGTCAAGTCAGCTGTAACACAGGTCCAAGCGGGGACATGAACATGGCACAAAACTATAGGAAAAGTGAAAATAGCCCTTTTTTACTCCTCTGCTCTTGCACGGCCCAGGCAGTCTGTCATGGAAATGATCTGGGTCTGCTGAATTGGCAAGTGAGAGGACCCTGAGCACAGCTCAGACAGGTGGGATAATGTCCTGCTCACGACTTTGCCCCTTGTCTTCCCTCCTCCTCCACGTCCAGGGAACTGGAAGAAGCTGTCTAGTGCCTGAATAGGAAGGGGTGGCTGAGGGATCTCTTTTGTACGTGTGCTGTGCACTTACATGGAACATCTCTGGTTTTCTGCTCGCTTGTCTCATTTTAGGGTATTCTGTTGCGCAAATTCTTGATGCTGCCTTTTCCCTGTGTCTGTTAAGTGTCTTTGAAGAGACAATGTGTGGCACTGTGGAGGTTCTCTGTGTCTTTAGTGTATATGAAATTAACAGTACATATTTATATTGTCTGTATTTGGACAGGAATTAAATTTTGTTTTTTGCTGGTAGCATGAACTTACTGCCGTAAGTACGGAATAATCTGAAGCTGCAAAGCATCTGGCATTTTTGAAGACCGTTCTCTGCGACCACACAATATACAAGCATTTAAGCTGTTATGTTTAGACTGCTGAGGAAAAAAGATTAGAGTAGTCGAGCATAGCAAAAAACCAAGAGAGTCACAAATATGTGAATTCATTTCAGTAAGCGTTCAAGCAGCTGTAGACTTCCTATTTAGTTCTAAAAAGGTCCATATGGAGTTCTTTCTGTTCTGAATTTTAAATATATGCCCAAATTTGATCTCTTCTGATGAGTACAAGATCTATTGCGCTTCCTCGAACTGTTTTCCTGCTTCTGTTCACATTTCAACCTTATGAACAGACTTTCTTTGTTTGCTCTGGCTTTATATAATGGCAGAATGAGATGATAGTAGTCTCTCAAAATCTCAGATAGGTCTTCCCTTGTTAAATTCATTTCTCAGCTTGTTGCTGTGTTCTTTGCTGAGCTGGCATCAAATCAGGTTTGCTTATTAAATCTCTCAAGCAGCATTTGAATCCGTCACGTACATACATGCCAGAGATGCAAGCCTTGGTCCTGGTACTTAATGTCGGTATTTGATCTCTCAATCTAACATCTGAAAAAGTGCAGAATTCGGTGTGTGTGTTTGGGGTCTATTAGTATTGAAGAAGTCTGGGAGTCTCTGAGTATTACCAAACTAATGGGCTGCCTGGAGCCTTACAGTGCAAAGTGCCTTCAGCTCTCTATAAATTATATGGGTGTACTGGTAAAGCAGCAGTTAGTACTTTCATGTAGCGTCACTGAACTGCTTTAGCAGTTTTTTACTAAACTGGGTCATGTGTTCTGTAGTCACGTGAACTCTTCTGGTGTTCATGTTCTGTAGACATCACGTATAAATTATCTTTGATTTCAGAAGCTGCTAGTAATGTGAGCTTATGTACAAATAAGAGGGTCTTCAAGGTTGATGACATGTTTTTGTGTAGACGAAAATACAGAAAACACTTAGGATGCTATGATAGCATTAAGATTATAAGGGCTGTTTGTGTTTCAAAAAGTTAGGGATAAACTAATGAAATGTGTTGTTTTAAATTGTATTAATTAAAACATGCTAATCCTTTAGTTGCATGCTCCCAAATGCTTCATTTTTGAGTGGTTCAGTGTATCCATTTTCTGTGCCATCCTCATAAATGTACAGAGATGGATATTTCTCTGTGGCTGTGCAGACATCTGTGCAGATAAGCTGGCTGGTCAGCTGGGAGCCAGTTCAGAACCAGAAACTGGGGCCACGCTGGCATTGAAATAGCGTTAAGAACTTACGCAGAAACATTCACTCGTGTTTGCCAATATGGTGGTATGATTTTTGTTGACTTGCGTTTGCATGAGGCAGAATAAATACATGTTTGTCTGCAGAGGAGCTTACAAACATGCCTCATCTACACAATAGTTGAATTTACTTGAGCTTTGCTCTTTTTAGTTAATAACTTTCACTTTCCTAGGTGTGCACCTAAGCATAAGAAATGCCCACGAACAAGGTTATCTTCCTGTATAGAAGATTCATTAAATGTACATGTTACCATGAAAAAAAGGAATGCCAAAGTTTTGACATTTTCAGTCCACTCGTTACAATTCATACAAATATTGGAACACTTCTAATTTTGCAAGTTGCCAAATCTGGGGGAAGATTTGACCTGTGTCCTTTTAGGGAATGTTTATTCTGCAGCACGCTGGTACAGCAAAGGCTTTCCTCCAGCAGTGGAAGCAGCTGCATCACGCCGTGTTTGGGAGGCAGCGTCCCGGCTAATTCGCCGGGGGGAAAGGAGCAGCGCTAAGAAGCTGAGGAGAGGGAACTATAAATACTGCATGGCTGCAGCTAGACTGCTCCCTGAACCAAGTTACCGTTGCTGCATTGCACACTGCAAAAATGTCAGATCTCTTCACTGTACAGCACTGAATCACATGGAAATAACTAACTGTACCGTTCATCTCTGTTTTGGCTTGGAGTTAACAGTTTGGCAGTTTTTAGGTTGATTTGATAAGGAAGTTAGCTTATGTGACCGTGCTGTCAGTCTTTTCTCCCCTACTTATCCCTGTCCTTCTGCTTTCCAGTGGCTTTTGAATTGATTGCTCAACTTCAGTTAAATTTTTTAAAGGAACAGAAATCTCTGAAGGTTTTATGTTCCTACAAACATGTTAAAAACGGGTGATTAGGTATAGGACAGACCCACGCTAGAGCTCCCATGGAGGGAAAGGCATGTCGCTTGTCGTGTTTGATGTGTCACCTGAGGGATGAGCCTGCGCATGGCGGTGCTCCCTTGCCCAGCCACACGTGAAAGCAACGTCTGGAAGAGAAACCTGTTGCAGTAGGAAGTGCTGGGGATGTGCGAGTACCTTGGGATTTCACGGCACAGAGATTTATTTAGGGATGCGTCGGAGGCTCTGAGTTGAAGAGGAGCTTCTGCTCTACTGATCCTGTGCTTGAAGAGAGGGAAAAATAGGGTCTGGGGGGGGACTCGGTACTTTTTGTCTGCATGTGGATGTTAAGAGAATCCTTTTGCAGAAACAGAAGAGAGGATAGTTGCTCACTTTTCCAACGATGGTGTCTTTCTCCACTGTGTAGGCTCACCCAGCCTCATTAAGAAGCCAATATTGGCACCATTTAATTTGTTTTCTATGGATTTGCAATATACAAGTACTCTCATTTTAAAGAGCTTTTCCTAGCTCTTGGCAAACCACTGTTTTTCACCTTGATTTTCTTATCCTTAGGGTTAGCTCTGGAGAGTACTGTGAAAAATAAGTTAATATCCAAAATACAAAATGGAGTCATGCGGCTGGGTAATTTTTGTAGGTGAAAGAATGGGGCCTCCAAACAGAACAAACTGCTGGCACTCTCCTCTTTTCCATGACAAAGTGCAAAAATTCCCTGCACTTAGCCTTTATTTTTATTGGGTATTTAGTAGCTGAATGCTTAACATTTATGTAGCTTTTGTTATTTGTGTTATTTACCAATGAAGTCACAGAATATTTGCTTAAGGTTCAGGCAATTGCTGTGGATATACCTTTAGTAAACCTTAGCAGTATCTATCCAAAACTGACCAAGATGTAAATCTTTCCTAAAAACAACAAAGCTTGGTTTTGGAATATGTTGAGCAGCTGTGTCAGTATTTGAGAGCAATTTTGGAAAGTTTCATCTGCGATGGATTTTTCTAGTCCCAGCTAGTTCCTCCTCCTCTGTCTCTGGATCCATTTAGAAACTGAAAGCCGGTGCGTGTAAAAGAGATGGTTCAGAAGTGGAAGCAGTTTATGCTGTCCCTCAGAGATTAAGAAACCTGTTAGGTTAGTTAGTTGATGTTGCTTTGCTTTTAATCTGCTGACTTCTTTCCTTGTATGGATTCTGTTTTTTTGGCTTGTGGGAAACAGCTGATAATCTTTCCTTACCTCCCTTTCCTGTGACATCCACGATTGTGGAGATCACATTTATATCTTCTGCTCTAAAAATGCAAAACCTACTACGTTTCATCTCAAATGCCGTTTACTTCGATGTGGTAGAAAATACAGTAGTTCAGTGTGGGAAATGTCCTTAAATAGCTTTTTTGTTGTTGTTGCTGAAAGAGAGTGGTGTAGAATTACGCAGGTGCTGGAGACAGATTTTTACGTATTCCTACTCAAAACTTTTTGGATAGGTTTATTTTTGGTAAAATACAGCAAAGGCTGTCTTTGTTTAAAATAAAGAATGACCTTAAATACACAGAAAGTATATTTAAATGTTTGAGTATATTTGTACATATTAGCATTAACTATTACTTGAATATGCACAGCAGAAGGGATATAATAAAGCATAGGATAAAGAGGGGTGAATTTGAGGTGAATTCAGTTTTTATTTATATTGGAGTAAATGGTGCGATGCCAATGATGTTCACAGAATTATCCTTGAGTAATTCCATTTTCACTTATGGTCATGTTCTGTATTTTTGCTGGAGCTGCATGACTGGTTTACGCTTCTCTTGTGTCCAATACAGAGTGCCTGTTTAGACCTCTTCATGTGGTTAGAAGTACCAGATGTAACATCATCTAGTATTATTTTTTTGATGGAGAACTGTACACCAGAAAGTAAAAAAGTTTGTCGAACTTGCTTTCTCAATGGAAATCTCTGGATTGTCCCTTCCATTTATACCTGTAAAAGGAAGAAATACACGATAGGCAAGACTTTCTTCAGCTTGAGCCTCTCCCCCTCAAGGAAGGCAATAAAATTTGAACCTCATCGTACACACTTCAGAACTTACCAGTTCGCTAGATACAGGCTGTCCCTTACTGTGCTGAGAGCTGGACTGTGATGCTGAGCTTGTCTGCTGATTTGGGGAATCCCTTTGGAGCGTTGGAAACAGGAGACCCTAATTGCTGGATCTCAGGTGGATGTGGGGAAAAAAAACCCATCTTGCTGCTCAAATTAGTGTTGTTGGGCAAATGCACGTGCCTGGGACGCTCATTGCTTTGGCAAGACTTAAATCAAGGGAGATGTCTGTGGGAAACAACAGAGCAGCATTTTTCACCTTCTGTCAGATCTGGCCTGAAATTATGTCTTCCTTGATAACCAAAAGAGCCTATTTTTTTCCTTAGTCCTGAATTCATGTTGCCAGAAGCATTCTGAAGTGAGTGAAGCTACATCAGGCTCTGCCCTTGCAAAGCTATGCATAATAATTATGTTACAGCACTATGAATATGTTGGAAATTTACAATGTGATAAACTCTTGTTACAATGTGTTCTCTCTTGCAGACTAACATATCAAAATCCCCTTCATGCCATGAGCATTTCTGCTTTATAGCTTTTAAGTAGGGTGGCCATTAGGTCACTGAATGTCTTTCTCCACGTGTCAATCTTCTTTACGTCTTTATGTATTTTTTTACAGGAATCTGAGATGAGAGAGCGCTAGATTTTGATGATTATCTTGACACCATTGCTCTTATCTGTGTATTGACAGGTAAGTGTGCCAAGCTAATTTTGTAGAGAAATCATTTAAGTTACTCGTGTCAGGTGGGCAACCTACAGTTACAGCCCAGGACTTCAGTCGTGTGTTTTGCTGGATTCTGCTAAGGTGTAAACAGGTGGTCAAATATTCTTGACAAGCCTGCTTGATCCCCAACAAGGAAAATCTTCCTCATCCTGCTTAACTGTGTTGGGTGGATTACAAGAATGATCTCAGAGCAGAGGAATTTGAAGCTTAACTGTAGCCGGTAGTGAAGACGGTTGGCAGATCTTGTTAACTTTTATCCTCGTGCGTAACAGCTCTCTTCCTCCTCCTACCGAACAGACTTTAAATATGAACTAGCAGATAGACTAATGTTATAATACCTCTTGTTTTAGACATGTAAAAAACCCTATTTTTTTTTCTGGGGCAATTTATTAATGAGCTCACTGTAAACTTGCAACTGATGTTAGATTTGGATAAAGAATTTCTGGGGCTTTGTACTGTAATGCCCTTGTCCTACAATTAGGTGAGAACTGCTGGACTAGTGAGTCATTGTAGAGCCTCTTGTGATACAGAACAAATGTGTTCCTTTTATCTTTTTTTATTTTACCATATCTGAATGCTGCATTTTCAGTGTTTTCTATTCAAAAAGGCTTCTAGTCTCTACATTTTTTTTTTTTTAATTCTAATGTCATCTTTTCTTTGATTGTTTTAAAACACAATTTAAAAAGTTTTGGTAGTACTATGGAGACACCTTATAACTTTTTATGCAAAACAATTTCTTAAACTAGAATTATTTTATTTGCTTCCAGTCTAATAATTACAAAAGAAATAGAAACTTTAAACTCAGAAATCAGAAAACTAGAACAAAAAGGACAGTGATTTGAAATTAGGTTTCCTTTGGTAAAGTGTGATACTTCTGTATGATCTGAAAACTAAAAAACTCATTTTCTTTTTGATAAGAGAAACTGAAGGCGCCTTTTCTTGCATTGGCTGCTGCAGGTGTCTGTGTTAATGCACATTATGAGCACAGATCAAAGATAAGATGGTGAGTCCTAACTGTGTTTGGATGAGCACTGGAAGGAGAATGAAAATACAAAAATTATGTAAAATGTGTGAAAGGGATTGCTGTAAAGTGTGTGGTGACACGAAGTAGTATAATTTGGTGCAGCAGTCTGTAGAAATGGAAAAAGGAGAGAAAGATTAAAAAAAGATTTGTACCTGAAAGGGGCCAGTACAACAAAAAATTCTAGCTTATCAGGCACTTAACAGTTGGCTGTTTGCTTCCGTGGTAGTGCCACTGTCAAAGATAAATACTGATGCCAATCAGAAGAGAAAGGTAATGGTACAGAAACAGGTGTGCAAATTTGAATTTTCAGTATTGTATTTGACAGTGTGTTGAGTTGATGTGAAGAATTATGTTTTGTTGGCTGAAATGTGCCAGTGAGTTTGCAGTTGGGCTTAGGAGCTTTTGAAGAGTCAAGCTGGCCTTTCGTCTGTGGCATGACCAAAATCATCTATCAGAGCCCGCTCTGTCACTCCCTGATATGGGATATAGATATCTGAATTGGATTCGAAAGTGAGAAAGTGTGGTTTGTGAAAGGAAATATGTGAAATAATTCTAACAACAGGAAAATAAACTTAAGTTGCTCAATTTTTAAATTATTTGCTCAGTGCTACTAAACTGTTTGTGGGAAACAAACACCTCATCAGTGTATGGCTGAATTACCTTTCAAATCAGTCTGAAGCATAAGGAACAACAGTTACTCATAACTCACTCTGATAATGTATCAACACTGAAGTATAGTTTGAAATATAGATGTGATTGTGTAAGGCCTTTGCTTACCTTTTCCGTCCTGGTGGGTTTTTTTAATGTCGTTCTTTGCCATTTACATTCCTAGCAGTCACAGTCGCTGCAGATGTGAAAAGCAGACATTCATGACTGAGCACGCTGTGCTGTTCCATAGTGAGAGCCGGCAGTGACAGTGATGTTTGACAGAGGCTGTAAACACTCCTCTGCGCTTTACGTGCTTTGAGTAGTTAGTGAAATGGAACTTTCAGACCCGTTCTGTGGTTTTCTTAAAAATATTATTAGAGGTCTTTGTTGCACATTATAAAAATACTATTATAGGTCTTTGGTTTTGAGTCTTTCGGCTGGGGGTTTTTTGTTTTGGTTTGTTTTTTTTTCATGCCTGTGTATATTTAACAGCCTTTATTGCAGTATACGAAATATTATAATTACATATTCATATAGTTGGTTCTTTTTAATATAGAAAAACATTATTTTATATGTTTTATATATATTTTATATGTAGTCTTTCTATATTCTAATGAGTCTTCCTCATTAAGGTAGATGGGGGATCCAGCCCTGCACCCCAGGTACTGGCTTGGAGCCAGGCAGCCAAGTCAGCAGCCTGGGGGCTGCTGCGAGAAGGGAAGAGAAGAGGTAGTCTGTGGGCCCTCTTGCCTTGCCTGGTCCTCCTGCCCAGGCAGTGGCTGTGCAGCTCTGGTGCCTAGCGTGCCTCGTGTTCCTGCGTGGCAAGAAAAGGCAAGCTATAATGGTAGGACATGCAGCTGTCAGGTGTATTGATAGCTGCAGGTTTGTGGTGGGAGAGAGCAGCCCCTGATGACCGATCTGTTGGGTGGAAAGTTAGGAGACATCCCAAAATCTTCTACAAAAACCAGGGGACAAACTGGTGGCTCTCTGTGACCTAAGGAAGAGACAGGAGAAGTTGTCAAAATTATGAATTAAAATGAAAGCGTATAAGAAGAACTCTGAAATGCTTCCAGTATCACGAAAGGGACAGAAATGGTTATTCTCCATGTGTGGAGAAGAGAAGTTTAGGTTTATTAAGGCCTGGGGAAAACTTTTGAGGTGAGACAGCTTGTGATGTCAAGTGTAAAAAAATAAAGTAAAATAAAAAAAAAATTCAAAACAAAAAAACCCAACTGTGAGACAGACCAAATAAAATCCGTGGGAGAATGTGAAGCAGACATAAAACCTAATGGCAAATCTCATTTTAATGCTTCTTTCCTTTAAAAGTGTGAATTGAACTAGTTTTATATTAATGCTGAAAAGGAGGGCTTTTCTTGCTCTGCCTCTGCCTCCTTCGTTCCTGCAAGCAGCAAAGCAGAGAGTGGGTTCAGTAAATCTCATTAATGGGTATGTCCTGAAGGATTTGGTTCACATGATGGGCTTAATTATTTCCTTCCCTGCACAGCTGCATTACACGGTAAGCAGAGCTGCCTAGATGTTGCTCTTCTCTTATAATGAGGTGCAGGGATAGGTAGCTCTGACAGCATCAACAGCAGTGCTAGGAAATGAGCTTTGCACAGAAATTGTTCGGATAAGTAATACACGTGGAAGTATTTAAGCAGCAAAATAGAAAGAAGTTAAGGAAAGCGAAGGGTCCGTCTCATAGGGGCACCCCAGCCCGCAGTTTTATAGAAAATTAGGAGTCTTTTCAAGCATGGTGTCACTTCTCTTCATTCCCTGAGAAACACGGTCCCATATGGGTGGCCATCACAAAGGTTTCTGCCTGTGAAATCCTTTATCAGCAGCAGCTTGATACCTGTGGAGCATTTAGTAAGAACTTTTACTAAATACTTTCCAATGGCAGCAACCGATAGTGGTATGTCTGGAGTTCCGGAGATGCAGTTTTTTATTAGGAGCATTTTATATCATGATTCAATCAAGATTATTTTTTTTAAGTGTTTTTGTATTCAGTTTGCACATCCTGATTAGACTGTGATAATTTCCATGGCTGGAATCTCCAAAGTGTGCCGTCATAAAATTATAAATGGTAATGAATTCACTTAATCAGATCTTACAGGAGTACAATCAACGTGAAATCTAGTCAATTAGAAATAAATCCGTTTAAAGTATTTCTGGTTCTCCAACAGCCTCATTTTAGGCCTTAGATTACCTGTGACAGAATGAGAGACCTACATAAACAGGTAGAAATTAAACTTTGTAAAGAAATCATTGTAAGTGATACGCACAAATCCAGAACTTTTGGTGATCCTGAAATTTACCTGAATCTCTGTTGTAAACTATAGATTGGACCATTCACAGATAAAACTGCAGATTCAGTCAATGATAATTTAAAATGTGATGTCCCCTTGAAAAGCACAAGATGGGAATATATAATTGATGGTAGGTTTAACAGCCAGCATGCATTTGTATGGTTGAAAAAACTTTATACATGTGAGTATATCTCGCAGTGTGTAAATAAATGAGTCCAGAATGATTGCAAAATGTGTATTTGCTTATACGCTAACTTTCAAGAAATTTTGGGGTTACAGAACTAAGCCGTAGTTGTAGGTTAATATTCTGGTTTTATCTTAACCCCTACAATTCTATTTAAAGAACAAACACAGATACAAGAGCTGCATTTTGCTGTTGGCCTCAGTAAGACCAAGCTGTCCATACATCCAGAGTGGTTGCCAATGTTCTTTCTGAACTTAGAGCTGGTCTTGCCCTTCTTTGTAAGGTCAAGTGTTTGTAAATGGTTTGGTCATGGCTTCGTTACACGCATCAGTGAGAGGGCAAAATGACTTTCTCTCTATCTCGGACCTGGAGGAGGCGGTGGAGTGTGCGTTCGTCAAGTCTGTGGAAGGCACCAAACTGGGGCATCGGGGCTGCCGTCCCTCGGGACCAAGGCAGGCTGGAGCAGTGGGCTGACGGGAGCTGTGTGACGTTCTACAAGGACAAATCCCAAATCCTGCACCTGCGAAGGCAGAGCCCCTGCAGCAATGCAGGTGGGGACTGGCTGGCGGGGGAGCCGCTGGGAGGAGAGGGGCTGGGGCGTGCTGGGGGGCAGCGAGCTGGGCATGGGCTGGCTAGTGTGCCTGGCAGCGACAGCAGCTAACAGCAACCTGGGCTGTCCTGCAAGCTGCACAGCCACCAGATCGAGAAAAGTGATTATACCCCTTGACTTGGCACTTGGTAGAACACATCTTGGGTACTGTGTCCAGTTTCGGACGCCCCCCAATACAGGAAAGACATTGGCAAACTGGAGTAGGTTTTGTGCACGGAGAAGGTGGAGGCTGGAGTACTTCTCCCGCAAGAGATGCGAGAGGCTGAGGGAGAGGGGCTTGTTCAACCTGGAGAAGAGATGGCTTCAGGGAGCATCAGGCGGCCCAGACCTGTGGGAGGATACTGAGACAACAGAGCCAGACTCTGTGCAGCAGCGCATGGCAGAAGGATGAGAACAATAGTCATAAGTTGAAACGAGAAGTTTAGACTGGGTTTGAGGAAAATCTTTTTCGCCATGAGGACAGTCAGGCAGGGGTTGCTCAGAGAGGTTATGTAGTTTCCACCCTTAGAGGTTTTCAAGACAGACCTGGATAAAGGCATGAGCAGCCCAAGCAGATCTCATTGCTGGTCCTGCTCTGAGCAGGAGGTTGAACTAAAGTCCTTCAGAGACCCTTCTGACCCAAATGACTAGGTAATTCTCTGACTCTAAGGCACAACAAAGGAAGCTGGTATTTGTCTTGATTCTGGATTGAGAGAGGGATACTTCAGAAAAACAGTAAAACGGTACTGTTGGTACTCCAAACTCTGTCTCTAAATTAAAAGTACTGTAAGCCGTTATTCCAGGGTGATTTAGCATGCTATTTATTTTTAATATTGAATTCCAAACTACAGCTGGCACTTAAGTAATGAAAGCTTGAAGAGTTTGTTACGAATCTTTCTGTATTTTTAAACATTAGTATTCTTTATATTTTTGGTTTCCCTGCTTCTGCGTAATAGTCATAAACATGTATCTCATTCTGTTTTCTTCTTGCTTAAGAAGTTATCTTTTCTTTCTCGAGCTGTTTACTGGAGGTAATAACTAAGTGTTGGTAGGCAGTGAGGAAAACTGGTTCTTTTTATCAGTTTCATTCTGTCTTGATTGCCTAAATTTTGCCTAGATATAATTCGGTAAAAATTAGTTTCTCGTCTTCACAATGAGGTTGAATCAAAACCTCAGAGGTCAAGAGAATAATTTATTTCTCAGTTCTTCTACAGTATCACTGTGCTGCCTGGGTCATCTTGGCAGATTGCTTAACCTTTCTGAGCCTGCAGATACTTTTCCCCACTCTGCCGTCACCGTCTTTGCTCATGTACCCAACCCTAAAGAACGTCCTTAATTGTGCCATGAGCACAGGCTTACCTGCACAGGCTGGAGTGTGAGTTAAAGCCCACGATATGTTTTCCTTGGGTTGGAAAATAAGCAGGCAAGGTGCAGATAAGATCAACAGAGTTCATTTTTCAAAATTTCCTCTGAAAAAAATCAGGTAAGTTTTTCTGCAGTTAGGATAGGAGAAGCCCAGAGACCATCTGTCACTGGGAAGCAGGGATATTTGCTGCAGACATACACAGATGGGTGCAGAGGTAGCGAGGATGCGGCACGTGGCTTTGCTTACGCTGGAGTTTGGCTAAACCACGGGCTGGTCACCTGCCCTAGTTCTTCTACAATGTGTGCATCCTTTCTGGGTCACCATTTGTTTGTTGCTTCCCTCTTGATTAACAAAAGAAATTAAGTATATAGAGGCCAGGTAGTTCCTTCTGCCTTTCTTCCCTCCTTTCTACGCAAGTTGGTTTAGTGGTCCTGACTGAGGTCAGGGCTTGTTCCTGAACTTGACATTTATTCGCCTAATATATCGCCTCATGTATTGCCAAAATGCTTACTGATACTCGTGAAAAATATTGGTCACAAATTGACCTATGTTTGTACAATTGCCCCTGATCTGAAGTTTCTGGACCCTCATGTTAGTAATTCAAATGGAACCTGACTACAAATGAAGCTGATCAGTGAAACTGGTCTCTGCATTTGACAGCTTGCAAACTGCTCTGGTTAAGCAGATCAATATATAGAGAAAAATTTCTATGTTGTGGAGGATTTCTGTATTTCAAAACTTGATTTCTTTGGGTTTTGGAACTAAGGAACTTTGTCCTCTCTAGAGCACTGCACTGAAGTGGCGTAACTTGGAAATCCCCAACTACCGAGCGTTTTGGCAGGGGACTGCCCCAGCCTTGCAGACCTGGAGAGTCTGAGATCTGTGCCCCCAAAGCCCACCTAGCAGGCTGCCGGAGACATTGGGTACCCAGTGTCCTCTACAAACTTCAAGGGATGTTTACTGCTGAGTTGAAATAAAAAAGAATTTTTTGAAACTAAACAAGGAAAGAACCCAACACACACAATAAGAAAGGGTCATTGAATTTCTTTCAGCCAGCTCTCGGACAAAGATAACTCATCGTTTTCTGAGAAAAATAGAGCATCTATTCGAAGCTTTGCTTTTTTAACTGACATATTATTTCTTTGATTAAAATAATGCCAACAATGAGGCTATTTTTGGCAACACAGCAAATAAATTAAAATAACGTAGCAGCCCCCATCAGCATCGCATCTGAAGAAAATTCAGGTTAGACTTTATAGTAACTCTAAATGCTAACCCCCATGTAAGGAGAAGAGGGAATGTGCTTTGTCTGCTCTCAGGACCTGATCTAGTCTATGTAACAAGACAACAACAGTGCTCATCTCCTAACATTTAATTTTGTTTGTATTTGAATTATCACAAAAATGTTTTCCTTATGGATAAAGAGGAAAAAGGTTGATAAGCATAAAATGCAAATTAAGAAGCAACTAAGCTGCTTTGTCTGCCAGGGAGATGAACCTGAGGTAAATATGTTCAACAAGCTTTGAAATTTTTTCAAATTTGTTGTAAATCTTTTTAAATTCTCTTATGTCCTTTCCCTTCCAACATACTATAATCTTTTTGATATTTACGTAGTCGAGTGCAAGCAGAGGCTGGAAACAGAAAGGCTAGAAGATAAAATTGCTTGCCCTACGTGCTTCTGTTTTGTAAGGAAAAGTTCTGGGGAAACCAAAATGAGCATTATATCCATCTGTTATGACGACCTAATGACTTTTTAAAATTGAAGTGATGTAATACTTTGACATTACTCAGAAAACAATAGTTACTCACATTGTATCATTTTCATTTTAGATAACAGTCGGGATTTTGTTTTGGGTTGGTTTTTTTTTTTGCATTGCTGAAGTTTGCAACTTTGACATCTCCAGTTACTACATGCAAGTATGCTTCGTGACAGTAAATATCTATGAGTTGTACTTTGGACTGGGGACAGAGTCAGTGTAGCAGCTGAATCCGTAACATATCTTCCTGATTTGATAACTGAAAAGCTGTCATAGTACGAAGAAATGCCTTATTGGATCCAGAACGGGATAAACATTTCCATGTTTCGTGTTGGCTTTCCATAGCTTACCCTGGCTGTTGTTTTGCTCATGAATACAGTATGCAGGGGTCAAGTCTTGGAGCCATTCCTAAAGTAATTCTGTTGACTGCAGTGGGATTACATGCGTGATTGATTCCCTGTGCAAGATAGGAAGTTGCTTTAAAAGGATCTCAGAAGGTTACTCTATGTATTTTTGCGTCTAGCAAGATCAACAATATAAAGATTATATGAGAGATCCAACCTTACTTACTTAGGAAGGGGTATTTATTTGAATTTATGAGTCCAAGAAGTCACATCTCAGATTTGGGATGCTGGTGAGCTTTGGTATCTGGGATAATATGCTTGGCACATTTGCTTTAAAAGTTTTGTTGTTTTTCATCATATTTGAATTAGTTATTGAGTTGCTACTTATTTAGCTTTTTTTGCTTAACATCTCTTTAAAGTGTTTTAGAATTCTGGATTAATACATCCTGATCAGATGAATTTTCAAATTGAAAGTTGTTTTAACGAGTAAGTGTATGCAATTGTTGTGGGGTCTGATCTCTTATTTAATACTTCAAAGTATATTATGATTTTGTCATAGGGAAATCCATTGCAAGCAATAGTTAAAGAATGACTTATGAGTGCAGTTGTTTGTTAGTCTGCCTATTGGAAAATGAAAGTTCTAATAAACGTACAAAACGAGAGGCCATATTAAAAACAACTATAGAACTGAACAGAGCCTAGAAGCTACCTGCCTGGGGCTCACGGGGCTGGCTGTAATTCCTTGGCTGGAAAAATGACCTTTAAATAAAGGTCAGACAGAATTGCACTGGAAACCTCGCAGGTGCTTCAAGGAAGGCACTTAAGATATATTGCCAGTGGGAGTTGGCCTTTACTGTAAACTTCACTGTGGTTAACATTTATAAATACTTGCTATGTTTCCCCTAGTAATATGTTTGAATCTTTTTTTTTAGACTTTTGACCATTTTAACCAACATGACTGTGCTGCTCTGTGCTAAATCTTTACACCTTGTTCCTCTTTCTTCTAGCGTGTTGTTTTCTCATGTCAAACTCCAAATGTTTTTCTGTTTTCTCATGTTGAACTTATATTTCAAACATTTTCAGGCTTTTTCTATATCTGCTTCTCTGCCTGTCTTCCTGCCTTGCTTATTCAGTACAATAAGTTGCTTGTCTCCTGTCGGCTTTGTATCTGTCCTTCCCCAAAATACCTCATTGCGTCCGTCTGATTGAACTTCAGCCTTTCCGTGACGGTACTGCGACTGGCTGAATATGTTACAAGGAAAATAAATACTAAGTAGAACAGACAGAGGACAAAGGAGTATTTTAGCATCCAAAGCTACTTGGAAAATGAAGAAACTTTTAGAAAACTACCCTGGATTTGTAGGAATAGGTTACATGTGTAGATTTTGTGTGCACAGGAGTGCTAAAGGGGAAGTACATCTGTTAAAATAAATAAATAAATAAATTACATTCTTCAGTCTAATCTTAAGACCCACTTTAATCATATGATGTTGGTATTTAAGACTGTAAATACCAGAAGTTAATGGGGCTTAGCCTCTTCTTGGCAAGTCTGTGCTGTGCAAATATACATGAACAAGGGACAACAAGCTGCCTCAGAAATAAGGAGCAGGTTTAACAATTACTTCACTCAATAGTCTTCCTTTTTTTTCCTTAAAAAAAAAGGGGGGGGTGGGGAAGGAAGTGTCACTCGAGCCCTTTTGCAAAGCAATTTGTCACCTGTGCTGGTCACCTAGCAAAGCAGCCAAGGACTGCATAAATCTCCCCTTAAACAGGGCAGTAAGAAGAATCTTCTGGTGGTGGTGGTGAGAATAAATGGTTACAACTGTTGATTTTCAATACTGATTTAAAATTAATATTTAAGTTTTGAAGTAAGAGATGCTGCACTGAGAAGCAACATCTTCAGAGACAAGTAAAGGAGGAATTTTGCTTGGCATTCTGGTACGTTAATACTTACGCCTCAGCACACATCTTCTAAAATATTTATTTGGGTGTTTCAGTTATTTAGCAGAGAGATCAAAAATGCATTACCAGGCAGTGTAACCAAAGCGAATTTAAGTGAAGGACTGGTGTATAGGGAATAAAACCATAATTATGGGGGTTGTGAACAGCAAAATATTATATCATTACATTTGTTTGGGTAATTACCATGGGGAGGGAGTTTTTCAAATAACGTGCAAGTGATTTGGTTTTCTAGCATTTTCTTCCCCAGAATGCAGGTGCTTTAGGGAAGACTCAAGAAACAGTTGCCCCATTTTACAGAGGGAGATCAAGGGAACTGCAGGATAACATTAACTTTCTTAGAGCCTTCATACATGTCATCGTTCTTTATTTTTCAGTCTCCAAACCTACATCTTTACTTCTAAATAAAATTGGGCCAGGAGGTGTTCCCTGGCCTTGACACCGTGGGGCATGAAGGGGACCTTGCTTGACTCGTGGATATCTTCTGAGTTCCTGACCCTCAAGAAAGTTTTGGTTTTTGGGGTTTTTTGGGTTTTTTTTGTGATTTAGCCTTTCGAAGTTTGTGTCTGCAATAGCACCAGGGCTGCATTGGAAGTCATTTCAGCAGCATGAAAGCCTGCAGAGATCGGAGAGCACCATGCGTGGTAGCATCTCATCAGGGGCAGTGCCTGGCACTGACCACGGGAGCACGCTTGGGGATGTGCCAAGGAAACAGTGCTTCATTTTGCTTCCTGACCATTCTTTTTTCGTTGCGGAATAAAGATAGCCTTGGAGACTGTGCTGGTCCTTTTGCAGAAGGTCCCCAGGACCGGAGCCTGACCGGCGCAGCTTCATGTGGTGTGGCATCAACGCCAAAGCTGCCTCCTCTTCTGCTGGGCCTGGGAGATCAGGGGGAGCTCCAAGAGCCTCGTCTCGCCTGAGATTTTGCTGTGGGTTGGGTTAGCGCTCCTTGTCCGCATTCTGTTTTAATTCTTGTAGATGTATCCTTTAAGGTTTTGCATTTACCTAGATGAATTTTGTATCAGTGGGTTGCAGTAATGCTGCCCTGTTCAGAGTTATGGTATTTTGGTACTAATAATCAAGAGATTTTCATCGGCGTTAATCAGATGGCTGTATTTATGTAGATTTCTTTCCTGTCACTTAGGCAGTGATGTCTCAGATTCACTTTACGCTGGCAAGCATTAATACTGCCTTTGGAAAAAGTGGTTCTGCCCTTTTTCATGCCCTGGCTGTGTGCTGCTGGCCCTCTGCCATCTTCCTCCTGCTGCTTATGCAAACATTTGCGGAGTGATCCAGCTCAGAGAGGTGATGGATGCTGAAACTAACCTCCCAAACCAAAAAAAACCAACTGGTGTTTAACCTGAATCAGTGCTTTGCTCTTCTTCGCTGTTCATACTAGCTCGGATTAAAGCAGTCTGCGGGCAGGAGTGGTCTGGGGAGCGAGGGCGGGTGGGATCTCTTCTTTGGGAGGCAACGCTGGATATTGCCAGCTGTAAAGTAAGAGTGCAAAGTGGAGACTGAACCCATCAAACTGCAAATTGCCCATTGGAATTGGTCTTCATTTCAGATTTTCTTCTATGGGACCTTTTCTGCAGAACTCTGGAGAGGTGTGAAATCCATGGCGCCTTGGGATTGTGTCCCCCGTCTTCAATTCTGTCGGAAATGCATTTTTGTTTTAGTGTTATTGTAATTAGAAAAGGCAATGCTTGATCTTCTCCAGCATTTTAATTTAGTAAAACTTGGCGAGCTGGTTCTTGAGCTGATGTATATAATCCCGAATAAAGCCACAGAATCCAAGTGTTAGGAGCTCTGGCAGGTTTCACACAGATGGAAATCCCTTTCCTGAATGGTTTTTCTCTTCTTTGGAGTTAATTATTAAATACCTCTTTCTAGCAGTTGCTGTTATTCTAACAGCAAACTTTTCTCACAGTCCGGTTAATGGCATTACTCAACCCGTAACAATGCCGCCTCTGTAGCTGAGATATTCCCGCAGGTACATTTTTAACTCATCTGACAATAGCAGTCTCGAGGGCTTCTCCCTGCAGGCAACAGGACTGTTATTGTGCAAATGAATGTTTATATAAAAATAGATTGTTCTTATCATGACTAGGAGCCAGTGACCCTTGAATTTGAAACCTTGCTCTGAGATCTGGCCTAGTTGGCCTTGGACAAGGCAATTGATGCGTCTGCCCCAGCTGTATTTTCGAGAGAGGAGAACTAATAACTATTGCCATTAGTCTGAAACAGCCACTCGTGTGACACACGGTAACAAAACCAAAATCCCACAGGTTGGGGAAGGAAGGGTTGCATCCTTTAAAGTCCTTTATTATGGTTTCCCTACCAAAAGTTAGTCTCGGTGTTAGGGGTGCGTTTCCTTCTGTCTCACCATATGCCCACTGCAGAAACCCGGGGGGAGCCTTCACCGCAGCTGCAGCATCGTCCTGCGCCCGCCGGAGAAACTCTGGCTATGGTGATAACTGGAGAAGTGCCGCAGAGGTGTGGGGTCTCTCTGCACGTAGCCGTTCACTTTTGGTGGTTGTCAGAGATATAGTGACTCTTGGGTTCACTCCGGGCAAACTGGACAAGCACCCCTGCACTGGCCGTATTTGCTGGTGCTGGCGTAGGATACAATAGGGAGGGGACTTTGTATGGGACACATCTTTTAAAATAGGTTTTTGTGTGCGTAGGTATCATTATGTTGCATGTTTACCAATAGGAAACTGGATAGGAAGGTTACTTTGCAGGGGAGTTGTTACTTTGCAGGATCAACAATATTGCACATAGCCATAATTAAGTTAAAGATTTTAAAACACCTTTTTTTGTAGCGGGCAAGTGCACTGTGTATCTTCTAATTCATCTGTGTTTAGTGAAGTTACCCTGTCCAGCGTGTGTCCATATCAATGATATTTAAAACCCTTTCTAGCTCTCTAGTTTATAATATTTAAGATAGTTAAAAATAAATTTAAACATACATGCTTAATAAATTCTTTTCATATGATGTTTAACAACCATAAGGCTCCAAAAAATGGCTCAGTCTGTCGCTGCTTGTGCTTTTTTCCCCTGCCGTGCCGGTTTGCACTCACTGGAGCACACCATTCCGGGAGAGAGCGAGCAAGCTCTGGGAGTTGGCTTTTTTCCCTTTTGATAATCTGTGCACTGTGATAATTCTAGTCTTTTATAATGTGCTCTTAGTCTTTTCTTCTTTTTTTTAAAAAAAGAAAAAAAAGAAAAAGGCAGTTAGATGGTCATGCTGCTTACCCATGGTTGTTTGTTTTGGGTTTTTTTTAATTTATTCATAGGCTGTTTTCAACTCCGCTTAATGGTGAGGTGGTAACAAATAGCAGGATAAGAAATTCCTGCAGATTTTGTGAAAGTTGCTGGCTGGATAGAGGAAAAAAAAAAAATCTAAAAATAGTATCTGTGAGGGGAAGGCAGCAATCTGAGCTCAACTTATTTCATCTGGCCTGGTGGCCTGAGAAACATAACCCAGCAATAGCCAAGGAGGCAGAGTAAACATCTCGGTCCTCCCGCAGAGCTAAAGGGCAAGGTGCTGAGGGAAAAGTACAGTAATAAGTGTAAGCATATAGCCATCCTTTTACTCAAAATTACATCTTCTAGCTGTTTTAGGGCCTTGCTGTGTGAGAAGTGGTGTTTAACCAGCTGGAGCTCGTGCTGGCTTTGTTCAGCCAGCGGTTAGGGGATGCACAGGGGCCGGGGAAGGAGAGGGCCAGGAGCTGGGCCATGTAAGGACCTCAAGGTACCGGAGTTGAAAATGTAGACAGAGGATGTGAGGTGGAGCAAAGACTGTCGTGGCGGTGGGTTTGATTGTGAGTCTACTTCCAAGATCTTTGGAAATCTGTTTTCATTTGTTGATTTCACTCTATACCAAAACCAGCCACTGATGTATCACATTGCTCTAAAATATGATCAGCTTAACTATAGGAAGCCAAGATCTGTTGTGTTTTTAAGAAAATAAAAAGAAGGCATCCTAGACAATCTTGTCGGCAAAACCCAATCTATATTTTAGCTATATAACATCCTTTTGAACTGGAAATTAGGGACCTGGGATGCTATGTCTTCTGCTGTACAAGCCTAAGTAAGCCAGGCAACCTGCCTTACTTTTCGTAAGATAATAATTTTACTTGTGGAAAAGTCTTTCGAATATCACTGGGACAAAACTGAAACAGTGCCTGAAAGGTAATAACTTCTCTGTGGGAGCTATGATAGCGAGCATCTCTGGTTAACAGTTGGTGGTATCTTCCATTTCCACACAACTTAAGAGCCAAAAAATGAATTTGCCCTATGGTGTGTGTAGATTTAGGGAGATGTGCTGGACCTCTGCTCCCTGGCAGTATCTGCCCTATCTTGGGACCTGTACTGATTTAGTTTCTCCAGTGGTTAGAGTGTGATATTTAAAAAAGGCGTTTAAATCATCTGCTTCTCCATAGCGCTGGTGGGGCATAGGCTCTTCAGCTAGTGATTTCCCTTTGCTATTCCATAATGAGATATTTCTGGGTAGTTTTTGCATGAAAATCCACTTGCCAAAACCATGGGAGGTTGGGGTTTTTTTCCTAATTCAACTCTTTATTTGTATGTTGTATAATTGCAGTTTACTGCTCTCTATCAGAGGAGTTGAACCCATTGCCCTGGAATATATTGCGCTCTCAAATGGCTTTAGGGAGACTCAAACCGTGTGATGGTCTTAACGTCTTTTTCCTCACACTCACTGGTCTATACCTCTTACGCTCTTCAATACTGTCTATCGACCTACTATATTTTGGCTTCGTGTGATTTAGCATTGGTAGATAAATAAGGAAGCCATTGAAATGTTTATGCTTTTTATTGACTTTAAGGTGCTTTGGAGAGCGGCATTAATCTACAGTTCAGTGAAGCAGTAAGAAAACGAAATACTCCCTCAAGAGTTTTCTTTTGTAAATAGAGCCTTGCATTAAGCTGCTGTGAACTGGCATGCTTTCAGATTTTTGAATGCACTGTTTTTGTCTTCATTAGTAATTATAGCTGAGGGTAATAACACTGGAATTGTCCTTCATCAGAAATAACAATAAGACTTGATGATGTGGGTATGTGATGTGCTTTGGAAATGCTTGCCCTTGACCTGGAGCTTCAGGCCTGCCTCCCCACTGCCTGTCCTCTGCTGTAAGCGCTGGCTCCGACATATGGTCACCTTAAAATGCTAAATCAGAGCGGTCGCCTTTGATGCCTGCTTTGCAATCATTGCCGTATTAATGACCGGACAGCGAAGAGGAATGAGTAATCTGGTTGTGATATTTAGTTGGCTCAAACTAAACCATGAAACACAGTGGTAAAAAACATTCTCTTAGTCCCTGCTGTTGTCTGACTATATTTACTTGGGGTGATCTGACTGAGAGACACTTATAAAAGACATATATTTGGATATCTCAGTACAGTTACCTGGTATGTGAGTGACTTGGCAAAGGGAGTTCACCCTTCTGTGTTTTACTTTTGCTTTAATGTCTTTTTTTTTAACGTGGGCTGACAGTGGAATTGGTTGGATGTTATTTTTTTTTCTTTTAACTGAGATTATTTTTTTTTATTACAAAGCAGAGAAGTTGTCTTGAGAGGTTTCTTATAGGAAATATGAAAAATAATGTTTATGTTTTTCTGGCCTCTGAAAACTGAAAAAGTATATGGTTATCAAGCCCTGCAAACTTATGGTGCTATTTTCAGATTTTTCCAGTACACCTTTTTCTCCTCATTTTCCAATAGAATAATGATTTCTATTTTCTGGAGAAGCTTTTAGTTTGTTGGACAAAAAAAAGGCTTTTGTTGCTGTAGTTGGAAAAAGCCAGAAGGAAGACATTCTGCTGTTCTTAGTGTAAGACCTCAGAATGCAAATGTCCTTACTTTGGAATAAATGTCACTTTAGCTTTAGCCTAATCTATATCACAGATTAAAAATGTTTCTAAAATATGTATCTTAGTACCTATAATAGACAGATTTTGGTAGTGCTGATATTAAAGGATGTTTTATGAGCCACAAAGCAGCATCTGCATCTGTCTGCCTCCCTATAGTATTTCGTTTTTTGGTTGATTCTGCTCTTTGGAAATACCGTCCTGTATTGAAGCTTTACCTGTACAGTTTCTCAATATGCAGGGTGATGTTGCTTTAGCACCTACATTAATTTCCTGAAATGGCTTTTTGCACAGGGAAGAAGCAGGCTTCAAAGCCAGATCTGGTTCTAAGTGCAGTTTACAACGGTGCTATTTAGCAGAGAACTTTGTGGTTATGCTGGGTTTTTCTGGATCCTTTGGGAGGTTGGGTGTGCCTGGGAAGAAAGGTCATCTTCCCTTTTATTACTCTTTTTCTTTCTCCTGTCCTTCTTCCTCTTCTGTAGTAAATTGGTAGCCAGATTTATTTCCACTGCACTCTGCCTACCCACATGAATTACAGGAGGAAATACAAGCGGGATAAAACATATAACTTTGTTGTTAAATGCATGTTACTTCCAAGGAAACAAAACTTGTAGCTGATTCATTTTTAAGACTTTAACTATAACTTATCTTTTTCTCTTTCTGCTTTGTTTTGGCAGGATAAAAATCTTGAACATGCCTCGTAGCCCAACATCAAGTGAAGATGAAATGGCACAAAGCTTTTCCGACTATTCTGTTGAGTCTGAATCAGACAGCTCCAAAGAAGAAACTATATATGACACAATTAGAGCAACTGCAGAAAAGCCAAGCAGCAGAATGGAAGATAGTCAGAGCAACTCATTAGTGATTCGAATTATAATACCCGATCTGCAGCAAACGGTAAGGCATATTCCATCACAATTACAAAAAAAAAATTAAATTTTAGCTTTGCTTGCTTCGATCTGCAGTGCATCTGTTCTATTTTATTAATTTTTTAACAAAATGCAGGCAAAAATTTATGTCCTGTTTTCTTTTAATGTCTAAATTTTTTACCCCAGTGGTATGTCTGACTGATTGCCTAAACTAAAGACACCATCCCATCCGAGAGAGCGTTTAGTATGTTAACTTGATGAAGGATGTGATCATAAAGCAAAGTACCTGTCTGATCTGCATTCAGAGGCATTTCAGCAGAAGAAAGAGAATTAGGCATCTAAAATCTCATCAGAAGATGAGGCTTGAACCCCCAAATAACATTATCTCTATGAAAGCCACATAGATATATAACCCCATTGTCTTCTCTAGTTTTTCTTTTCATGAGCTAGTTTGTGATTGACACTAGACTGGGGTCTAGCCAGGAGGTCATCAAATTCTCTCTTTCTCTTTACCGTGTTAGTTGCCTTTCTCTGTCATCCTCCCAGGAAAAGATATCCTTGTTAGATAGCTGGTGGCTTTTAGAGCAGGAAGATGAGGAAAGAGAAGCACAAATAAGTCTTTCCTTCCTCCTTTGCTGCTATGCCTTTACTACGTGGTGTAGTTTCTCAGACTTCCACCCAGAGAAATCAGCACAGTTTGGAGGAAGCAGAAAGCGTAGCATTGTACTGTTCCACAGTTTTTGCAATGACATGAAATCGCTATTTTATTCTCTCCCACCTCCTCACCACTTGTACTGGAAACATCGCAGAGGATAAAACAGGCCTTTTCCGATTTTTGTAGAGGAGTCATTTGTGAGCCAACTTGTGGACCTATGGCTGTATCTCACATCCCTAAGTCAGTAGGATGAAAATAGAGATGTTTCAAAAAAAGATTTAATCATCTTTCACATCTTACAGAATGAATTCAACAGACTTTTCATTTGTTAAAAAATGTCTGATTAATTGAGTAAATGAGAATAAAATTTATTTTTTTAAATAAGAAAAAATATCTTGGCTGGTCTTTATATATTAGAAATCTACAGTCCAAATTCCTCACTCTTTCTCACAAGGAACTGCTAAGTTGTGTTTCTTTTGTGGTTGAATGTGTAAAATTCCATGTCTGGAATGTTAGGAGCATAAAGTTGAAAAAGTTTGCTGTTGTAACTTTGTAAGTAGAAGAATCACTGTCCTCCACAAGTGTTACGATAGGAATAACAATCTCATCCTGGAGAAGGTCTTGGGAGTTACTTACTGATTCTCTCTAGAGCCACAACCTGTCCAAGTTTGTGATTAATTATCTAAATTACCCTGGGCCTTCTTGAATGCTGTTGTCAGATTTTTCAACTGATGGTAGGCATCAGACTTTTTTCATTTCAAAGATGATTATAAAAACACATTCTTTTATGGATGTGTGCTACATACGTCACTCTGTGCTGACATTTAAGATCTACATCATAGTGTGCTGCCATTGAAGATCTATCTCAGATGAAATTATTCCTTTCTTTTTAATTAAGTTCATTTTTAGAATGATAGAGATGGCCTGTCTACGGGCTGACAGGGAAGAGCTGTTTTGACAGCGTGGCCTCAGGTGTGGTTGTAGAGCTCTTATTTTAAAAGCCCAATCTACGCAGTGCTGCAGAAGCTCAGAGGAATCTGTGTTGGAGTTGGGAGCATTATCTCTTAAATTCTTGTACTTAAAAAATTCTTTTAGATGAGGATTGCTGCAGAAATTACAGTACCATTAGTTTATATGGTGTGAGATTAACCTCTATGAAGAAGTAGTAGTGTGGGATCTGAGCTGGAGAGGAAGGCTTCAGAAGGCAGAGGAGGACTGAGTCTGCTGTGAGCCACACACAGGATTTTTATTAAATCTTGGCTGAAGCAGTCATCACCTTGGGTCTCTCATTTCAGTATTGATTGAAAGACTGAAATGTGCTGTTGTACATCTTAAATTTTAAAGGATTTTGCCTGTAGTGAAGTCCTCTGTCAAGACAAGCTGTGACTGGACATGGTTAGGATTTTATTGATGATCTTACCAACTTGCTGTATCTTTGACTGTGCTCAGTGCTCAATGAATAGATCCAGTATAACGGAAAGATTACCTTTACTTGCTAGGTTTTATGCTGCTGTTAAAACCAGAGAGATGTTAGCTTCCTGACGCCCTCTTATTTCATTACTCTGTTTTTAGACCAATAATAAGATATTTATTGACACTATTGAAGCAATTGTTTCTTTAAAATTCATTTTGTGCAGGAAATGAAATAAACCAACAAGTATTTTTGGGTTTGTGTTTCATTTCTTCATTTTTATTGCTTTAGTTTTTGCATTTTTTTTCTTTTTGCATTTTTTTTCTTTTCAATAAACTCTAAATGAAAAGTAACTCAATTGTTTTAAACAGTTCTGTAGCAGATGATCTATTTCTGATTTAATTTATCAGCCCACAAGCTCTTGTACAGAAAAGTGAAATCTGGAATTTTGCAAACAGGAAGACCAATAGCTTCAATGTAGTGTAGCAGTTTGGAGAAGATCATACTTCATGAGCTGTGTTACAGCTACAAGCCAAATCAAACATACATTTGCTGTATTATTATAATTAGTTTAACACAAGAGGTGTTTAAAATGGGTCTGTTTAATCAAAGGATCATACAATTACATCATTTAGTTTTATCTTTTTTTTCTTTATTGTTCTTTAGAAAGTACAATCAAGTATATATTTGTTTAAAAGAAGGCAAGTTTAGTGTTTTAGATAAAACTCAACCCACCAGGAAGCTTTAAACCCTTACCTAAACTCACCAGGAATAAAATTCTGCTCATCTGCAGTGACTGTGGTGTAAATCACCTTTATTTCATTGCACGTATGAGATAAGCACCAAGCATCTTAAGTAAAATGTACTGCTATAGAAGACTTCATAAGTCATCACCATTGTAGGAAATCTGTCTTGTTGTCCTTTTATTCTCATTTCAAAATGTAAAGATAGTGTAAACTTTGACAAGCTCATATGAAGCTCTTATGAAGACTTACTTTCAATTCTTACATAAATTCTTTTTTGTCTTGTTTTCAGTTCAGATGATAATCATAGAATCAATCATAGAATGGTTAGAGCTGGAAGGGACCTTAAAGCTCATCTAGTTCCACCCCCTGCCCTGGGCAGAGACACCTCCCACCAGACCAGGTTGCTCCGAGCCCCGTCCAACCTGGCCTTGAACACCTCCAGGGCTGGGGCAGCCACAGCTTCTCTGGGCAACCGGGGCCAGTCCCTCACCACCCTCACACTCAACAATTTCTTCCTAATATCTAATCTAAATCTCCCCTCTTCCAATTTAAAACTGTTCCCCCTCATCCTGTGGCTCCCCTCCCTGATCCAGAGTCCCTCCCCAGCTCTCCTGGAGCCCCTTTAGGGACTGGAAGGGGCTCTAAGGTCTCCCTGGAGCCTTCTCTTCTCCAGGCTGAACACCCCCAACTCTCTCAGCCTGTCCTCCCAGCAGAGGTGTTTCAGCCCTTGGAGCATCTCTGTGGCCTCCTCTGGACCCAATGTATTGAAACGATACTTTGTAGAAAGTGTAATTTCTTATTGCTTTTGTGCATCATCTGTATTCAAGTAAGTGTCATCCTTAGCACAGGAAGGTGGAGAATATTTAAATGAGTGACTGAAAGACTTAAATGAGCTCAGTAAAATTACTGAAGGAATGGAGAGCATAGAAAACCCTCTGTATTCACAAACGTGTGGATGGGAGAGTGGGTAAAAAAGCTGTATTATCTGGTATTTAATTTCCTGATTTAATAAGCCGGGAGGCTCAGCTTTAATAGATCCTTGATGGAGGCAGGACACAGGTGTAATCTCTTTTGACCAGAGGCTTATTTGCAGTGCATCCAGCCCAGGCGGCTCTGGGTTGGTGATGACCCCTACTACCTGCTATTGAGATGGAAATAACACGAACTGACAAGTTCCTCCTCTCTTTGCAGTAGTGGTGCAGGACTTCTTGGCAGTTTAGGCAATATTCAATTGTATTTGCCCTTATCGTGGGGATGCTTCATCTGCAGGGCAGCAAAGTTCAGTGGCACGCTGTCAGCGGCACTGATTGGTGACAGATCTGCATCTTTCCTCCTTGCTAAGCAAAATTGGCGGCCCACAGCCCCCTGCAGTTTGCTGCCCAAGGCGACTGCCTACCTTGTGCCTAAAGACACCCATGTCTGCGTGGTGTCCAGTGTCTTTTGGACCTGGAAAACTGGGTGAACTAATGTGTCTGTGCTCTCCTCTATGATGCCTGGTATATCTGACCTCTTCCTGGACCTTAGGTTTGAATCCGAGGCGTCTTCTTGTATCCATTTCCATATGTAGGAACATATCACAAGTGATTCTGCCTGTAACTGGAAGGAGCCTGGTTCTTCTCCAGTAGCTGTTGTCAAGAAAATCTCCTTTCCGTGATATTCTGACGGTGATGTTCAATGTTTTGTGCTTAGAATTGCTCTTTTTCCCAGACTTCAAGAACAGATCCGTCAGCCAGATTTAAGGAATGTTTAAGGAATTCCTTGGTTTAAGGAATGTTTTCATTATTTTGTTATCAACGCATGGTGATTGTTCTGCTCTTTTGTTTTATGCTGTACTTACGTGCTCCCTCTGGGTTATGTTTAAAATCAAAATGCTCAGATTCATATGTTTTATTAAATTCTGATGCTGAGATGGGATTGGGTCTGCTGAAGACTTCTTTGAAATGCTTTCTGCCCATCTGTTTTGTGCTCCACTTCAGTAATGGGCATTTACTGATCACCCCCCCCCATGTTTTTTTTTATATTGGACTTTCCATGGAAAATGTTGTTTGGTAAGTGGCAGGTTGGTAAAGCAACAGCTTAAGTTGTAGCCACTTTTTGGTTTTCCGCTTCTGTATTGCTTTTTATACTTTTGTATCCTTTCTTTACTTTTGCCAGTATTCATTGGCCTTTAGAATTGAGTCTTATCCTTTAGTGCTTTTCTTTCTTAGGTAAAACACTTGTTTAGTTTCTGTAATTTTTATCTTATGAAGGCAGGAACCCAGTTGTCACAACTGCAGCTTGAGTCACATTTTTACTTAAGGTGCCTGCATTTTTCCTTGTTTCCAGTCTGTCCTGCCGTCCGCTGCCTCAGATCTAGTCCAGATTTTCCTTTGCAACTTTTCACAAGTATTCTTCTGTATCCCGTTTTGTGACTGATTGTTCATTGCTGCTTTCTGTTTATAGTTGATCTTCCTTCTTTTTATCTTCAGTTTGACAATGGAAACATTGTGGGTGCTGCTGTTCTTATGCCCTTGATCTCGACAGGTGATCTGACTTGCCAGCTGATGACGGTGTGGCCAGACTGGTTTTTTTGACCTTTCATCTCATGAATTCTGTGTTTTCTGAATGCGTTTTGATGAAGGAAAGCAGTGCCTCCAAGAATTAAGTTGAACACTGAGCACAAATCAAAATGAGCGACTTGCTCCATTTTTTTCATGATACCCAACTCTCATTTGCATTTTCCACTTTTTGGTTGTCACATCTTTAATATTGATGTCTTCTATTGAAGGGAATAACTTGTATTTTGATATTCTGACAATCACATTTTGGAGGCGGCTGTACAAACTTTGTCATGGTTCCTCTGTCGCAGTGCGCTTCTATGTGATTGACGACTTCGTGAGTCTGATGAAAAAGATGTGTTGGTTGATAGATTTTGAACAGATAAATGTTATTCCTCAGAGATTCTGTATCATGAACACTATTCCTATTGAATTAATATCTTGCCTTTAGCTGGAGCGGGTGAGCTGTATTTTTCCCTTGCTTCCAGTCCTTCTGTGGTGCTTAGTGACTTACTTTCACCAGTGTGCAGGAACGCGAGGTTACAGTTGACCATGTCTCTCATGATCCAAAGAGCTTTAATATCAAAAGCACAGGTCTCGCATTCCAGCAACTAATGTTGATGTGCTGTCTTGCTGCCAGATTGGATTTTGAGTGGCCTAGTGTGATTTTGATGGTGTTTTTGAGCCACTTGGTGCTTCTTTTTCGGTTCTTATTTGAAAGAACTGTTGCAATTTTTGTAGTGTATGTAGCTAGCCTTCAAGACAAACTATCACAATTTATCTGGACTTGGGATGCAACAAAAAGGGTGGAAAGAGTAGATCCCACCTCTGTCAATGCAAAATATCTTTGTTTCATATGTGTTTCTGTAGTTCTTTGCCACTAAACCATCCCTTTTTTTTTTTTTTATAATAAATCATTGAAGATTGGAAAAATTGTTCAGCTTTTTTTACTAAACTACTGTTTCATTTCCTTGTGGTCACTACACCAGGTGCATCTAATGAATTCTTACTTATGTCATAACTCAGGCAATCTGTGCGTAGATTTTTGCTGAGATTCAGCTGATGTTTTCTCAGGGTAGAAAGTGTGGCAGTAGGTAACGACTCGTCTACACGATAGAGATGGTGACTGTGGTGGTCTCTGTCCTGGGAGGGCTGCCAGAGGGACAGCGAAGCGGCACAGGGGAGATGTTCCAGGGGCAGGCTGATGTAAAATACACCCTATGCAGTGTTTGAGCGGTCCTTCTTATCCTCTTGTTCAGCAGCTGCCTCCGAGAGAATGATAACAGCCTCCATCTCTATCCTGCCTGGCTTCATGGGAAGCATAAATAATCACTTTTCTCACTAGTCTCACTTACCTGAGTCTGAGAAATTTTGGTAGGAAACAGTTCTTGGATTAATGATTTGCTTTTTACATCATTGAGCTTAATTATTATAAATTACTAATGGGATCAACATTAATTGTGACAAAATCTAATATCTCAATTGATTACATTTTTATGTTTAAGACTAAAGGATTAAAGCTATCTGTTACTTCCTAGGCCAAAGGCTGTGGGTAAAGTTAAAGGAAACACTTCACTCTTATAAGACATATATTAAGACATCAGTCTTGTTTTTACTTGCTCTTCTGTTCTCTTATCTCTGTGCAAATATAATATGAAGAGCGGCGGCGGTCTTCAGAAGAGGCCTGAAAAGCCGTTACTGTCGCCAGAATTACAGCTACGTTCATGGAAAAGTACTGATAAAAAAAAGATACATCCATTAACAATTTTTCTTTGGCCCATGTGCAATCCCTGCGTCCTGTGTTGAATCATGAGGGGACGGGGACGTCCTCTGAGTGGGCAAGGAAGGGACTCCTGTGCTGTAGCTCTGCGGTGGCAGTTTGGTACGAGCCCTTCCAGTGGCCCAGTGTGGGGTGAGTCAGCACCGTACTCTCGTAATGCACATCAGAGGCAACAAATTGGTTTCTAGGTATTACTGTCTGCTGGCAGCTGGTAACCAAGGACTGCCTTGTAAGCTAGAGTTGCAAAATTCCTAAATTTCTTAAATTCCTAAATTCCAGCTTGGTAAGAAACAGAAAACTGGAAAGGATTTTCATGGTTTTCATGTCTTCTGCTTGCTTCGCGTCATATAGTTCCTCCCATAAACTTACCCGAAGTGTAGCTTAAAAAGAAGTAGGATTCTTGCCTCAATACCCCCTCAGTTTGGGTTTTTTTTTGTGAAATTGTTGCCTTTCAGACTGGTTGTCAGAGCAGCCTAGAGTCAAGTAGATGGTTAAACATCTTGTAACATTCCTTTCACTTGGGTTTTCAAGCAGGTTTGCCATGAAGATGTTCTTTCTCTGAAGAAGTATATGATCTCTGATGTTTGTGGAAGGACTTGAGATGTCCTGTTTTTTCACAGTGCATTAGTTATTATAGAAGAATGCATGTCTGATATGTAGTTCTGCTGATGTATGTTTTGTCGTGGAATTTGTAAGTTTATTGTGTATGTGTGTATATATTTACAACATTTGTAAATTTTAGAATGATACTATTTAAATGTTTTTTCATTAATTAGCTTTTTTAATAATTTCTCTGCAGAAATGCATCAGATTTAACCCAGAAGCTTCAGTGTGGGTTGCAAAGCAACGGATTTTATGCACTTTGAATCAGAGTTTGAAAGATGTCCTGAATTATGGACTGTTCCAGCCTGCAAGCAATGGTAGAGATGGGAAGTTTTTGGATGAGGAGCGACTTCTTAGGGAATACCCACAGCCAGTGAATAAAGGAGTTCCTTCACTTGAGGTATTTTTAGATCTAATATCTGAAACAGTGGTATTCTGATACAAATTATACGGTAAGCTGGGGCTAAACTGGGCAGAACTATTATGGCACTGGACAAACATGGAGCAGAGCCAGATCACTCTGAAACACAGTTTAGCAGGAAACTGGGGCATGAAACTAGTATTTAATTAATTTTGATATTGCTTGTATGGTGGTAAATCAACCACTAATAATCTGCAGTTAATAGACTTACTCATCTATAACACAAATCCAAGAAAAAAGAACCAAGTCCTAACTTTTCTAGCGGTTTATTTCAGAGATTCAGTCACTGATGTGCATATTATAGCCATAAGCGAAATAAATAACCGCTTTATTTTTTTCTGTCCTGTTGTTTCATGAGTGTTCGCTGTTTGCAAAATTCTCACTGCAGCCAAAGGATTGCAATTCAGGGGTTAAAAGTGGTCTTGTGAAAAGCCGGTATTAAAGCCTCACTCAATACAGTCTCCTTGTCCAGCAGACATGCTGCATTCTTTGAATTCTGCATAGTACAATTAGATAATAGTAAGTTATAACTATGTAAATCCCGTGATTTTTGCCATAGAACTTGCTGCTCTGGCCATAGGGTTAAATGCCGGTGAGTTTTAGCCAAAAAAAGAGGAAATCCTCTGAACCTAATTCACAGGCCTGGTCCTACTGAACATCAGGAGACTATTCCCATGTGTAAGTTCTGCTGATGTTGATTAAGGGATTTTTTCAGGAATCCTTTTTTTTTTTTTCAAAAAAAATTCAGAAATGCTAAGCTGATATTTGGAAATACGTATTTTCTTTCTGCCTGAGACTATAAATGAAAGTGCACAGATATCCTTAGGGAAAAGCTCTTTTCACTGTAATTCTTGCTTATTTATGTAGATTCTAGAGGCCAATCTCATTTCTTATACACCTCCACTGATTTCAGTATACTTATACAAGATAGGAATTTTGCTTAAATTAACTGTAAAAATATGATGCCACTATGTTAAGCAGAGTACTGATTATTGGTGAATATTCAAAATGACATACTAAGCCTTCTTTTTTTTTTTTTAATTTTGTCTAAATCTACATCATCATGGATGATACTTTCTCATAAGGTTGGAAAATTCTATTACAAGTTTTTAAGCAAAATAGGATGTTTTAGATTTATTCTTTTTTTTCCTCCCTCAGTTTCGATACAAGAAAAGAGTGTACAGGCAGTTCAACCTTGATGAGAAACAGCTGGCCAAGCTTCACACAAAGGTATGCCCAATTTGCTTACAGATATCTAAAGGGTGGGTTGAAGGAGGATGGAGCCACACTCTTCTCGGTGGTTCCCAGTGACAGGATGAGGGGCAATGGGCACAAGTTGGAACACAAGAAGTTCCGTTCCAACACACGGAAAAACTTCTTTACAGTTGGGGTGACAGAGCAGTGGCACAGGCTGCCCAGGGAGGTGGGGGAGTCCCTTCTCTGGAGATTTTCAAAACCCGCCTGGATGCAGTCCTGAGTAACGTGCTCTGGGCAATCCTGCTTTAGCAGGGGAGTTGGGCAGGATGATCTCCAGAGGTCCCTTCCAACTCTGAAAATTCTGTGATTTACCGGACAAGTTAGCAGTTGCCAACTTCATAAAGTAATGTGTCTGAGAAACTGGAAATAAGTAGGAGTTCGTTACCACCTGGGCCAATTGCTGAACAACAAACAGTGTGTGCTTCCAGCACCAACAGTGAATTGCGATCTGGGAATTTCTGTCGTAGAAAAAAAATCCCATGTTGGACTCTTCCATATGTATACAAGTCATTTTAAATAAACCTTACTCTGTAAATACGATTTGCTTTCAGCACCCTGCAAAAATGCTGATCTGTGTCTTTAGACTCATTTGCAGGTTAGAATAATAATGATAATCGCCATACGCCATCCTAATTTCTTCCTGAATGAAGCTTTCACTCATTTTTTCCTTAAAATTATAAAACCCAGAGTCGTCTTACTGTGTTTGACTTTTGAACATTATGAGCCATAGGGTTTATGTTCTCACTGTAAAGTCAGGTTCTCCAGGAATGTGAATTAGCTATTGTTCAAAGATGTCAATGGTTATTGACATCAATTGACAGAATATTTCACTTTTAGTCAAAATTTTCCTCTTAAAATTAGAGGATTATTCATTTGTTGCTCTTTGTTTCAGGCTAATTTGAGAAAATTTATGGACCATGTCCACCATCTCTCAGTGGAAAAAATCACAAAGATGTTGGACCGAGGACTGGACCCAAACTATCATGACCTAGAAAGTGGAGGTCAGAACAATAAAACCAGCAGCATAAAGTAGTATTTTGGGTTTGTTCAACTGAAATTGATTAGCAGGCTGAATCTCACACATTCTTCCTGTTGCCTTCCTAACTCTAGGCTAATGGAATCTGTATGCTTTTGCTGTTATCTTCTTTAAGCAGCATTTTAAACTTAACATTTCTAAAGCAAATGTCCTTTATTTTATAAATTTGCTGATCTTTTTTCAAGTACATGCTCTTCTCTTCTTCAGAAACACCCCTAACTTTGGCAGTTCAGCTTGATAATACGGTAGAAGTGATAAAAGCTCTGAAAAATGGAGGAGCACATTTAGACTTCAGAGCCAAAGATGGAATGACAGCTCTGCACAAAGCAGCCAGAGCCAAGAACCAAGTGACCCTCAAGGTAAATGCTTTCAGTAGAAAATTATACATTATTTTATAAAGAAAAAATAGATAAAGGAGAATGTTTTCAGTTAATTACTGTTTTGTCCTCAATGGATCCTTAAATATGTTCTTGTTCTAGTGCTTTCTTGTGGCTTTCAAATCTTAAGATTTGAAATCCAATAAAGGGCCTTTTAATTTCTGAGTATTTTTGGTAGGAAGAAAAAGTGGTGAAATGTGACCTTATTCATAGATACATTGGGAAAGATCTGTCTGAGGAAATAGGAATAGTGTTGTTGTCGCTTATCTCTTTGAAAGCAAATGCCAGTGGCATGGATTACACATTATATCTTAACACGGTCTCTTCTGTTTTCTTTTGTATTTTAACGGGTATTCTTAAATCTCCTTGATATTCTAGATGAAATCTTATGTTTATGGCTTTTCCTTATTTCCTTTTGACAGATATTCAAATTGCATGACATTTTTGATAAAGCATCTTGTAACTGAAGAGGTGAATGTGTTGCAAAGGTGATGTGGCATTTTCAGAACAGAGATTTCTGAACTTAATGAGAGGATGGAAATTGGACATTGCCACTCCTCCTTTCCTTGCTATCCCCATAGGTTCCTTTAGATCCTAATTCTTCCAAGGCCATTCCTTGCTTAACTTACTCTGTGCCATGGCCCATTCTATCCGCTTATAAAGAAGTGAGGAAAAAATATAAATTATGGCAAATATCAACCTTGTAAATACTTTTTCAGGTAGAAAAGTCCCTTTATCGTTAGAAGTCCCTCCAAAAAATATTTTTTCACAGTTTGTGATTGCTTTCAGACCCTTTTAGAGCTTGGAGCATCTCCGAACTACAAAGACAGCTGTGGCCTGACGCCACTGTACCACACTGCTATCGTGGGAGGGGATCCTTACTGCTGTGAACTGCTGCTTCATGAACACGCTACCGTCAGTTGCAAAGATGAAAACGGATGGCAAGAAATTCATCAGGTAGGAAAGTTTACTTTTTGTTTGGAGCTGAAGTTGCATGAGGAAATGTGCTGTGTGTGTCCTGTGGTTAAAACCTGTTTTGAAGGCCGTTTGGATATTTTAGTCCATGCACAGGCAAGTGTGGAATTACTTCCTTTTTCTATTTGCTTATTACTTTGCATTCTGCTGTGGTGATTTAGAAGTGGATACTGTTCCTGTGGAGTTCTGTAACTTTGAAATCCTGTGGTTACGGTGGATTTTGCCGCAGAAATTGCACTAGTCATGTTTATGTAATGGGCTCTTGGAAGTTTAGCATCCTTTTAGTGGCACTTCAGTAAAAAAGTGTAACTCAATCTTCTTGTTAGATGCCAGTTTTAGTATCCTTGGTAATACTTCTTGCGTGTTTGTCAGAGATACTTTCTCCTTTCTCTCTGGTGAACTTTACAGGAAGAATTGGGTTGCAGATCCTGCTGCTAGGATCCTTCAGTATGTTGCACTGAAGGATGATAAACTCTTACAAACTCACAGTTTGAATCAGTTTTCATTCCCTGTGGGTGTGGAAGCTGGGATTCTAATGATTTTTTTCTTTTGCTGTTTGTACATGGAGTTTCATTTCTTCTCTTACTTACTCGGTGTGTGGATAAAGGTGGCAGTGTGCTCTATAAAGAAAAATTATTTTAAAAAAGTAATCTTTTGAGGTTGATGGTGCTCATCCCCTGTGCCAGCTACGGTGCCAGCATTCACGAGGCGCTGACACATCTTGGTCAGCTTCACTGTAGCTATTGGAAAGGTAGACTGACCTTCCTCACCAAAGACCTAAACTGTATCTCTTAAAAAGACCTATAATGTTTCACAAGGCATTTTCTGAAAAAGCTTTTTTTTGAAGTCTTTTATCTTGTCTTCTCCAAAAACATCTGAATATTTTGCAAGAGTTGTGTAAGAATGCTGTATTAATTTTTCTTTGTGTAGCGATAAACTCAGTAATTTACAAAGCTTAAAGATTCTAGCAGTCCTAATGTCATCACAGCTATTTTATGGCTTTCCTCTGTATGGATGAGTTTGAGTAATCACAAAAAAATGGAACTGATGTAGTATGATCAGGTAAATAAAGATCTGAGTAACCAACCTTACAGGCCTGCATAGGTTATCTAGGCTCACTGTCTTTTCTGTGCACTAATTGTTTTAGTACACAACTTCTTTTCTTCTTTTCTTTGAAAGAAATGGGAGATAGCTTTGGCACCCAGGTTTGGGCGGGGATCTGAGCTTTTTCATTGTGTGTGTTCAGACTGAGGTTGTTTGGATCCATATCTAGTTGGGGAAAAAAGGATTAATTTACTACCATTGTTTCTGAAGATGTGGAGGAAATGAATTGTATAGATCAAAGTATTACCCCATCTGGACTCCCTGAAAATACAGAGAAAAATTCCCTATTTTGAAAACTCATACACATATGGCTATTATTTCTCATCACAAAACAGAACTTTCCAAACCCATCGTATTGGTTGTAATCCTAAATAAATCAATGTTTACATCTGGATTGTGGGCAGTCTGTTTTCAGTAATCAATAATACAAGCATACCTCAGTGAATAAAGGAAGATGATGAAATGATACAATCCCATCTGTTGCCGTCTGTCTGAAGAATGCAAAGTTACCTTGCATGGCAAGGAAATAATTGTTAGCAAGTAGATTTTTTCATTTTGCTAACACAGTCTTTAACTGTAGAAATTAAGCCTCTGGCTTACCTTTATAGTAAAGAGGAAAAGGTGAGGTGGTGGTTCATGCTGTGCTACGATAGTAATAAAAATTAGTTCTTCTATTTTAGGAGTCACTTTAATAATTATGTCTGCACATTCATACCTAGATTTTAAGTGACTTTTAGAAACTAGACAGAATTGGTAATTTATAGCTAATTGTGCATTTGCTCTAATCTTCTGGATAGTCAGAAACACATTTATGGTTTGGTACTCATTCTGCCCTTGCTTGTTGTTGCATGCTTCTGCTGCCTAGTGTTAAAATGTTCCTGTTTAATAACAGCTAACATAATGTCTCCATTATCTTGGCAAATAATTTTTAAATTAATAAACTGTTTAATAAACACTGTTTTTTCCCTTTCTGTGTGTTGAAAATGGAAAATGGAGGAACAAAAGATGTAATGGTTAGGATGCTAGGCTGGAATTTGGGATGCGTCACAGATTTAATTTGTGTATTGAGCAGTATGCTTATTTTTTCTGTTCCAAATTGCAAGAGGTGTAGGTTTGTAACTCCTACTGAAGGCAGTAGTAATTAGGTACCTAAGCCAGAGTGAATGGCTTTGTATACCTGTATCTCTCAGCTTAAATTCCATAGTATTATACAGGAATGATACTGATCTGAGATTATATGAGGTTAAAAACGTTAAAAATTGGGAGGTGCTCAGTTGGTGTACTATAGAGAAGGTAGTTGAGTAAATGAAACTGATGAATGGAAATACTGTGATTTTTTTTCTCAAGCTTATTTGCTAATCAAGAAAGTTTCAAATGTCACTGCAGTCTCATTCAGAGAGGTTTATTTGCAAGTATTCCAGGTCTATCAGTTCATTTGTGTGGCTGAGAAAGTAACTCTTGAAGATTTTCCCTCTTTTGGATCAGTGCCCTGTGTATACTGTGCGTCTACTTGACCTCACAGAATCAAGAAGATTATCACTTGAATTTTGGCAGGATTTCCCCAAACTGTTTTCACGCCTTAAAAGCGAGCTTGAGAAATCTGATCATCTTCAGTGCCATCTAGTGGGCAACTTTCTGAAGATTAGCACGACAAAACTCCTTATCTTCTGTTAGTCTCCTTGTCAAATTTGACAGTTATGAATATAAGTGGATAAAAAGTGCCAAACTTTTTATTTTCTCGATCCCTTAAACTTCGATTCCGCAAATAAGCAGGTGCATAAATTTATGCACAGACTTGCTGTATCTGAAGTGCACACATTGGTGTTTACAGGCAGGTATGCACATCTGGGTGTTAATCTTCCCATTCAGTCCAGGGGTGGTTCTAAAAATTAGGCCTTAAATAAAATAGCACCTTCTCTGCTAAAAATCTTTACCTGGAACGCTTGCCTAGATTGTATAATAACCAAAATATGAATGCATCTCTTTACAGGCTTGCCGATACGGACACGTCCAACACCTAGAGCACCTCCTCTTCTACGGCGCCGACATGTGTGCGCAGAACGCTTCGGGAAACACAGCGCTGCACATCTGTGCCCTGTACAACCAGGTGAGCTGGCACTCGCCGCCTCTGCTGGCTGACCCAGCGCCGCAGAGCCATACCGTCCTCATTCGATGACGGAAAGGTCTCTGCAGGGAGCTGAGCGGTGCCTGGGGTCCCCTCTGCGTGTGGAAGTGGGGAGGGGTGTCTTGCTGTGGGGGAAGATGGATCTGGGGAGTCCAGTCCCGTGGAGACTGGAAACCAGTGCTGTGAGAGAATGACACGTAGCCAGGAAAAAAAGGCATAATTGACGTACAAATGCTAAATCTTTCATGTCCATCCACAGAAAGAGAGGCTTGTTGAGTTTTCTGTTGAAGTAGTTCACTGATTTGGTGTTAGGTTTTCCTGAGATGCAGTTTCCTCGTTTTTAATAAATGCATTTTGGGATAAATTTCCCATTATTATTGATCCATAGAGGCAGCTTACACTGAAGAAGAATGTAGCTCATTATTTTACTTTTTTAATTTTATTTAATACGCGATGAAGTGTTAACAGCTTTTAAACAGTGGTCTTAGAAACTAGAAAGAACATAATTAAAAACTATATTATTAGTATTGTATTCACTGATTACAAATAGGGCTGTTCGTTGTAGGTAACAAGAATATACATATTAATTAGAAAATAAAACAACACCATATTCTACCAGTTATATTTTTTTTTGTATCGTATCTAAATATTTGTTTCCTATTCAGAATTTATTACTCTCTTGCTAGAATTTAAATTAGAATTACATAAGAAATACTTGGAAAATACTGTGGAAAGGTGTCTGTAGATTATACAGAAGATACTGGATTCTCTGCTGTTTACAACCTGTGTAGTCATTTACAAATAATAGAACCATTTGATCTGATAGCATTTTATACTCTCTTTGCATGGATGGGATGGGGAGCAAATGAGTTTTAGAGCTATGTTAAAACACAGCGCCTATAATGTTACATTGAATAAGGAAAACACAAGTCATGAGAGGTGACCGTAACTACTGAAACATCTGTTAAAGCATCTGCTTCTTAAATAATTGCCATCTTAGTTTTTTTCCAAAGTCTTGTCGAGACAGATTCCTCAATTAGGTCTAAAATACCCTCAACTTCTTAAAAAATACAGTTTTGGGAATAATATAACATTTTTCAAGGCTGTTGACTTGATGTGTGTGTCATAATTAATGTAAATTCATAAGGAGTCTATCCATACAGATCTTCCCTGTTAATGATAATTATTTGAAGTACGCCGCATATCAGTGGGAGCAGTACCTCTATGGACTACTTCTTTCCCACCATCTACCAAGTGTTTTCAACAGTTTGTCAAGTCCCCACATCAACTAGTTTAAGGTTAGCAATAGTTTCGTTGCTCAGCTTGGGTGGCTTCTGTGACTGTAGGCACACAAAGCTTTTGCAAGCTGGCACTTGTTAAAATTCCTAGAAAATTTTGCAGAGAAATGAAATTACCTTCATCTCAAAAAAAACCCCAAAAGTTGCATTTAGGCTTCACATCAAGAGCTTAACATGTATAACTGTAAGCACTTCTCTGGAAAAAAAAATAAAATATTCACTTTTACCTAATTTATTTCACTTTTCCTGAGTAAGAATTTTGAAGCCTGGACCATAATGCATATATAACCTCAAAAGTGTGAACTCAGCTCTCTTTTTTTTGTAACCGTTTCATTGCAGTGTTTTCGTTTCATAAGCTGTTTACAAGATCATACCCTTTTAGCAAAGGTTATGCAGTATGATGCAGAAATTAGAATAATCCTGGAGAATGACAGTATTTTTCATGTAGAGATGTGGTTTTTTTCTCCTGACCACAGTGGAAAAAATTACTCTGTAGAAGACTCGGAGACTGTAATTGAAATTGTGACTGCAAATTTGCAAATATTTTCATGATCATTAAGCTTGGCTTCGTGAATGGGAGTTTAACATCTTGTGACTACACTGTCATGCTTCTGTTTTCCTTAATCACGTATATGTGAAAATAAAAAGTTTTTCTCAGGGTGCTGTGAAGAGTAACCTGCTGTTAAAAATCAATATGCTGACTTTTTTCAGTGTCCCTTTTATTGAAAGTTGTTATTAGGTAGTGTGGAAGGAACGGTGTCGTCCTTTTCTGGATGGAGAGGATGGGAAGGACATCAGTATCCTTTTTACCTCTTGATTCCTGTAGATGGAGTCATTACCCGTTTGATTTTTCCCTTCCAGTCTTCCCTGGAGGAATTTCTTGGGATGGTTTCTGAAGTTGGTAATGCTGTTTTTCTGACTGTCAGCTAAGTGCTGCTCTGAATAATTTCTTGTTTTTTTGAATTTATTTCGTGGCCATCCAGTAAATGAATAAAATCTAGACAGATCTTATGCCTCTGTATTCTGCACATAACAACGTTGGGATGAAGCGTGCCTTCTTTCAGTCAGTGGATTGGTTTCAATATGAAAACTGTTTAATATTAGATCAGGTAATTAGGTCTCAGAGAGCAAATTGAATCGAATCTGCTGACAAGCCCACACTTCTCTGTGAAGTTCTTTTTAACCTTACCATGTCTGAAAAGCTACTGCATATTCAGTTCATGTGTGATATAATGAATGAACAATACTAAGCTCTCAATATCAGAAGTTACTAGGTTGTCAGGGCGAAAATATGTGCAAACAGGAGTTACAGCATTCGTAGGCAGCGCCTTAACAATGAGAGTTCTAAAATGTGGAGTTTCTATTGAATTAACAAAGGAAAAGTAATCAAAATAATTTCCGGTGGTGACTTTTTTGCTTATTCTCCCTAGTTTTTCCCCTTAATACTGGGAGGATGGGGAGGAAACAAAAGGGAGAGAAGATGAAGCTAAGAACACCTCTGTTTGTTTTAAAAGAATGAATAAACAAGTGCAGTTTCATCCAAAACCAGTTTCCTTGAAAGGTCTTACGTTGAACAACTCTGACCACTTTTGTCAAAACTTTCCTTATCAAAACCATTTAATAAATAAATCACTTCACGTGTTTTTTGTTACACTGCAGACAGCTTAGTTCAATGTGTAAATCTTGTAGTTTTAACATGTGTAATTCTTTTGCTTTTGTAGTGTTGAATTATTTACTCTGATAACCAAATGAATAATCAGCCAATAAATACAGTATGTTTCTTAATATCATTATTTATATCCTCAAGTTCTTGATCAAAATTGGGCATTTTAACACTAAAGGGTTCTACTAGCATTTCCAGTATGTTTACTGAGCAGCACCTGGTGGAATAGTGGAATAATTGTTATTATGGGAATATAATGTAGTGTGCAAACCTAGAATCATTTAGGAGTCAGCCAAAAAGGAATTCTTGGAAAAGTAATCCTTAGAAGAACTTTTTACAATTTTATTTTAAACCTGGGGGTCATCTAGATTGCAGCACAGTTGTTTCTTTTGGATGGTTGCTAATACAGAGCTCTGAAAAATGAGAATAACATTGTGCCATTTTATGCATTGCTCTTGGTCTTCCTATGTTTAGAGAGAACACACCTAATGTGCACATTTCGGTGCAGGCAAATGAGCCTATCTTAATTATGTATCATATAAGATGAGAGATATCATAATGAGATGATTGTTAATACACTGTCTTGAGGTATGATCCGTTCTGTTGTTTCAGTCTGTTATACAGAATAGGAAGCGTGGGAACAAAAGAATGTCTTTGGGGAGTACTGAATGTTGGTGAAAGGGTAGGATAACTTCCTCCCCACATACATTTAAGACAACCTTGTGATGGAGGAGACTTAATGGGATCAAGAATCTGGTGGTATAAATTAAAGCACAATGAAAAAAAATATTTTCAATCATAATTTCTGCACGTTCACTTATGACTCAGAATCTAGTAAATAAGCTTCATTTCTGCCACTAAAATAGCTAAATTGTATGATTGTTTTCTCCGGCTGCAAATTTACCGTTAAAAGGGAAAGGTAGCACATTGAAATACCTCATTAGGTAGAAATCCATAATACAACATGACAAGAAATCTGGAAAGCACAACAAAATTAATAGAAATATTTACGATGTGGAAACATAACAACATTTTGAAATGTGAACTGGTTTGCATAAGGTCCTAAGATGAACATTAAAGATGACAGGTGGGAAATACAGCCTATATATGGATTATCAAAAAATCTAGTATTTGGAGAACCGTGCCAGAATTGCAGAGGATTTCTAGTAGGGAATGGTCAGTCATATTCTACGGCAGCACAGACTAGCAACTTAAGCAATACACTGTGGTGGTCCAAAAAAAATTGTTTTTAAGGGATTTCGTTTGCAGATTTCCTCAGGTCAGAGTGCCTGAAGCTGTACTTTTCTCTTGTTAGAAGGTCTGTATTGGGTTTGTGTTGTAACTGGCAGTATTTTTAGGGGAAAAAAGAGAAGATAGGGCTGGTGGGTGCAGTGTGTGTAGCCAGACCAAATAATTTCAGGTATATTAAAAAAAACCCAAACCCATACATTAAATGTTTAAAATTGAAGATAGGTTGAAAAAAACAAAATAAGTGCATGCAAGTAGTAAAACTGCTTTATTTAATTTTTAGCAGTAGAGGAGGATATCATTCATCCCAGGTACTGTTTACTGTACTGTGAACAGTACCATTTTCTCTACAAAATAGGCAAAAATCATATGAGAGTCAAATTTAATTTTGAACTAACACATTTTCTGCAAAATCACATTTTTCATGTGTGGAATTTCCACAGTATACTTCTTAAAAAACTTAATAAGATGTTTACCTCTCACATTCCTCTACATTTTTTTTACACTTGCATATTGTTCCCACACACTGCAAAAGCACCTAAAGCCTTGTCATATTTAAAGTACTATTTTAATAACTTAATTTCTCGGATTATTTATTTATTTTGTTTACTTCTCATCTGAGGAAATATACACCAAACAGCAACACATCTCATAGCCACAATGTCTCTTTAGTAACTAAAGACCCCTATTAATAAGTTCACTCTTCGACCGTTTTCAGGAGAGCTGTGCAAGAGTGCTGCTGTTCCGGGGAGCCAACAAGGAGATAAAGAATTACAACAGCCAGTCTCCGTTTCAGGTAAAAAAGAAATACCCCTTCCCTCTGCCTTCCAGAAATATTTGCAAGAAAATCTCACGTGAACTCGGTTTTGTGGAGGAGTTACACTGCACAAGGCTGAAAACAGCTGTAGAACAAGAGAACTATCATTTTGGAAACCGTGGCTTTTGTGTAATGCAATGAGTGAAGATGTGCTGAAATAATCAGGACTGAGAGAAAAACACACTCACTCTCAGCTCTTCCGGTGACAGTATCAGTGAGGTTGAGAATTCTATGAGCTGCTGGTGACAAACATGAAATGATCGGTGTGCTGTGGTTGGCTGTGCCCTTGCTTTGTGGTTATCTCCAGTCCCGTGTAAGAGAGATCCAAGAAGTGAGTGGGCAGCTAAGCTGTGCTTGGCCCCTGCTGGCTTGGCCAGAAACTCTTCCTTCCTTGGATGTGAGGCCGAAGAGTTGAGCTCCCTTTCAGGGACGGGCCTGATTCAATGCATTCTCAGTAGTAAAAGTTGAAACTGTCATCTATGTCTCCAAAAGAAAATGAAGTCTTTCTTTGGATGAGTCAAAACTGACTAGATGTTTTTTCACCATTTTCTTATATGAAAGTACTTTCAGAAAGCTTAATTAAAAATCCAAATGGAAGGAAATTGTTTGTCCAAAGGGCTGTCAGGTACGCCTGGCAACCTTAAGCCCTCATTTCTGAAGAAGTCTTAATTAGCCTGCATTTCAGAGAAACATTCATAATGCAAACTGACATGTGAGAAATAGGGATGAAAGCTGTAATGTTTGAAGAAAAAGGAACCGAAAGAATTACTTTCAAGTTGCAGAAAATAGTGCTTCTGCAAGACTGATGGCACAGTACCATTAAAAGGAACTGTCCTGTTGTGAACCTGAGGGGCCCGTTTCCCAAAACCAACTGGTCTTTCCGCCAAAATAAATCCTGATTTGCCTTTGCTTGTTGTATCTTTCCCATTCTGTCCTCGACCCATTTTGGATAATGCTGGCATTGAATTTAAGGAAGGCTGCCTTTTCACTCAACTTTGAAACAGTTGGAACATTAGCTATGTCCACGTGGGTCTCTGAGTTGGCTCCCCAAAGTTTATGTTCAGATAACGCCTCTGAGTTTCAGACTTTTAAAAAAAACTCAGATATGTCTATATTAGTTTAATTATCTCTGTATTTTGAAGGTTTCCTGGGCATAAGTTGTGTATTTCAAGAGCTTAAGAGTTCTGCTTGGAAATCCTAGCCAGGTCATTGTTTACTTTTGGGACCAGTTTCCCAGAATTAGGGAAACAGTGCATTAATAATTTCATTGTGAGCACCATTTTTGGAATGCTAATAGTTTGCCACCTAAATTTATGCTCAGCGCAAATTCACTAAGTACTAGATGGTACTTATGACTGTACCTTAGAATTATGGAGAGATGGAGCACTTCTGATGCTTGGGCTTTTGGCTGGTCGCTCTCCCCCAAGTACGGACAGAAGGACTGAGAGTTAGGTTGTCTTTGTTTTTTCCTTTCTAGAGCTACATGCTTAAAAAACGGAAATTACTTTCCATCTTTTTACTCTATGGGGTGTTACTTTTAGCTGCAGGGAACGTAGGAAAAGTTCTAGTTTTTCCGAATGCAGCGAGCAGAGAAAACCCTGACGCCAGCACTGCAATAAAGCAGCATTAGAATTAATTCTTTGCCATCTGTCTGTTGCTGACCCAGTCGATCAGACACCACAAGTGGAGCTGTTATAAAATTATGCAGAATCCCCTTGAGTTAATAGGGTTTTGCATACTAAAAATGTTTACTCATGTAATCAGTAGCAAGGAACATCGAAGCATCTCATATGTACATAATGAGAACGGTTGTAGCTGCAGCATCTATTCCTTTGAGTAACCTCGATTATGATCATTTCTCAGAAATCTAAAAGGATGATTCTTTTGAATTGCTGCTTAGAAAATTGATGATACGAAAACTGTGCTATTCTGTAAACCAGAAGTATCCGGACACAGAGAAATTTGTGTGTTGCTTTCAAGTCTTGCCAAAGCTTTATTTATTTTGATGAAAATGAGGAGCAGAGTTTGTATCTAGCATTAGTGCCCCATGAATGTAGTGTAATTTTACCACCAAAAAAAAAAAGTTCATGTTTTCACTTCTTACCAAATCACAGTGCTTATTAGAACATTCATGGGTTTACTGGATCATATGGAAGGACGATTACTCTGGGCTGAACTCTGTGCCACATAATTCAGGTATCCCGCACTGTGTACACACCTCTGCCTGGGATCTGGCTCTCCTTTTTGCCTTTTCAGTGTCTAGCAGAGGCAGAGTTCGTGTTGGAATGGCGTTGTCGGGAGGCCATGAAAAAGCTTGTCTGTATTTCCCAATTAAGCACCTAAGCTTTTATTAGCTACCTTTGAAGAAATGTCTTTCACCCTGATTGATTACTGGGGTCCATTAAGTTAGTAATCAGTGTTGAGTACAGTTAAAGTCACTCATAGCCAAAAGTCTGTGACTATCAGCCTTAATCGATTGTGCTGCTGATAGGATGCACTCTGCAGCACCAGAATATGGGTCAGCGGACCTTTCTCTGTATGTCTCTTGTGGGGTCCCTCCGCCTCCTAATAGGTATGAACACTTGTATGGATGTGGGGTGAATCTCCTCCCTTTGTGGGGCTCCCAAGCAGATTAGGGCAATCCCGCATCGCCGTCCTTGCTGGAAGTGTGAGAATTTTCCGTGTCCTGTGTATTTCGGTTAAAGGCTGCCTAGCAATGAGAGTTAAGATGAAACCTGTGCCACATCCTTACTCTGTATTGCCACTTCTGTTTATTAATCACTTATCCGTCCTGTCTTGGCTGGGTAATCTGGATACCTTACACGCTAATTATTCTGTGCTAACAGATGGAAAAAAAACATTGGCATTACAGAGTTGGACGTGCTAGCTAATAATACGCTGTTATATACATTGTGCTTGGCCATTTTTCTTTTGAAGTAACTATAATTGGAGCGGGTCTGTGCTTTCATTCGTAGCACTGAACTTGGTCGTGCCCTCAACCACGCCTGCTCCAAGTACTGCTGATGCCTCCACAGCCATTCATACCTTAGGACAGAGCTGGCCGAAACGTGGATGTTTGCCACCAACGTGCAGTACATCGATTTACAGCTCTCACAAACTGGCTCATGAAATGCTGAACTGTAACTTCTGGTCCAGCTATAGGTTGGCTTTAAAGTTTCCAGTGGTTTTAGAGGTTTTTTTGATGTTACAGTTTGTACTTTATTAGTAACATCTCCCAAAATTTCCTTTCAGAAAAGCCGTGATATCCCATCAATGTCCATAGCTACTTAGTTTTCCACACATTTTACGTGCTCCTAGATTAATGTAAAATAATTTCTTACCTATCTGGCAAGTATTAATCCAGTAACTCAAAAATATCAGAGTTTTGCAGTGTTCACAAGCTGCTGAAATTCTGTTGTGTAAGATAAAATGAACATACACCTTGTTTATCGTGTTTCTCCTTTTTCTTTTTGTGAGCAGAAGCTCTATATGAATAATTCATATGTTTTCATATGGGCTATAAAGCACTTTCAAGCTTAGAGCTGATAGAGCTAATAATTAGTCATTGGTTTTGAAGCATATGTGTTCAAATACACAGAAGAACTATTCTGAGGTGGCATTTAGTGGCATGTTTTAATGGCAGAGTTGTACCTGAGAATGATTTCTCTCTCAGATGTACCTTATTATTGACCGTTCCTGTCCCAAATAAGCATGGGTTATTAAGACGCTCGTGTTACATAGGTGGCAGGAGGAGCAGCAATCTTCCAGGTCCACTGCAGGTAGAGTTGTTCCTTTCAGTGTGTGTTGGCTGTACATCCGTTTTCAATTGCTCATACTTTTGCCAGATTTGACTCATTTGAAATGAAATTTTCCGTGCCTGGTATCTCAGGCGGCATTGTTCGGAAAAACAAAATGATTCAGCTGTTTCGGAGTACGGGTGAGGGAAAACATGTGTTGTTTTGCTCATACTGAAAAACTCTGTTGACCCACCTCTCCTTGTCCCATCTCCCCTGTTGTGTCATGTTGTTTTGTTTTGTTTTGTTTTCTTTAATTGCCCTGCATGCTGTCAGTGATCTCCAATGTTAATAACGTGGCAGTGTAAACCAGTTTGCAGTCTGACTCAAACACAGGGGCTCCAAAGCCAGGCTGGGTATTTGGAAGCTGAGCTGGCCGGGGAGGATAGACAGGCGCCGTTGGGGACGGGTAAGTGGACACTGAGCTTGGAGATGGGTGAGAAAGTACAAGATTGGCTGAGGCTCGAAAGAGTAGAGTGAGTGGAGGAAGACCAAGATTGATAAGGGTCTTGGGGAGAAGAGAAATTCAGATTAGAGGGAAATTGGGACTGGCTGTATAAAGAGGGAGCCCTGCTTGGGTGGTGATGCTGGGGAGGGAGCCTCGACTGGCATGCCTGAGCGGGGAGGATGGGGCTGTCGCAGGGCGGAAGGGTGTGCAGTGCTCCCAGCCCTGCTAGCGGCCTGTAAGAAATTAATCTTGTTTATTGTCCTGCATATCACTATAATGGCTTCGCAAACCCCCATTTTGCTTTAGTTTATTATACTTTTGAATTTCATCTTTTATGTGAAATTTAGAGGCAAAGGACAAGAAGTTCTTCTGAGGTATTTTTTGTCTCTGACTTATTTTTGAAAGGGTGAAACTCTGAGAAAGCTAATTTGAAACCTAAAAATCTCTGTCCGGTGCCTCAAAAAGGCATCTTTACAAATAGAAAGTAGTGCTTTCTCTCTTGATGTTAAAATATGTAACTGTCATGTTAATGGAGTATATGAATTACACGAGGACTTTGTTTTTGCCAGGTATTTATTTTCATCCTGATTCCTTTCCTGAACCACCTGCGTGAAGAATGCCTCATTGAATATCGTGTTTTGCTCTTTGTGTGTATAGCTCTTTTCTGATGATGCATTCTGCCTTTAGTCAGACTTTCAGCTTTTTCAGCTTTTGTCCTGATTTGAGTCAAATAATGGAATTTATTCATACTTGCTTTGGTTGTTTTATATTTTTTTATGTTAGGTTCATTGCTTGTGTTGATCAGTTAAGTTGTGTTTGGCAGTACAGAAATAATAGGTAAAGGACAATCTGTTACGGAAGAGTGTACAGTTTAATTTGCACTTACTCATTATTTGTGATATTTAGATATTGATAGGAAAAGACTTAAGGTTTTAATCATGTAAAAACCCCCAAAGTACTAGAATAATTATAATAAAAAAATTCTACGGAATGGCTTTTTAAGACTGAAACATAGAGGTATTAGTAGGAGCTGCGTTTAGCATTTTTAAGTCTACACAAGTGGCCATACCAGAACAAACTATGGATTTTTCCTTTAAAAAAGTGTGTTAGTATGTATATATGTAGGCATACTCAATGTAATTTCTTAAAAAGACATATTCAAATTAAAAAAAGAAAAAAGAAAGAGAGGCCTCATGATGCCATATCCAGATGCTAACAATGATTAGTTATGATACGTTTTCTCGTCACGTACCTTGAGGTGCTATTTATACAGAGGAATACACATTCTCATTTGAGAAAAGTGCTTTTTGGGAACTTTACACATTGCTTTGGGCATATTTATGCCTTTGCAGTGCTGATATGTTGTTACCTGTTAGGGTACGGGGGGAAATGCTGTCAAATGAAAATATTCCTGAAAATAGTAGAGATAAAAGATACTGTTCCAAGTAATAATCCCGACAGGAAAGTGCTTGATGGCAGGTTAGAGGTGACCTCAAGTGTCAGCAGATTTCCTGCTACTGTCAGTTCTGAAGTACTGACAAACTGTTAGGAGGATGCTTCTCCTTACTGGCACCTGAAGTACAATTTCCGAAGGTCAATATTTGGTTCGTTATACAGCTGGTGACAAGCAGATAACAAAGCAGAATGTAATACTCTTGCTGGAGACGTGAGACAGCAAAGGCGCTTCTGCCTCAACTGCTTCTGGAGATACTGCAGCTGCTTTTGAAAATTCAGACCTCAGCCTGAGGGGCTTTCACTAATACTCTCCCTTGGCTTGATAAGGGCTGGATATAGTGAGAGATACAGGAGCAGAAAAGTACGTACAGGTACAGAACGGGGTTAAAATCCCTTCACCTTGACCCAACGATGGCTTGGATAGCGCTGGCTGATCACGAAAAACCTTTGTCTTAACCTCTGTCATTTTTCAGAAAAGCAGACAAATGGAAGTAAAATAGTAAAACATAAAGAAATTAAATGATATGATCATCTTTTATTGAGAAAGGCAAAATATTACCACACTTGGAGGTGCTAAAAATACTGTAGAATGTTTCTTTTTTTTTTTTTAAAAAAAAGAAGCTGTTGTTACTGCACAGTTGTTACGTGACTGTAAACTTATGGGGGAGTGTCCATGAGACCATCTTTTGCATCGCGCTCCGGGTAAATGATCTGAGACCCTTTTTTCTTCCCCTTTGCGCTTTCTCTCCCCGCTCCAACAGCGGTGGCCAGCTGAAACGCCTCAGGTGTTCTCACATGCAGCGGGATTTCCATGGGAAAAACAGAGTGTCTCTGGGGTAGCTAGGAGCCAATCTGTTTCTTTTTCCACCAAATGGATAAATTTCCAAAAGCTCGGAAGCAACTGAAACTGGGTTATAAAACGGAACAAATTAAGCAAACTAAATCGTAAGGGTCACTACCAGTTCTTGCCTCAAAGTAAGAAAGGCTCGTGTGCGATTCAGACACGAATGGTTGTCATGGGTGAAGTTGCAAGAGGCAATGGAGATTTGTATAATCTTAATTTCATTATAGGATTTTGATAGCAAGCTTGAGTATTGCTCTTGTGATTTTACTTATACTATATCCCAGAAGAGAAGGCAGCAAGGGTAAGTTCTTAAATAGCCTGATTGTAACTGAGCAGTCACACATAGCGTGTCTGATCCTTGTAAAAAGGTCAGCTGTGACAACTGTGTGTATTTTTTACTGTAGCTATAAAGAGCACTGTAAATCTTGTCGTTGGAAAGACTTTATTTCATTGTTGTGTCTATCAGAAGAAGTTTTTGTGTTTTTATTGGTTTAGGACAAATTTGGGGTGAATAAATGCTGTCTCTATGACATCAAAAAACCCCATTAGTCCTAAGATGGGAGCTATGTGAACACGATTAATATAAAATATCCGTTTATTTGTGTTGCACTGTTGCCAGGGTTTTTACATGTATTGAAATGGAAATGATAGGCACTGAATAAACATCTAGAGAGTGACAGATATCCAGGGTTTTTTTTTCTCAGTGTTCTCACAGAAAAGTGTATTATATCAGGCTCTGCTTCAGATTTAACTGTGGGGGAGATGAGAGATGGTGTTCTTTTATGAATTCTTGATTCCTGTACCTGTATGTGTGGTATAAGAAGGTTAAACCCTATGGGAAATTTGTTTTACAAACTCTAGATAAGCATGCTTACTGTAATCGCCTACATTGAAATTTTTCTTATTGTTGAACCATGTTATTTTGAGATATTAATACCGTTCAGTTTCTCTATAAAATGTAATACCTTATTACATTTTGTATGCCGCTATTATGTGTATTTAATAGCGTTAGTGACATGGATTGAATTAGTCAATACTAACGAACCAGAAATACCGAAATCCACCTTTTGTGCTGAGGCTGCTTCTGCCGTGATGACCAGGATGCCCAGTGGTGTCCTGCTGTTGTCCTGTGTTCCTCTGTCTGCTTGTATCCAAGCAGATTATTACAACTTCAGACTGGATAGAAGGAAGAAATTTTTTACTCCGAGGGTGGTGAGACACTGTCCCAGGTTGCCCACAGAGGTGGGAGATGCCCCATCCCTGGAAGCATTCAAGGTCAGGTTGGATGAGGCTGAGCAACCTGATTGTAGTTGAAGATGTCCCTGCTCGTTGCAGGGGGGTTGGACTAGATGGCCTTTAAAGGTCCCTTCCAACCCAAACTATTCTATGATCCTATGAACTTAGATTTGCATTTCTGGGCAACAATGATATTTTTATTTTATGTCCCTGCGGTGCTGAGCGCAGCCTGGGAGTGGGACTGGTGGGCACGTCAGGCCTGCGAGTACAGGTGAATGGTCATGGTGATGATGGACAGTGATGGGGTGGCATGATCTCTTGCTTTTCCATGGCTATACAGGCTATTCGGTGTTAATTTCTGGCAACATCCAAGTGACTTCTTGTTGCTTATAAAAATGGAGGATCTGCGCCTCTAGGACAGACTTAGCATCTTCTCGCATTGCTATTTGGAGAGAACATTCGTGACAAGCAGTTGGCATACGCCGCCGTCCCATGTCCGTCTTCATCAGAGTATGTTATTGGCATTGCCTTTTACTAGACTGCTGTTTCCAAAGGTTTTGTTATAGTTAACCCCCAGAATTTGGAACAAATCCACCAAATGTATTAGGTAAAATAATCACAGTATTTTATTAACCCGAGACATTTTATCCTAAGGGCTTTCCAAAAGCATTTTCAGCCATTTGGGTTAGCAGTTGAAGCAACACTGTATTATTAAGTGTTTGCAGAATTGAATCCCATGAACAGTTTTCACTGTGAAGTAGTGGGCAGTATCTACTGCCTGCTGTGAGTAGGAAGACATTTTTCTGCAAGCGTTTGGGGAAGAAGCTGCTAATATAGCACATTTTGGCTTTTCTGTGAGGCAGGACTGCCTTCAGAGGGGAAAGTTTTTACCCTACAGCAGTGCAGACCTATACACGCTTTAGCTGAATTTTCCCTATAACCCTATATTGAGTGTAATTTCAAGGAAAGCAAAATCTAGCAAAGAGCCCACTTTCTCAGTCTTTTTCTATAAGAGTTCTGCTGAAGAAGATTGTGTTTCGTGGCTTTTTAATTTAGAATATTTGGGGGGGGGAGAGAGGAAGAAAATTAAGTCAGTTTTATTACTGGCTGTGTCTTATCTGATACATCTGATGCTGCAACGTGGCTTTATCTGCTCTCAGTAAATACTCCTTTGCCGTGGCTGCTCGCCCATGTAGCAGTAATAAGGATTATGTAATAACGGGCTTTTGATGGCTCTTTCCAGCTTGAGCTGGATTTTCCCGTGGAATGAGTCCGTAATTGTAAATGCGTGTGTATCACACCGTTTGCTTTTTCTTTTCCGTATTAATTATTAAAACCCAAGTGTAGAAGAAAGCGTCTTACTTGAGAATGACTTGCTAAGGTGGCATTTTAGCAGAGACGCAGAAAGAAGATGTAATTTCTTTTCTCTACTTTTAAAATAGACAGACATTAAATTTCCCAATACATGCAGTGACCATGGAGGAGGCTTAATACAATCTATACAAAGTAGGGTAACCTAAGAACCTTAGTTGTTTCTCATCTAAAGAAACAGGAGGAAGTAAAAGAATGCCGTGAAGCAGTGAAGTTGTGCCTGGGATGAATTTGCCTGCGTGTTCCTTTTTGGCTTCCTGACATGTTTCGTGATAGCTTTAATCGACTTGCCCGCATGTTCAGTCCAACACTTCCTGGCAAGCTGGTTCTTGCATAACAACGGATCCTTTTGTCATCGGAGTTAAGTTTGCATTTCAAAGCTGCGAGAGTGAGATGATTTGGGAGTGATTTGCTCGCCTGTTGTGAGGAAAGGACTTACATTTTTTTATCTTGGTGTCCATGCAGGCTTAGTTTAATCTGAAGGTAGTCAGTCAGGGTTTATTCACGAGTGAGAGTAGTTAAGTTTTAAGAACGCGGTTGTGTATAGTCATGAAAGGACAGTGTAAAATAAAATACAGGTTCTGCTTTTTAAATCGTAGAAAGGTGACTGGAAAGCAAACAAGGGTGCCTACAGGCATTGCAGGTGTCAGTCCTGTCCAGAGTCCTGCTACGACAGCACTGCGGGACACGAAGAGACTAAGAGGAGGTCATTCAGGGTGAGAGCCTTCTCTTAATTTTGACTTGGATTCCCTAGGCTAGTCAGCTCTGGCACTGTTTCATGGCTACTGAGTGTATTTCGGAAGACCCATAGGGACTGTAAAATCTCTTGCAAGCAAAACCAGCATTTTAGCGCTGAAAACGTGCCAGCACTGTTATGCTTGCAGTGGACTTTTTTTGATACTACTCAGCTAAATACATATCATGTATTTGGATGCACATTGTTGTATAGTTGCTTGTTTTTAAAATATCAGTTGCTCAGAAATATTTCGGGTAAAATCCTGGTTCCTCTGAGGTGGGTAAAATTCTGTTTGATTTCACTGGGGTGGAAGTGTGTTCCTTGCACTTCATTTAAGATTGTTTCAAAGCCATGCTACAGAATCTTTCTATGTAATCTATTCTACTGAATATGAATATTTTTAATTAACATTTCCTGATTTTAGTACCAGTTAGTAATACAAAACTGCTAACTACATTGTAGCACATAACTTTTGTTACACAGTCTTTAGCTACTAATAGATAATTTGCTGTAGCTGAAAACAAGATGCTTTCTCTGCTGAGTGAAAACTTCCTAAGAGTTTTAGGAGGCAAAACCAGTGCTTGGGAGGCTGCAGTTGTCATTTTTTTCCCATTCCCTGAACAGAGCGCGGGATGTTGTTGCATTCCCTATAGTAGCCGCTGCTGCAGAGTCTCCTTGTCGTTGCCCAGCTGAGACATTGCCCTCGTCCCACCCGTTGGAGGGCACTTGCCATGAGGTTTACGCTCCACGGGTGTGAAAAATGCTTAGGTCTTAATGCTGCGTGTAGAATTACTTGAAGTTTAAAACCCCTTGTCTTTGGTTACTATTAAAAACTAGCCGGGGTAGCAGCGGGAGGTGGTCCTCTCAGCAGGGAAGCCGTCGAGATTGCTCGGAGGGCTTACGTAAGGGACGGTACCCGGCACAGCCGAGCTGCCTACTGCTGCGCTTGGGAAAGCGTGAATGCTTTGACCTTAATACTAAGGCGAAGTGATCGTGGCAAGCCTTTGCTTAAACGGTGCTAAAATGATCAAGGGAACGATGAAGAGCCTCAAAGAAATATTGGCCCTTTCCCATAATTTATATTTTCAGATGCTAAAACTAGTTGTTGAGCAAATGTAAGGTATCTATTTTAAGATACTGCATGTCAATATCTGACTACAGATGGCTCCATGAATCATAGTTGGAAGAAGGAAAATGTTAGACACTAAGATATTGTTGCTAAGAGATTTTTGTACACAGTATGCTAACATGTGCTGGCAAATTTGGGAACAGTAGCAGCAGCATGCTTTTGGAGAAAAAAATTTCAGTGGCGAAGAAACTGTCTTCAAAGGACTATTTAAAGGATAGTAACATTATTGTCCTTTGTTGTATCAAGAACTGATGAAGATGAAATTGTCTTTCAAGCAGATAACATACAGGAAACATCCAAAAGGTAAAGCTAATCCTGCTATCCGATGCAATAGAAAGTGGAGACTAGAAAGAAGAAGAAAAAAATATATGTACTTTGGGGTTTAAATTAAGCAAGTTTCAAGAAGATTAAAGGTGATGGTTGCTGATATTTTGCCATCTACTGGACATCAGATATATTAATATACAAAGTTAGTTCCTTTCAAAATGCATAATATTAAGCTTGTATTACATTATAAAGTTGTTAAGAATTATTATTAATTTTTTTTTGTCCAGGAAAAGAGCATGTATGAAAATGCTGAGTATGATTTTTTACTTATATTCTTTCATAACATTACTACAGAGTAATTTAGGAAAATTGCCAGCATTTTATTGTCCTGGTAGGGAATGGGGATTATTTCTGCACTTAATATAAATATTCACTGTTATTTAAAGAAAAAAAAATACTGCTTTTCTTTAGTCTATGTCTATCTTATTCATCTTACTTCAGTTAGGTTTACTGAAACTTGAAAATATCATACGTGAAATAAAGCTTCAAATTGGTGATATTAATTTTATCAATTAATTTTATTTTATCAAATAAAACCTTTCAGTTCTGATATATTTTCAACAAAAATATTATCTTATTATATGTACAAAATATTGCAAAATTATAAACTTATCAAAATAGTAAATTGTTTCTGACATACTTCTAATTAGATGTATTACATCTCAACTTCAAAACCAGTTACTTTTTAATAAAGTTTTGGACTGTAAGTGTAAAAGTGTGTCTCTGTAATGTGAACATATGTATCTTCTTGAGGTCGTGTTACATGTCATCCATATTATATGTATTCAGGAGCGCTGTTTGAAAAAGGGGGTGAATTAGTGATATTAAGAGTATATTAATCAAGCATTTGGTTTTCTTTTATAATGAGGTGAACTAAGAAGCTTCCTCTAGTTTTATTTTAAAATGTTGTAGCCTCAAAGTCAAAAATCAACTGTAATCCATGCAACTACAAAATGTGGGATGATACTTTGCCCTTTGATTTTGGAAAGTAAAGTGCAGAATTCATGATTATTCAGCATTTCTATTTTAGATTATATAGTTATTGTAACTGCATGGAATTTTTCAACTGGTCCAGGAAAAAAAACATTTTGCTGTATTTATTGAATTCTTAATGTCTTCTCTAACTGAAAATATCTAAAGCCTAGGTTGTGATTTGAGCTCAGAACAATACTTGTCAAATTGACACATTTTGCTAAAGTATTACAAAAGAATGCCTTTCCAAAGGAAAGTGAGTTCTAGATATGTTCTTGTATTTATTGCATAAATAAACGTACCCTCATGTAGAAGCTCTCTAAAATTGCGTAAGAAACCAATACTGTTTGATCAGTACATTTTTCTCCCACACCTATGGAACAGAAATTTGGAACGCAGATTGCTTCTTGCTTTTCCAAACCGAACTCCATCTGTACCACTGAAGAGAGTTTTAAAATCTACATGCTGCTCATCTATGAGAGCAACGAATACATATCGATTTAAGATTTTTTTTTTTAATTTTTTTTTTTTTTTTGAGTCTGCACAGTGTGCTGCATGATTTCCTGTCACTATTTGTCAGGGATGGAACCTCATGGTGCTGTGTGCCGCACGGGCGTGCACAGGCGTATGTGGGAGCAGGGTCTTCGCAATTAACAATCTAAATTTACCTTTCTAATGTCCTGGTGGATGACTGCTGCGTACTTGAGGGTACATGGTGACAGACTTCAAAGTGGCTTTAGACTCCAAAAAGCCTTTACCTCTTGGTTTTATTAGGGAGAGCTTTTCTTTAGAGAGGACACGATAGAATACGTTGAACTACGTTGCCTTTCCATTGCCCCACAGGAAGCACCTTTAGATTTTCATACCAAATTTAAAAGGTTTCTGTAGCCAAAGTTTATGATTATAATGGAATGGTTTAGAGATTGCGTTGCTGTTGGACTATCGCCTCTTTCTTGACATTGCAGTTATTGGGTGAATTGTTGATATGATTTTTGTCTGGGAATTTATGCTATTTTAAAATGATAACATTTCTTACGTTTTTAATATTAAGAAAACATGTCCTAATTAGGACATCTGGAAGAGCTCTTCAGGTGGCCTTTTCATTGCGGAAGCCGTCCCCACCATTCCTCCTAAAACCACTTGTGTGAATTTCTCGCGAGTCTCTGCTGATTGCGAATCCCGTTGCGTAACAGCTGTGACTGCTTGAAAGGTGTTTCTTAATTGTTAGAATAATCCAGTCCCTAGTGGTACAGTTTATGATTTTGTAAGTCTGTGATTGAAGTGGAAAGCACTTCCTGGAGAGTCTGATGGTGACAGTGTCGTCTGCAGGGTTGTATCACCTCTTGCCCCCAGTTCCACCTGAAGATGGGAGCACGTAGTGCAGATGTACCTCAGCGTATCTTCTGTGTCCATGTGCGTTTCCGCTGCTTAGCTGAGACTGAGCGAAGTCAAGGCTGAAGTCCCATTTTATCCTGGGATAGAGCGCTCTCCCTTAATGTGTAGTGCCACACCTGAACTCATTGCCATTTCAAGCTTTCTTGAAAAGACCCTCATTTAGCGAGCGCTGCTGGCTGGCAGAGGCGATGGCAGGGTGAAACGTCAGCCCTGAAGGAAAGGATAATGGAACGTACTTTTATCAGGAAAGTGAAATTGTCTGGAAGAGAAAAGAAGGGGGAGAAAAAGCAGGTGGGGAGCGCTGACTGTTCTGTCCTGAACTGCTTGTTGTGAACTGCAGCTCCAACTGGGCAGCCCAACCAGCTTCCACCACTCTCCATTTAGGCAGAGCGTTTGAAAGCTTTATATCTCGCCTGGTCTAAAATTTAAGCCTGTGCAGAAGGAAGTGCAGCAGCCTCGACTGAGAGCGAGATGTAAACGAATGGAGAAGTGCTCTCCTCACTCCCAGGTAGAACATTTGTCAAAGTTCCATGGCTGAATTTGAGAGGGGACAACTTCAGTTTCTGTCTTTTTTTGTATTGTTTCTTACCATGTTGGAGCAGTTTGTTCCAAAGAGCGATAATGTAATGTTACTTTTGGTGCTTACCTTTCAGGGACTAACCCGTAAAGCTCTAAAATTGTGTTTGCTAACAGGCTACAAAGATCCTGCTCTAATTTAATATAAACTCTACCTGTGATACATTTCAAGAGTGGAAAAAATCAATTGTGAAAGGTTATTGACAGGTACAGTTTACATATAATTTCCAGTTTCCCCAAAGGAACAAAACACTGCATTAATCACAATAATAAAAAAAATATAAATACTTGAATGTAAGTAATTGATACATTGACAGCTGTATTTGTGAGGCTGAAAGGAGAGACGTCGGTGAGTCAGTGCTGCTGCTTATATCTGGTCCAGAGTCTGAAAACATTATGAAACTCTGTCGCACTGAAAGCTGTAACTGGACATCTGTCAGGTTTCACTGTTTACACAAAGTACTCTTATTTGCCATTATTTCAAGTAAAGTTCTGTGGGGAACAAGATTCGGGGAAGCAGAACTAACCAGGTGCGTCAAATGTTTAATTTCTGAATTGACTTCTGAAAGCGAACTTAAAACCTGCCCGTATGCAGAGGGAACATTTCTGACTGTGAATATCGGACAACCAGAGGACGAGAATAACGCTGTGCCAGGAGAAAGAAATGCCCTTCTGAAAGTGCCTCACCCTCACGAGGGTTTCATTCCTCGAGCAGTGCCCTGTGCTGGACGAGCAATCATGGGGAGCCCCCATCTCCTGCCTGCGCCCCCCACTCCCCCCGTCACAACTACTCCATTCATTCAAGTTTGTACTTTGCTGAGCTGTCCCTTAGTTACCATCCGTAGCAACGAGCCAAGTGCCAATTAACCTCCTTCCCTGCTTCACGGAACTGGTGGCGGCGCATCTGGCACCGCCTGGCGTGGAAGTCGTAACCCGCTGTAACCGGCTGCATCGTTTGGAGGAAACATCTGTCTGTGAGACAGTTGGCAAGACGACGGGGTGACTGGAACCAGCTCTCCTTCTGCCACGGCAGAGCACATCTCCCTATAAACACACAGCTTCTGGTCAGGCTGTGCGTTCCGTGCCCCGGCAGTGATGACCAGCTCGCGTCTCGGCTCCGCTGCCTTGCCCAGCGCTGTGGCTTGGTGCTTCGCAGCCCTCCCAGTGTGTCTCAGCTCTCACCCGTTTCAGTGACTCCGTTGACTTTTTGTTGCGATGACATTAGGGAGACAGAGTATCGTGGAAATGGGAGGTGATAGCACCAGTCTGGCTGCGTGGTTTACCCGACTTTCTTTTTATTTTGTATGAATTATCTCCTGCTGAGATACGTCTTCCTGCTTAGCTTGACATTCTGCTCACTTCCCTGCTGTAAGCACGTGTAATTATTCAGGCCAGTCATGTCTGTTAGCAAACGTGATTTGACAACAATCGATGCCCGTGTTAATGCTCTTGGTGGAGTCAGTTAAACTTGGAGGTGAGGGAGCTGATAAATGGTTCACTTTGGTTACTATCATTCATGTAAAATTGCTTCTAACGACAATTTAATCAAACGAGGAGAGTTTCTGTTCTCTGTGTTGAACAGGGATCCCGAGCGAATGTCAGGGTGGCAGATGACCATCCTGGTTTGGCTCTGAAAGCGCCGGACTTGAACCGCTTAGTCGTGCTTTGCAGCTGGGCTTGGATTGACACCGCGCTGTGACGCCGCAGGGGCAGTCTCTCTGACTCCAGAGCTGATGCAAAATAAATACTCCCTTTAAAAATAGGGCAAAAAATGCAGGATTTAGTGGAAATTGTAGATGGGTGATTTTTTTTCTTTTCAGGTGATGCATAAACAGTTTTTTTCAGGTTTACAGAGTAATGTGACTAGGGCCATCCAGATTGTTGATGTACAATAAGTGTCTTGTCTGTGGCAAAAGGGTGAAATGAAAGGCCATTTGCTGCAGGAATGAAAGAACCTGAATTATATAATAAGACTGCTACATTTGCAGTTTTTAAAAAGCTACAATTTTTGAAGCTTCAGCATAACAGAGTCTGCGGATAGCCTCTGGCTGTAAAGCGCTACCTCCAGCCTTTCATGGTAATATTTCATGTCTGTAAACACGCATGTGGTGCATTTTGATGACTGGAATCCAGTTCCTACTGGAATTGGAAAAAGACCCTTTCCCTGTAGTTTTGCTGGCTGTGCTACTTTTTCCCTGCCGAGAAGAGATGTCTTGTGATCCACAAAACCCCCCGGACAAAACCTTCTTGCCTGCCGTAACCTCTCCATTAGGAATCTAGCACTTGACTACAGAATGTCCTGAAAAGCAAAATATGGCTGTTTAAAAACGCGTAAATTCTGATGCATATTTTCTGTGAAGATACTACATTAGTGGTTTTTTGTTTCTACAGTACAAGGACATTTAGTACAATTATAGAACTTCATAAGGTTCTGATTTAGTTTTCATCTTAATTGAGGAGAGACTGTACACCACCTCCATTTGGTGCAAGCCCTGGATCTCGTGAAGGCCATTCACGCTTACAGTATTAGCTGAACACGCTATAACTTTGGTTCAAGATAAATTTTGAGGGAAAAGAGGCTGTGGTTGCTGTGCTTTGTAGTTTGCAACTGTAAAAATTGAATGAGTGTAATTTTGTATCTTTCAGATTTTTCTCTGACTTCACTTTCTCCCACACTCTTTACCCATCAAATTCAAGTGAAGTACATTGACGTTATGCCAAGAAATATTTGTACTTTTTAACTTTTTCTTGCTTTCTTTAGATCTTAACATCCTTCATTTTTGCTGTTAGAATTTTACATACTGTTTTTAGCGAATTGAAGCAAATTCAGTCAGGAGAAATGATACCTTGAGCTGGCTGAATCTAGTGCTTGATTCAGAAGCAAGTACAGGAACAATTCTCTGTCAAGCTGTCTCTTTGCTATGTGGCAATATCTTTTTTCAAGTAATAAAATGTGTTTATCACTTGAACAGCATGTTTATACTTGAGTTTTAAAATCTACTCCGTGTCAAAAATTCTTTCCTTTGAGTAACATGGCTGCTGTCTAGCAAGCTGCCTGTCACTGCTGAATTCCCTGTTTGAATTTTACATGCTAATTAGGGGTAACGTCGAAGAGAGGTATTGTTGCTTGCTTATAACATAGAGAAAACCCCTGATCTACACACAAGTGTTGCTTTTATGAACCTGAGCCGAGGCAGGCTGCGGAACGGGAGGTTAAAGGGGCAGCGTTCGTACAGCTCTGCTGGTGCTTTTGTAGGGCTGTGTGCCAGGGAGAATCATGAGTTGCGCTTCAGAAGCTGCACGGAGGAGGCTGGGGGACGGATTCTGATGCGTTATCGGTGCTGAGAAGCAGTTTATTTCAGGAGTAGTTCCTAGAGTAAAGGCGGTCTTACTTACGGCTAAAATAGTAATGTTCAGATGGATAACTGCTTCTGTTGGCGATGAGGTGGTGGCAGTGCACCAATCTACTTCTGTCCCTGACCTACCTGATGGTTGCAGGTATGGCATGCAGAAGTCTTATGACATATCTGAGAAGAAACACTCTTTATTTTTTCAGCTGCGCTCTAAAAGCAGAAGTGGGATTGAGGTGAACCTGTATTGTTGATTCATAGTAATGCATTTGGTCCCAAGAATCCATCAACGTCTGATGTAACACAACTGAGAAGTGCCCAAAGCCAAAGCATTTCCTCACTGTTAATATTGTAATGAGAAAATAATTACATGATTATCACTAGTAAGTATGGCGATATTATATGCGAGTTAATTATTTAAAGGACAAAAATGATTACACCGCACATGCCATGCTCATAGCTGCCTACTGAGGATTATTTTAAAACACAAGTGTACGTGTGTTGAGTATAACTGCTAGGTGCTATACAAACACGGAACAGAATTTCTGCCATGAAATAGATACACTTGAAAAGAAAATGTCGTTACTGTATTTAGCTTGTATGTTGGATAGAAATTTTTAATGAAACAAGAAACAATTTGCCAAGAAAAAAAGACAGAACCTGAAAAGCATGAAAAAAAAACCCGGGGGAAAAACGGGGATTCAGGGCATTAACATGATAAATGGTATGTCCAATTGTTTGTTTTAAACTTTGCTTGGTAATCTACAAAAGTTATTCTGATACGGTATTATTCTTCAAATATAGTAATTTCTTTAAAGTCTTGCTTGTACTTTACTAGCCAGTAGACTTTGCAAGCTGAGCTAAATCAGTTAGTCCGTCTTTAGGCCAACTATTTCTTGCTTAGGACAAAAAGATAAACCGGAGATTACTTCACTGTGTTTGAAACCATTTGTTTCAAGCTGGGTCCTTTCCCAAGGGATTGCAGGGCTGCAGGCAGAAAAGACTAATGACTAATGGCTTAAAGCATAAGGACTAATACAATGGGAGTCTCGGGTCTAAAGAAAGGCCTTAAAATGAAGTCACGAGGAGGGGAGAAAAGAGTGTGATAATCTGACTTTCAACAATCCCATCTAGTTTTATTCAGGAGTGTTGCAGCGTGTTCTTTTTTCTAAGGCCGTGCACCCATGCCCGTAGGAAATAGTCTTCCCCGTGCTGTGTTTCAATGAGACTTCTGCCGGCGTTGCGGTGGGATATATGGTGTGTCTGCTCCGTGCCCTACATGAGATGTGCTCATGGAAGAAAGAGGCATCGTGTAAATAATCGATGCTGAATGAAAAGTGCAGAAAATACCTGTAATTATTTTATTTTTAGGTGAAATGGATGCAATGGTCATGGCTCGTGATTTAAGCCTGCTCTGAGTCTGCCATTTAAAGCAGCTTTGGAAACTTCAATACGTCTTAGTCAAGATTTTCTGTCTGTAGTTTGTTGCTTGTGTGTAAAGTCTTCATTTTTGAGGATTTACATATTAATTTGTTTTGCTTGGTAGTAAATAAAATTGTCCGTGCAATTTCCTGTGACGAGTGCAGAAATAAGGTCTTATGCTTGTTACAGGAAGAGATATTACTCATATTAACTGTACTTCATACACCTCCCGGAGACCATTTCAGCACTTTCATCTTCCTTCGCATTATTCTTCGTCCCTGAGATTTGTTTAGTGATACAAACCAGAAGATAATCTATCTTGGTCATCAGCTCATCAATTTCCCTGAGTTTTCAATCATTTCTCGTGACTGCCAGTAGCCCTATATCCAGGGGAGTTCTTAAATAAGATTTTCTTAAATCTTTTTTTGTGTTTTTGGCCTGCACTCTGTATGTGCAGAAGCTTCCATGGGAAAGGTGAGCCCAGCTTACCCCTTCTGCCTACACCAGGAAAGCCACAGTGCCCTTAGGGGAAGAGGATCTGTCATAATATAAAGCTGCAAAATGAAGCCAGAAAAGGCAACTGCTGAATATTCAGGGCAAAAATAGAAGAAGAAGAAAAAGGGAGGAGACAGCAATGGCATAACCAAATCACTTTCCCCACATCCAGTGGAGATGTTTCTCTTTTTTAAATGCGTTTAGATGAGAATTTGGAATAGACAGTTACACGTCTGTGTTTGACAACCAGGAAATAAATGAAAAAGAAAATTATTATTTTAGAACTATTTTTATTACAACACTTTAAATTCCATACATATGCATAAGCTTTTCCAGTTCCTCTTTTTTTAGTCGTCTTTGGTGTCTCAGTGGTTCCTGAATACTTGTAGTTCTTGGTAGTTCTTCCCTGGTTATCCCGCCTACGTTGCATTGTAGCCCCTGGTTTCATTGTTGAGGTAAGTAGCGAAGCAGGAGCAATTAAAGGGCAGTAATGTCTTCGATGTGTCTCTCCCAGCCCGCTCCTGTAGCGCTCCCCACAGGTCAGTATAGCTCCCAGAGCTTTGGGATGGTGTGTTTGATGTTCGCTGCTGGGTTTGACTGGCACAAGACGAAAAGCCACAGCTCTTCTGGCAGGCTCCCGAGACATCCAGGGTCCCAGCGTTCTTGGTAAATGGGGACCTGGGGGACGGCCGTGCTGCTCGCAAATAGATGGAGACGCCATTTCTCAGCGCGGTTTCAGAAATGTACTGCGGGTAGTAGTTGCGGAATAGAGGTAATAAACAGTTGCTCCACTTTGTGAAATGAAAATGTAGTTGTATGATGTTTGTCAGTAATGTGACATGCATATTTTCCTACTTAATAAGTGATGGCAATATATTAATTGTAACTCTCTTACAATCCTTTAGGTGGCTATAATAGCGGGGAATTTTGAGCTTGCTGAATATATCAAGAATCACAGGGAAGCTGATATTGGTAAGCAAAATATTTACAGATGCTGAAAATAAGCTATACTTGTTGAAACCCGGATTTTGCAAAGATGTTGAATCTGATTCTATGTGAGATATGACTACAGGGGTGATGACAGGATCGGTTGAGGGAGATTTTAAAAGTAACTTTTCTATAAAAACTGAAGATGGGGGAAAAAGCTGAAATGTTTTCAAACTAAGCTCTGAAAGTGAAAATTTGATAAGTACTGCAAAAGAGTGGTGGATGCTTTAGAAGTATAAATTAGACAGTTCGTAACAGATTAAATGCACATCCACATACCTGGAAGAGCCAAACTGACTCTTGCAGGCTGTTTAAAGCAGCTCTCAAGTAAGAATAATTGGTCGGAAGAAGAAGATAAAGAAAGATGCTTCTCTGCAATTAAATGAATGTGTGGCAGAAACTGCCTATCCATATCCATAAAACCATTTCTTCTCACCGAGTTTGGTGTGTGGCACTAGTGACACGCGTTAAGGGCCCTTGACAAAAAACCTTAAGGCTTTTTAAAGATCTTTTTACACAGAGAGTTTTGCCATTGAAATAAAAACCAGTTTGATAAAAGTGATTTCTAATACAGTTTAATTAAAATGAATTTAAATGCTTTAATTCAAGTTAATTAAAGTTCCACAGGAACATCCTGAAGTTGAACGAAAAAAAGACATTCCTTTTGAAGCAGGAGGGTCTGTGTAGTCGTCTGCGCAGATTTAACTCAGTGATGATAATCTGTGACCTGATAGTATTGAATTTATGTGGAAAACTAGGCCAGCTCACATGAAATTTAGGACTGTGAAAGAATTGCTCTGGATTAAGGCCTCCTTTCCGTTTCCCTTCCCCGTTGCTTATGATCTGCAGGGATATAGTTAAAAATTCTGCGCTGTAATGTGAATTCTCGTAGCACTGTGGTACTTCCAACTCTGCAGTGTGCATGGAGAAAACTGAGGACACATGGCATAAAAGTTTTGCGTAAAACTCATAACTTGTGCATGAAAGTTCGTAGTGAGTTTGGAAGGTTTGTACCTGAGATAGCAGGATAGTTCCTTCCCATGTAAGAAGTCGTCATCTTTTTGTATTTATAAACAATATGATGTAAAAAATGCACTAAAAATGAAGCAGTTATTCCTAATAGGGCGAGCATCTTAATGTTGTTTACATATGGCTAATGGTTTTATAGCTTTGTGAAGATGTTGAAATTAAAGAAAACGGTTGTTTAGGTTCAAATGTTCCCTTTGTTTCTGCCATGTTAGTTCTTCGTATTTTGGCTTGCGTGTAGAGTCAGTGCAGAACAAGTACCACACAAAGACAATACACAGTATTATGTTTTATGTTTCTCTAAATGGATTTTTTTCTTTTAAAAATAGTTGAGTACCATAAAAGAAAAAAAACCCGCCTAGTAAAGGAATGACTTGCTGGTATTAATTATGCATAGACTTACAGTATGAGTAAAGTAAAAGTAACACCTACAGCACACTTACAAACAGGATCCTCTAAACTGGTTTGCGTGAAACCACACTGAGTTAATGTCATCGTTGTTTGGACTGACTAGTTCATAGAATCATAGAATGGTTTAGGTTGGAAAGGACCTTGAAGATCATCGAGTTCCAACCCCCCTGTCATAGGCAGGGACACCTCCCACTAAACCAACTTGCCCAAGGCAACCTGGTTCTGCACTACTTTTCCTTTCCCTCGACCAGTGGAGGTTCCAAGTTAGGTCAACGTGTGGGAGAAACTGCAATGTAGTTAGGACATAGATGGATGAGGCTCAATCCAGGAAAGAAGCCATGGCCGTGTGGCTGAGGTTTTAGGCAAGACTTATTATTACTGTGTAAAAACTTTCCGTTGGGTTTGGAGATTTCTAGAAAAATGATTAGAAAATATTTTCTATGGGAAGATTCTCAAAATTTTCCTGATGCCTTCCCTTTTACGCTGACAAAATAGAAGTATTGGTGCTTCCATGATTCACTTGCATTTTTTGCAAGATGGTGGTGGATTGTGCATAACTATTTAAATTGGTAGATTTGTCTTCAAGAGTAAGCATTAAGTTATGTTGTTTCCTCCCAGCTAATTTAATTTAGCCAGACATTTGTCCTTTAAGATTTATTACTTTAAAAAAAAAAAAAGTTAAGTCATCAAAATTCCTATTTTTGGAATGTCTCCCAGCTTGAAAAAAATAAATAAATCAAAGAACAATATCCTGAGCAGAAAACCTGAGAGCTAGTATGATGATGAATGTGCGGAATAATGTCAGCATTTAAACTTCAACAAGTTGGCTTTTATTTATCTTACTTGTCTGCTTCTCTGCTATATTCATGTGGTTTTGGATGCATTCCAACATATATCATTTGAGTAATGTACCTTCTCAAAGCCCGGAGGCAACAGAGTGGGAAGGAATAGCAAAGAGCTTGAGAAGTATCCTCATGAAGATAAGAAGGACAGATCATACTATGAAGTCTCTTGAGAAACGTTTCTTTTGTCATCCCTCAGTGTATTTTTGGTCAGATATAGAATTTTGATATTGATCCAGGTCATTAAACCTTGTTGTTATTATTTTAGGCTCATTTAGTAATTGTAATTTGTATTTTGTAATTATTTTAGACTAATTTAATAATTAATAAGTTACAACTGTGAGAAATTCTTTGGAATATGTGCGGCTTTGGTGGGTTCCTTTTTTTTCTAAGCTGGTAGATGGTGAGCTGTTTAAGCATTTAATAGGAAGCTTGTCAATGATATTCACGGTTATTCACGATAGCATTCGTTCATTGGAAGGAGAGGTTGGTGATGCACTGGGGAAAACTCCACATTGCTCTTGGTTCTGTAGAAAAAACTCTACATTGCTCTTGGAAGATTTCTGACCTAATCTTTTCACTTTTAAAGATATTCATACTCAGTATCTTTAGCTGTAGATACTTTTAAATGCAAGCCTAACATACCCCTAAGTAATATAAGTGGCAATACTACTTTTTTTCCAAAAGAAGCTACCTACTTTCCTGGGTTTGTCATCATAAGGATGGCAAAATGTTAATTGGTGGTAGCGATTGGAGGCTGGACCTAACTTGGTAGTTTCAAGAGCTTTTTTTTTAATCTGGTGACAGAAACAAGTTTTTACATTTTTCAGAATAAAGTATCTGAAATATGAAAAATAATATTTGCTTGAAATTTCTAATCTTACATAGTGAGGAACTACACTCTCCCTGTCCATCTGTTTTGACATGTGCTAATTAACATTATTCTTAGATAATTTTGTTGTCCCAAACTATTGCAGTAGGAAGTCGCTTGTACTTTCAATGCAGAAGGTATTATGTGGGTGTCTTCCAGTTTGTCAGTAGTCACAAAGCTGTTTCAAGTAGTGTTGCCAAAACTGCAATTATAAGGATGTAAGAGCAGTAATGTAACGCCTATGATTCATGGTCCTGTGCCATGCATTGCGGTGAATGAGCTGCTTTGTTCGGTGGCGGAGATCCCGGCTCAGCCTCTCCGCAGGAGGAGGATGTCACTGCCGATGGAGCGAAGGGCTGCGTCTGCAGCGGGCTGGCAGCAAAAGCACTCCATCTCAACGCACCAGTCCGCAAGGGCTCCGTGTAAATAAATATAGATGCTTAAGTGCTGGGAAAATCAATTATTACCTATGCCACCTTTGCCTGCCGATTATATTTCGTCGGCATTTAGAGTAGAATCCCATTTTAAGCTGTATGCGAAGTCTGGGATTGTTCAGTTTAGAAGCGTCTGAATTGCAGGCCTTAAAGGGAGTAAGGTGGGTTTTTTCTTTTTTTTTCTTTTCCTTGGCCTGGATCTGTGCCAGATAGTAATGCTGAGGCTGTCCATGTTGTTGAAGGTGATGGAGAAGCAGCTCAGGTGGAAAATGAGCGGGGTATCCTCTGACAGTAGAAAATTCTAATTTACAGCAGAACTCCTAAATCTTTGTTCTACAGATCAAATCCCACAGAGATTGTTCTTCCTTTTTCTTTAATTATAAAGCACTTATATTAGACGAAGGTGTTGAAATGCTGAAAAACTAGACATACATAAAATAAGCTGCTTTGCAGTAATGTAAGACTTCACACTCCTCTATAAAAAGAAGAAAACATAAAAATATCTGTTTTAAAGCTCAAAAAGGCAAAAATAATGACCCATGTTACTGGAGGAAAGTGACATCTGACTGTAAGAGAGGGATGTTTGTCTGAGGTGTATAGTTTCTGGTTACCTCACTCAGATCTTGCCAGATACAAGCGTCTGCTTAGGGCCAATGTGAGCATACACGTTTAGTCAGAGAGATGAAGTCGTCTGCTTCACTTTTATAGAAGCAAAATGACTTAAAGTTTGTATCCATAACAGAAGATGTAGGTGCCATTGGCAACGTCAGTAATCTGAGGAGTCCCTACCTAGTCATCTGAAAAAAAGAAAGAAGAGATTTTGCCCGTAAGGTTTCTCAGCTATGTAAAATTGTGTGTGTCTCAAGATGGATAGGGTCATTTAGGGTTTTAAAACTCCCAGGAGGGCTCAGAGCTGGTAGATGTAGTCTGAGACAGCTCTGAGCAGCAGCACTTCGGTTGAAGAGCGTGTGCCGCAACAGTCCTAGCTATCTACCTCCACATTGTTTCTTCAGTCGGGAGAAAGCCCGGTTTCTCTCGTGTCCTCATTCTGAGTGAGTGCAGTTCTCTGTCTCTTGGGTAACTTTACAGAGGAATCCCATGATGAAACATGGGGTGATCTGTGGAAGGGGGAGACCTGGAACCCAAACCTGCTGACTCTTCCCATGATGCTGATCTACAGCGCGTGAACGTTCAGGCAAGGTCGCACTTTAAGCAGTTACAATCCTTTTTGGCTGCAAGCCCTCATGTCTCCCAGCAAACTGGAGTTTCGTAGAACCTGCTTCCGCTTAGCCACCATACCAGCATAAAAATCTGTTAGTTAGTCCGTCCTATTAAAAAATTTGACCTTTTTCCTCCGAATGTTCAAAACTCTGTGGGTTCTTTCACACATGCTCTCCCTTCTTCTATCAGCAGGTCGCTTCTTCCTTACCTTGCTGCCTTTCCCACCATCAACTGCCAATTAATCTTTCCATCTCAGGTAGCACATTAGGTGTCTGGGTGACCAGTTTGTTGAAACTGTGGCATGAAAAGTGTTTAACACAGATAACTTTTTTTTTTTTTTAACTTGGTGCTGCCATTTTCAGAAACAAACTGAGAAAAAAAAGCCTTGCAAATGATTCCTGTGGCTTAGTACAATAAAAAACACCTTGCTGCCACTAACAGCGAAACTTCACATTAGTCTTATTTCGGTCAGGGACGATGCAGTTTTGTAAGACTAAATCAAACGTAAGAGATAAAGGATTCAGAGGAGAGGAAAAAAGGATATCAGTAAAGGATTAAAAACAAGATCCAGATTTCATTGTATTTATTTCTTTCATGAGGTTCTAAACATCAGGGAATCCCTTTTGTTTCCTTGACAGATGTTTGAAAGGTGAATGAATATTGCCATATCATTTAAAAAGTAATCCTATTTGAAACAAATTAAAATAATATTTTTCATAAAGCAAGAAAACCTATTACCATAAGGTACTTAGAAACTTGTTTTACAAGCAGTATGAAATACTTAGTGTAGCTTCTCAGATTATTTCAATTCATCATCCCCCAAATTAGTTTTTTGAGGAATAATAACAACATCAAAGCAGCTTATTTTAATTATCACTTATTTTGAAAGTCTTTGGAAGCCAGAAGTAACTTGCAGCTCAGTGACTATTGTTTTATCTTCTTTTCTGCTTTGAGGAAGACATTACACGTAGTCCTGATGTACAGTACAGCACTTATACATCATTATAAAAAAAAATAGTAATGTCCCTTTTTAAACTTCTTTTTTTTCTTAACTAGCTCTAGCAGATCTATAATTTATTTAACTTTATGCATTTATTTATTGCAAACTAAGAGAAAGTAATGGATTAAAAGATGTGATGAATAGAAAAGTTAATCCCTGATTGTTTTCATCCAGCCTGCAGCTGTCTGTGAGTAAATGAGCACAGCAGATTTAGGAGGCGTTTGCTATACAGAATTTACTATGGCTTCTATAGGATGGAGGTACAGAACCCAATCATATATGTAAGAATATTGAAGCTTTCAGTAGATATAGATATGCAGATATTAAGTATGTTGCAAGCTGATAATCCTTTGACTTGGATAACCTATTTTTAAATCTCTCTTTTGCCTTGGTTCTTTGTGATGAGATGAATTTTCAGATGGATTAAATGACATGGGTTGTTCTTCTTCAAGTGAACAAGGTTTGTTTTATATTGTACATCTTGTCCTTCAGCAGCTGTGAAGCTAGAAGCGATAGGATTCTTTTGTTTTATTTTTGTTTGCTTTTTGCTTTTGAAAAATGAAACACATTGAGCTGGTGTGCGAGTTTTTGGTAGTTGATTAGCAGACTAACTAATACTTGGATACTGTTGCTAGGCTTCAAGTCAGAGTTCCTGTATTCCTCTATAATTATGCAGAGATATGTGTATGTGATGGTTTGTCTGTGCTTTCACACGGATTTTTTTTTTAAATATTGAAAGTCTGCTAATATGGTAGGCTTATCCTTTAAAATATACATATTCCACACTGGGCAATTGCTTTTAAATAAAACATTTTTCAAGTATGAGTAAAAGTATTTATTGCTATTGAAATTGTGACTGTAAACATCTTAAGAAACATGCATTTTATTGTAGAATAAGCAGAACAGGTCTTTCAAAAGACAAGGATACTAGCTGGTTTGTGGTAAAATTGCTTTTCTAACCCATTTTCTTTAATTAGATCAGAGTGATTGAGGTCAGCATTCTTGGTTTTTCAGCTGCAAGTGTTTTCATTAAATGCTAGCCAGCCCAATGAATATTCTGTTTGTTTACTTATTTATTTTGGTTTGGGGAAGCTTTTAGTTATTTTGATTTTCATAAATCAAATGCCAGCAGAATGCTTCTCAAGTTAGGAGAAAGCCTATTTAGAAAGATATAAGCAGGAACAAGAAAAGGCAGTAAATCCAAAGACTTAAAAATCTACTAAACTGTCAGCAGCATGCAATGACTTGTTCTATTTTTATCGCGTGTTACTTAATAGAAGCAAAAGGGACAGGAGCATGTATTATAGCCCTGTGTATTTGTCATTTGAATGTGAATAACATTAACCTGTTTCATGTGCTAGCGGACATTTTAACATGGAAAAGGATGGTATCGGTGTAATCAGGATGGCGAAGACCCCGAGATCTTCATTGCCCACGTTTTAAATGCATATTGTTTGATAGGTTATCATAATGCTGTGTTCCCTTTTGCGGTTTCTTTCAAATGCTTTTGCTAAATTAATAATTATTTCTCATGTCCATAGAAAAAAAAAACCTTTACCTTAATGACTTTAAGCTGGGTTACAACCAGACAAATATTGTTTTGGTATAAAATAAATTTGTCGCGATTATTGATCTGTTTTTTTCCAAAGGGTTGCGAGGAGTAGAATGTCATATGCTCAGTCTTGCTTTGTGGTAGCAAACAAATTGGAAAACTGGGATTTGTGATCTGTTAATGTAATTACATACTGAAATGTAGGACAGAGCTTGAAAAACTTACAGTACATTTTCTTTTTCCCTTTGATGACAAGTAATTTTTTTCTCTGTGTGTATTAGTACAAAATTGTGCAGTAACTAGTTTTGTTTCAAAGTTTAAACTTTATTTTCAGAAGTTGATTATTCTTGTTGGCCTTTGAGCTTTGGTGTATTCTGTGCCTATAACATGAAACTGCGTGCAGAGTAGCGCAAATTATGTAGTCCATGGTCATGTCCTATGATCTCTTAGGCACGCTCTAAAGTTTGAGCAGGAAAGTCAGGAGAGAACTGATGACATATATAACTGCTGGTGTAAGTACAGTAGGTTTCCGAATGATTTGCCCTGGCTTTGTAAACCAGTCTGTACTGTGTCCTTGCCACCTGCCAGGTAGGCAACAATTGCCACATCTACTCCTGTTGGAGTTTTTTTTACAGACTGAAGAAGGAGAACCTTGTAATTGAGCCAAAAATAAACTACCGGAGGAATCCTAGGCCATCTTCAGTGCCTTTGAGCTAGTTTTGGTTTGGGCAAGAACTCTGCGGTGTGCGCAGTGGACACAGGTCACACAGGGCTCACTGGCTTATCCCGTAGAGATGTTTGAGATGTTTGGGAGGGTGGCAGAGGAAGGCTGGAAAGGAAAGGGGAGAATTGATAGATATTTGGGTCTTGCTCCTGTCTTCATGCTCAGACCCAAAAGGTTGGAAGTGTTTTCAGAGCTCCTGCTTCCCCCAAATCTGGCTTCTAGCTAGCTCCTAGTCTGCTAGCTCCTCATCAGGAGAAAAGCTTCTCATCTTCTCTGTTCCATCTAGGCTGGGACCATTATATCAGCGGTTAGGAACTGTGATTTTTTTTGTAATGTTCCGATCGTCAGTGTGCTGTTTCATCAAGGGATAGGGTCAAGTTACCTTTCTGAAGTTCTTGAAGGATATGCATGCCATAAGGCATGGTCCTTTCGCCGATACTGGCTTTTTTTTTCTTTTTTTTTTTTTTTTTTTTTTAATAGCTTTCACTGGCTTGACACCACTGAGGTAGTGTACAGGGGAGTAAAATCAGAGGTGACCTACAGAACTAGTGCAAGTCACTGAATTAAAAAAAGAAATAAAGCTGTAAAGAATAATCAGTAGGAAAAATTATTTGCGTATACAGGGATGCTTGCTGCGACTGGGGACAAAAATGGAACATATTTGGTACATCAAACAGGATATCAAATGAATAAGATTAATTTCTTGCTTTACAAAAAAAAAAGTAATTGAGTGGATTCTACTATCCTCAAAAATTCTGATGCAATACATAGAAGGATGATGCCATTGAGCTAAATAAGCAGATCAGAGCAGAGAGCAATGCAAGTACCCCAGAACTCTTAAATGCTGAAATGTTGAACCAATGTTTCAGCCAAACTGGAACTTATGGTAGTGATTTTCGGTTACTCCCTTTGTGTGAAATTGATGTTCAACCTGGTGGCCAGATCCTTCTGACCCCCGTAACTCCCCTCGGAGTCACTGGAAATGGTCAGCAGATGACCCATCTCTCAGGGATACTTTCCAGTACAGTCTTCCAGAGGAGGTGCCTGATCCTGCACCAGGCTGTCTTTGGGCGGCAATGGCAGGTACTGGAATAAATTAAGGGGTTGACTTAGGCTGAGGGGATGTGAAAAGAAAGTAGTACTTTTGAGTTTATATGGGATCTGAAGTTTGTTCAGTGATAACCGATTCCATTTTATAGGTTGTAGATCATAAAACTGGAAGAGGTTTATGTAATCATGCTGTCTGACCTTCTTCATAGTCCGGATTACAGAATTTGTATTAACTAATTCCTGCTTGAACTGGATTATAACTAGAAAAAACATTTTGTCTTGTTAAAGACCTGCAATAATGTAAATGGGATTTGGAAAACCGTACCCTAGTCTTGCAATCTGATGTTTTTGGATCCATTCATCAATTGTTCTGGAGTTGGTTACCACTTCGTAAAACAGACGTATCTTGTTTCTGATATGAGCTTGTCTGGCTGTGGCAACTGGACCCTGAGTGTAGCTGAGATTTGTCAACTGTTCTGCCTCTGTGCCCACTTTGCTCTTCTAAAGCCACTCCTTCCTTGGCGACAAAGAGCTGATCTCAGCTATTAGAGAGGAAAATCTCTGAGGAGGAGATGTAAAACTTGAAGGGAGGTCTAAATTAAATACAAGAAACTACCACGGACTTGGCGGGTTTTGTTTCTATTGCTGTTTGATCAGTATTATCTTAAGCGCCTTTCTACTAACTTTCCTCAGAATCCACTAAAATCTGTATCCCTAAACTTTCTATAACTGTGCTTTTTTTAAGAGGATATACCCTTTAGAAGTATGTGATCAGTGCATTTCAATCATGTTCTATATAGGTCTCTATGTAACAAACCAGGAGGGCTTGGATGGCAATATTAGGCTATTAGAGGGCCCGCAGCTAGTATGGTAAGGCAGGAGGTGTCACTGCAGGTTTGAGAGATGAGCCAGCCCAACCAGGGACAGTAGAGAAGAAAAATTGTTTGAAGTGTCTCACAGAGAACTCTAGCATTCCTGAAAAATTAATGTATTTTCTTTAAATCGTTTTTCAACTTGAGCCTCAAGAGCTCTCTAAGATTGTGTGAAACGCTGTGTGGGATTTCAAACAGTGAAACCGGGTCAAAAATAGAGGTAGGACAAATGGAGAAATAGATGTGTGCAGGATCCCATGGCTTTCTATTTCTCCCATTTACAATGGTGAGAACACAGGAAAAAGAGATGAAAGACCTTGAAATAAATGCTAGAGTTAAAAAAAACAAAAAAAACAAAAAAAACAAAACGCCCAAATAGAGATTGATAAGAATAGTCGGGAGTGCTTCCTGAAGAAAATTCCTGTGTTTCCCAAAGTAAATACAGAGATGGACTAAAAAAACAAAGCAAAAAAAAAAAAAAGGATAGGAAGAGAAAAAAAACCAACACCCCACCTCTTAATAATGTAGGTCCTTATGGTCAGGACTTCATCACAAGACTTTTTATGCACCCAATAATTTCCTTCGTATAGTTAGGCTACCAATAGACTACAAAGTCAAGACTAATGGCACAAAGGTGGCTTTGTAACTTCTGAATATGTGGATCTTTATGTGCCTGTGTATATCTTAATCCTTGTGTTACTGAAAATAGAATCATAGGATTGTCTAGGTTGGAAGGGACCTTAAAGATCATCACGTCCAACCATTAACCTAACACTGTCAAGTCCACCACTAAACCATGTTCCTCAGCACCCCCTCTCCCTGTCTTTTAAACACCTCCAGGGATGGTGACTCCGCCTCTTCCCTGGGCAGCCTGTGCCAATGCTTGAGAACCCTTTCGGTGAAGAACTTTTTCCTAATACTCATCCTGACCCTCCCCTGGTGCAACTTGAGGCCGTCTCCTCCTGTCCCATTGCCTGTTCCTTGGGAGCAGAGCCCGACCCCCCCTCGCTACTCCCTCCTTTCAGGGAGCTGTAGAGAGAGAGAAGGTCTCCCCTCAGCCTCCTCTTCTCCAGGCTGAACACCCCCAGGTCCCTCAGCCGCTCCTCATCAGACTTGTGCTCCAGATCCTTTACCAGGTCAAGTAAATAAAAAAAACCAAAAAAGCTTGTTGCTAATGAGGATAAACGAGTGGAGGGGGGTGACCTGAGCTTGGCTATGCCTGTGCTTGGGGTGAAGAATGATCTGGGGCTGCTGGAGAGCTTTGCCTGGCGTGGGGCAGCCCGAGGGGCCCGGCCTTGCGTGGGGAGGTGCTGCCCTGTGAGGGGGCTGTGGGACCGGGGGTGGGAGCCCCCTGGGCCGTGCCCTGGGCGGGAGCCCCTCATGCTGCCCCTCTGAGGGGAAGCCTGTGGCCGGGGTGGTGTCAGGGTGCGCTGTGAGGGGGCTGTGGGGCTGGGAGAGCACCTGAGAGGAGAGGGGGCCTGGCTGTCCTTCAGTGCTGGGGCACAGATGCGCTGAGGAGACGGCCATCTTGAGGGCGGGGGGGGGCTGGTGGGAGCGCTGCCGTCCTGCAGTAGAAGGGAAGGACACACCGGCTAAGACTTCTCGGTTTTGTATCCCTGATGCGTAGGAGTTGTTTCAGCACACGTCCCTGCCTACACCCGCAAGCACTATTTATAGAATCATAGAATGGTTTGGGTTGGAAGGGACCTTAAAGATCATCTAGTTTCACCCCCCTGCCATGGGCAGGGACACCTCCCACCTCCAGGGATGGAGTCTCCACAACTTCAAAGATGATTAGGGGGTTGGAGCATCTTTCTTATGAGGAAAGGCTGAGGGACTTGGGTCTTTTCGGTCTAGAGAAAAGAGGACTGAGGGGGGATCTTATCAATACTTATAAATACTTAAAGGGAGGGTGCCAGATAGATGAGAACAGTCTTGTTTCAGTGGTGCCCAGTGACAGGACAAGAGGGAACAGGCACAAACTTGAGCATAGGAAGTTCCATCTAAACATGAGGAGGGATTTCTTTGCTGTGAGGGCGGCAGAGCAGTGGCACAGGCTGCCCAGAGAGGTGGGGGAGTCTCCCACTCTGGAGCCATCCCAAACCCGCCTGGATGCCGTCCTGTGCCACTGCTGGAGGTGCCCCTGCTCTGGCAGGGGGTGGCACTGGGGGAGCTCCAGAGGGACCTTCCAACCCCCACCAGTCTGGGATTCTCTGGGCAACCTGTTGCAGTGCCTTACCACCCTCAAAGTGAAAAATTTCTTCCTAATATCTAATCTAAATCTACCATCTCCCAGTGTGAAGCCATTCCCCCTCGTCCTATCACCCTCCTCGTTTCTCACCTCTGCAGCCCCTCTGCTCCTGCCTGCTGCTGTGTGGGTGCTGCTGGCTGGGTGACCGCTGGAGGCAAGTGGCCTGAGCCGGGGGAAGGCCACAGATGTCTGCATGTGGCCGGTTAACAGTGAGGGCTTCGTCCTCCCTTGGAGGAGAGTGGGGGGGCTGGTCGTGGCCACCTGCCTCATCAGCTCCGGTCCCCTTGCTTGGCCTTGAGCCTTCTCCACATGGGTCCTTTCCGTCCCTGTGGCTCTCTTCTCTTTTGGTTTTTCTTTAACAATTTATTAGGTTCAAATAATAACAAATACTTAGGTTCAGTCCAACTCCTGTTTGGGGAAAGGAACGTCTTCCATGGACTAATTGGATTCAGATGAGGATAGCCTTCCAAATAGAGAAGCAACTTGGTTACGTTGCCAGTCATATAAAACAAGTATTTGTATGAATAAAAAACTTCCTATGAATATAAACCTAAGTATTAGTATGAGCTTAGTGCTTACAAGGATAATATTTTTTCTTTTAGATCGGGTCAAATAACCTTTTTAAGTTGTGCTTTTCGGTAATAGCTAATATCCTCCCATCTTGAACAGATTTATTGCATTTCAGTGGCTCCCTTACTTGGAACTCCTCTTTCTATTCTGCTAAATTTATATTTATCTAGTTTTTAACAGCTAAACATACTGTTTTTCTTCCAAACTAGATTATTTATCAAAATTAGGTTGATGTTACGTTTTCCATTCAATATACAATGGTTTGGCAATTTATTTTAAGAACTGAGACTTCACTGGAGGAATTTGTTTTGAATATCTTATGAATAATCTGATTTTCATAACAAGGTATTAATGTCAGATTTTTAGTGAAAATTGATCTTGTAATATGCAGTCTCTTTCAAAGGAAATAGTATCCTCGTAGAAGATCGTTTGTTGTCAAATTATAGATGGGGCTTGATAAAGGGATAGGCTTTGAAGCATACTGCTTTGTAATGAGTGTAATATTTCACACTGTATTTCACACTGTTCACAATATTTCACGCTGTTGCTGTTACTCCATTTATATCTCCATCTCCTGGGCTATGTCTGAGTTGACAGTCTGTCCCTTGGAGCTTGGGATAAGCTGTATCTTTTTGCAGTCAAGGTTTTGTCACACTGTGGAAGATATCTTCAGAGTAAACACTTTCTGAGTATTTAAATCAGATGTCCTTAGGATCTCGGACAGAGTTCCCAGGAAGTCCAAGGCCAATGAAACTACTTCAGCCTTTTCTGTCATTCCCTCTTTATTTTAAAGATTTTTTTTTAAAGGAGATTTTTTAAATTTTTTTTGCCTCTTTTGTTTCATTGCCAGATGTCCACTTCATTGACAAAAATTGGTTTTAGACAATTTTTCTGTATTTTGCAGTTCTAAGGGCAGCTGAATCAGAAGAATGTCTTGTTTACTGGTTTCCATGGCGCTCTCCAGTCACAAGTGGCATTCCTAAAGGATGTATATGTTGTTTGTTACAGTAAATGGTTTTTAAGGCTAGCAGAAAAATAACTACTTTGGAGTTATCTGGCTTTGTGTGTTTTCAGGAATAGTTGAAAATGTACATTATTTCTAAACATAGTAATATAAGACAGAATTTATGGATGGCACATGTTGTTAAGGGGTGACAATTTTAGTTTCTTCAATTTCCAAGTTAACCAATTAGACAGTTTTATTTACTAGCCTATCTAAGCCTATTTTTGTATTTGGGCGTAACTATGGCTATAAATACAAATAAATAAGCCAGTTATGGATTGAGCTTGCTGTTTTGCACCTCTTTCTCTGGAGCATCTCTTTCTGCTCAGTCCCAGACACAGGTACCAAACTGGGCCATCCACTCCAGTCTGCCCCAGTCTGCCCAGGGCAGTGTAGTTTACATGGCCTGCTTAGCCTTGGAATCTTACTGGTGTGCAGCAAGGACGTTTTGTCAGTGCATTTCTATTCTGTTTTGATTTTTTTTTTTTCCTTATCCTTTCTATGTGTGTCTTGATAATTTCATATGTGGGTTTTGAAGTCAAAAGACTTATGTCCTGCTCCATTTTCTATGTAGTGTTGCTGAAATAATTGTTCAGGATTTTTCATAAAAGACAGAATTACGATACCATCTTGATTCAGAAGGGGTTGCAGAGTAAATATTATCCAGCAGAGTGGCTATAATTGGGTGAAATCCATGCTGAATGAAAACAACAAAAGATTTATTGAATTGAAGAGACAGGAAGATTTACAGCATTAAGATTGTATTATTTGTAAGTGTGGGGGAGTATCTCTGGTTTTCTGTTAATTATATATTTCTGCTAACTCCAGTAGACAAGGACTTCAGTACCCTAGTAAAGATACCATCTTGAAACTATCATCCTAGCTGTTTAGCTTTCAGAAATAAGGAAACTATGAAAATAAAATGCCCAGATCCTGTTCCTCCTCCTTAAGTACTCTCTTCTGAAAAAAAACCCATTACTTGATAAATTCCCATTCTCTCTATATATCTGTTGTATTACAGCATTTCCTATTTAGGAAACTGACTTTTACATCTCTTTGGAATATCTGAGATAGCAAAATTTAACATAAATTCTGCGATGTGTTTTCAGTTTTATATGTGCCTTACCGAATCTATAATTTAACACAAAAAATTTATTTATCCTGAAGAAATTGTTTGTTGCTCCTGAAAAAAGCCTTCCAGGTGCAGACTGTCAGCTTGCTGGTTTGTCCTTTTTCCTTTTTTTTGGGGGGGGATCTAACACCCAGCCACTAATACTTCTAGCATTCCTGGAATTGCAGGCACCAAGGTACATGTGCATCTTGACCTCAGGGATTTTTAGCAGACTAAAATTAATGTTTTCCTGTGCGTTACTTGTCCTCCTCCCGCATGTCCCACCTATGTACGTGGTCCTGCAGAGATGAGAGTCTCTGTAGCCCCGCTCCCGCAGAGATACGCTGTATCTCGTGCTGTACAGCCTGATCCCGTCTTTGCCTTCAAAAGGAAACCCAATCCCTCCTGCCTGTCCACGTAGCACTTGTCCAGATGTCTGGGGTCACACCTTGCAAGAAATCAAAAGAGGCCATGAGTCCACGGGAATTTTTGTGTTAGTTCAAATTTATCTTTATCCTTCTTTCGAGGGCTAAGCTTTTTATTTTGGGTCAAAGCATGGCTTATCTTGCCGGCTTCATTAACACTCTTGAGAATGCCAGGTGCTAAAGAGCTCTATTTTTGCTGCGCAGATCAAGTGTGTCTAGTTTCTTGTGGCCTATTTTTACATATTTCTTCATTCTATGACTAGGAAAAGCTGTGAAGGGAACAAAGAGATTGCGAATAGCCAGAGAAAACTGCTATGATATTATTACAGGAAAATAAAGGGGAGGATATATCTGCGTGATTCCATTTCTGAGAGGGCATGGAATTAAAATTAAAGGCAGGAAATGATGCATATAAAACCAAATAAAATAAAAAGTGGAATAGTGCATTTTGTTAGCTATATTTCATCAGTCAATTGACTATTTCCAGATAATTCGATGAAAAATGCTTTTAGGTTCTTGAATCAAGGATTCTTAAGTACCAGCATCTCAGAAATTTTCTCCCTTATCCACGGGTATTGCAGGGCATTCTTATTTGGCATTCAGGATTAAGCAGTTATCTGCAGAAAGTGCGGAGATGCTGAGGAACCTGATGGCTCTCTCTCCCCAGAGGGAGAGGCATACTATCTACTGGGGTGTGTGCTTAAACCCAGTGGTCCCCTGTCTTAAAAACAGACAACTGACTGGCTGTAGGGAGCTTGGAGGGAGGAAAGGAGATGCTCTGTATCTGTGTGCAGAAGCCACCAGCCAGCACCGGGACTCTGGAGCTGATCTGGCCCCAGGGGGCAAGAACTGGGATCTTCCTCTATGGTAGTTGATGTACAGTTGATATTCATGGGATGGAAACCCAGAAAAATAGCAGAGAACCACTTACGGTGACTTGCAGCGTAGCAGTAAGGCAAGAAAAAGTTCCTCAGACTAAGCTAACCAAACTGGTTCAGTCCTCCCCATAGATCCTTTGGACTTCTGGACTCTTCTTGTCCCCTTAACTCTCTCTGGCTGATCCACGTGCAGTACTGTGGTTGAGTACCTTAAGACAGTGCTCTCTACACATCTTCGGGTTGCGTTTGCTTTTTTCCTACAGCACCATGACTCCAGGTGTATCTTTGTCTTTTGAAGGCAATCCCAGAAGTTTTCTGTGTGCGCTCAGAGGCAGCAACGGGAGACCACCAACTGAAAGGCATAGAGCTAAGCTTTGTGTTGAACCATGTTTAGTATCAGAAAGCCTCCAAGCAAGGAGGTTGTTAGTGTAGCTTCGTGCTCTACTAACATATTGATACAGCATCGGTCTGGCTCGAGGAGTGGCAAGAATGAGCTCATTTGTCTGCCCCAGCACTACGCAATCAGTTTGTGATCCATCCAGAGTCTTCTTAGCACTGGTCCCAAGCGCTCCTATCCCATATTGGATTTGTCTAACTGCTAATTCCGCCCCAAATAAGGATTCTGTGATTTTTTCAGCTTATTGCATCTTGCCCGTTTCAGATCGCTTTTCCATTTGACCATAACTACTTTCCTGTTTCTTTCCTTTGTTGTCACCTTTCCTCATTTTTCTTTCACTTTTGGCCGTGCCAGCTTTTCTGCTCTGTATTGTACCTCTGAGCCCTCCCACTTCTTTGCCTTGATTATTTCAACGTCTGTTCCCTTGTAAGATACAACCCTTTCCTGTGTCTGAGGAATTTGCTAAGATTTCTGCATGTCGACTTGTCATTTCCCTCAACAATTTTGTAAGAAACTGGAAGATTATTGGGGTAAGGAAAATACTTTCCTTGCCCCTTGTCCTAAATGAGAGCAAGGCTGAATTTCAGCCCTGTGTGGGGTAATGTTCTATACCTTTTCAGAGCCTGCCTGATACAAAGCTGAAACTCTTTATCATGCCATGTAAGTTTAGCAGGGGCAGTGAATGGCAGCAAATTCTGAAAGTGATATACGAGATACTTGAGCTTTGAGTAGTGAGTACCGTGGTAATTTACATAGTGCTGTGTCGCAACTACTGGCAGATCTGGCCTTGGTTTATGATAGCATGGGGCTGCTGGCAATGGATTAGTAGATTAACCTGCCTCCAAGAAAAGATTGCATTAGGACAAATTACGAAACTACGAGCACTTGTAAAATACGTTGTTGGTCTGAGATTGGATCCATGAACTTCCATATTTTACAAGTTCTGCAACATTTGGTTTGGAGTTTAGGAATTAAAAACAGCTAAAAGTGATCCCAAGAGTCTGCTGCCATTCTTCCTTTCTAATCTGTACTTAGCACAGAGTATTTTTTTTGGGGGGGACCCATTAGGATAACAAAGTTTATTCAGCCATCTTTGGAAACAACAGATGCACAGTCTTAGATGTGAAGTTAACCAAGAGAAACAATAAATGTAAAAACTACTCTGACGTTGTTTATTTCAACTAACGAGAGCAAACTTAGCTAGATGCCTAACATAGAAAATGCTCCAGATTTTTGATGCAGGACTGCATTTTCCTTCTTGCGGTAAATAATGCCGTAATTGGTTTGGGTTGTCCTTTTTTTTTTTTTTTTTCATTGCTAGCTTGGTTATGCATAGTGGGAGAAAATACATTTTCTTAGGATGGTTGGATGGAGAAGGATTTCCCTTTCCTCATCTTTATTGACAAAAGCTGAAGCTTGGAGCCAATCTACCTCCAGAGCTGGTGGAGGTTTCTCTCCACATGCCTGTGCTGAAGGATTGTTTTGTTGTGTCTTGCTTTTTTTTTTTTTTTTTAAATAAAAGAAGATCTAGTTGAGTCAGAATCTGTGTGGGTTAACAGTGCTTCTCATCCTTCTGTGGAGTACAGGTTATTATTATAGAAAGTACATTTCAAAAGTTATTTCCTGTCAGAAATTTTATGCAATTAAGCATCATTTTTGGGCTGTCCAGAGATTTGGAGTGAGTAGTACTAACTAAAAACTTTTTGATTGTATGTTGGCATTAATTATATGACATTCCCATACAGGATTTGGGATTTGTTCATTAATTTTCTTTCATTTTCTTATTTCTAAAAAAAAATTTAAAAAAAATTACGGAGTTGTCCAAAAGATACTTTAAGGTTCCTGCTTTTTGAAGGCTCTGCCTCTTCTTTGCTGCAAATAATTGGAAGTTAAAAGAATGGAGCACCTGTTGTTAATTCTGGGGTGTTGATAGTGGTTCTGTGAGCAGGGTCCCTGCGTGGGGTGATGCTCTGGTCGCTATGGTGACGGCGCTTTGTTTTGAACACTGTGGCACAGCATCCTGCGGGCTGGAAATGACCACTGCGCCTGCTGTAGGTACCCAGGAATTACTGTGCCTGCGTGCTTTCCTCTTTACTTAGCGCTTCTGTTTTCCATCCATGGCTGCCTCTAAATAATCAGTTGCAGTTTATTCTGTGCCAGCTGATGAGGGAAATAGTTCAATTGATGGGGGAAGTTTTTCTGGTGTCTGAACTCTGTTATGCAAGTGACAAATTGTGTTCTGCATTAAAGAAGTGTAAATCTGGGTAAAATCCGCATAAATTATTACGGATTAAGGCTAGTGCCTTATCTTCGGGTGTGTTCTGGTTTCCTCTTGGAGAAGAAAAAAGACAAAAATCTATTAAGTCTGTGTCTGGCAGCTGGTGGACTGTGTCCTACACAATCTAAAAAATATCTATACAGATGAAAAAATTCTGCTTATCTTCTGATTTACATCTTCCAGTGAAAAAATGGAGTAAGTTGGGAGTAAAGAGTTGTTTAAAACCAAAGATTTCCCATTTAGTTATATTTAGTATTTGGTAATGGCATGTTCTTGACATATGAAGATAAAACTGTAATGTGCTTCTAATATCCAAATGTTTGTACTGATCCAGTGCTATATGCAAATTAAAATCGAAAATTATTTGATTAATGTTGGGTTCATGTAATAATAGCAGTTATGCTGGTGTCTGAAACAGTAAGTTACAATGACATAAGCTTTGTGTCTAGCTTTTATAGATTACACCAGCATATGGCTTAGACGCTTTGTTACCATCCCTAACACAACAGGCTCTAATTTTAGAATGTCCTTTACTGCTTACAGCTAAATTGTTTTTGTCATATACTTCTTTTTTTTTGAGAAAAGTAAAGGGTTTTGTTGTTTGCAGTGTTTTAATAATCATGCTCAAGTCCATTAAGCTTTGTGGAAACTAGAAAGAAATAGGAAAACAATGAGTCACTAAAATACATGTTGTGGAGGATTACATTCTCTGTTCTGGTTGAATTGCTTCCAGGCAATAAGGAAAAGTCAGCCAAGTATCATATCATGTTAAAGAAGTCTCAGAATTTTGGCAATTTTTTTCTGGTTTGTTTGTTTTGTTTTGTTTTGTTTTTCTTGGTAAATACTCCTAAAATTTGACTTTGACTTTGACCAAAGTTGTCTCTGCTACGCGAGAGGTGCCTGCAAGGGATCGGGTAAGCAGGGCATGGTTATATTGGGTGGCACTGGTGTAGCATCAAGTCATTTGGCCATCAGTGAACATCAGTGGTAAAATAAGGTATATTTCTTAACTTGTATATGAGTCCTTGTCTCCCAGTATCAGCATTTTACTAAGTTGTTACAGTGAGCAGAGCTATTTAAAGAGGCGACATGTTCAAGCCCAGAATTTGTTTCGTGGGTTGTCAGGCTAATACACAGACTTATTAGAGATCATTATCAAATAAATAGCAGTCGATGACTTAGCTTCCTTGTACAGATCTTTAGATGTAGAATTACAAGAAATGGGTTTTAGTCATGACAATTCACATATATGTGCTGACCATTTTTGTTTCATGATAGAGCCGTTACATTTATATTAATCTCATAAAAGCTACAGGGTGTCCTTTTCAAATACCTTTCATATTTCTGAGTTAAATAACGTTTTATAGGTTGCTTATTTCTGATGTGGCAAGATGTGAGTAGATGTGTTTAAAATGTTAGAATCCAGATCAGTAGTTAAACTTCTTTTTTCATTAGATAAAGAATATTTTTGCAAAGCTGAATTTTAATTGCCTGAAACTGAACACATACACACAGAGTCAAGCTTTACACATGTATTAAATAAAGCCATTAGGGCCCACCTTTTTTTTTTTTTTTTTTTTCCCCTGCAGACATAGAAAAATAAGTGCAATTAGCACTGATCCAAAAGAAGCTTGAAATCAAAATCCCATCTCTATGTTTAGTGATACTTAAGATTCTTATCTTTTAACACATACGCATTTGGGATAAGGTCAGTATAGTTTATGCATAGGAGATCTCAGTTTTTCAACCTAAATGAATACTCTGTTTAATTAAGGAGCGTGAGTATGTGTGTATGATGTGCTAGTAATATAAAATAACTTATTGTAAATGCCTTTTGGTAATTTCAGTTGATCTTAAATTTACGGGTTATTTTAGGCAAAGAAATGCCTCCAAACAGTCTGTGGAAAATTTAATATATCTTTATAGTAAAAGCATCGTCTTTGAAGTACTGAGGATCCGGAGAATTGGAGGTTAACGTTATTTGGGGATGGTTAACGTTATTTGGGGATGTTTTTGCTCTTCGTCTTCCTAGGGAAAAGTATGGAGCTCTCTGTGGAAATCTTCAAGAAGGCACCATGAAAGTAGAGTTTTGGTCTGGATTTATGTGAACATTAAGAATGTCTTGGCAGTTTCCATAAAGTGAGAGCCTAACCCTGTTCTCTCTGACTCCGGGTCCTGTTTCCCTTGACTAAGTGGTGCGTCGTCACTCTGCAATCACTACAGTACAGTGTAGTTGTCTCACTCCAGATGTTACTCCAGCAGATCTAAAAGAGCAAATTTAACTGAAAATCTGTGAAGGGAAATACAATATAACTAGAGAAAAATGAGCTACTTGGATCGTGGCTTATGTCAGTAGTGTTTCCAGCCATGTATAAAGTGGGTGGATATCCAAAGATACTAGCCAAATTCTTACTGAAACAATATTTCATCTTGAATTCTAGGTGGAGGCAGTTATTGGTCAGATTTTTTCTTCATCATCAACAGCATATTTTTCTTATTGTACCTGGAATATCTGACAATCAGGATTTTTTTTTAATTTGTCTTAGGCTTTCTGACAGTCAAATATATATCTGAAAGGACTGCAAAAATATATGACCTTAATGGAATTTTTTTTGCCACCTAGAGTGAGGCATATTTGATCTTTTTATTCATTATTTTACACTTTCTAATTATACGGTTATGACAAGAATGTTTTCTTTTGTAATTTGTCATTCTGTAATTTCACGAGATCAGGTCTAGGGTTGCCAAGAGAATTTTTGGGTTCAAACAATTGTTGAAATAAATAACGGGTTGATTAAATCTAACTTCTTTTTCCTTGGAAATGTCTTGTCTGAAAAAAACACATCCATTTCTATTGAATTGAAAATTAGTTTGCTGTGTACAGTCTGTGGGGAAAAACTGTGCTGCCTAAATACAAACAGTATAATGATTGTCCTTAAAACCAGAAGGGTTAAAGCTATTAAATTCTGATAACAAACATTAATGCATGGAGTTTACACCCGCCCGAGTAGGCATCAATGATAATAAATTCAGACACATGGAAATACTTCATAAGATAAGGTTTATGTAGATTTCATGGAAAATTTGTCTGGGGTAATTTGTATAAACTCGCAAAAATTATGCATTTCTCTACTGTTCACATTAGCTTGTAAGTAATGGTGTATAACTTCTTAATGGCTAACTGGGCTTCTAGTTTCTCACTGTGATTTAAAAATTAATTTATTGTGTCTGATCTTAATTTACTGTTGTATACTCCTAAAGCTAATAAAATAATTGTTATAAATCCTGGAGTAAGGTAATTCCCATTGACTCTTACTATTGAAAGTGAAGATGGTGACAGCAGTAACTTCTTTGAAAAATTTTTTAAAATACCTTAAATTTCTTTTTATGCTTGATTATTGTGTGCCTGAAGTTTCATAGTCAGATAAAGAATGAATATAATTGCAGTCAGTGCTACAGTAAACACAGGCTTTTAATAACTGAGAAGAAAGTCAGGTTTTCTCAGGTACGTGCCAAAGAACCCACCTTTATTGATAGGGAGTAAGAGTCTGCGTGAATAGAAATAAAGCAAGTTCCCTTTCAAAGCGTGGGCGCGGGGCAGTGCTTTTGCCATTGCTACAGAAATGGGTGGATTTGTGGGCTGAGTTGCACCAAATACCCGCAGCAGCCAGGAGCCAGGCTGGAACGATCTGGGAGGCTCCAGCAGGAGCCTCCAGCCTTGCGGTGTGGAGGAGTGTCAGGAGTTCAGAGCAGGTTGTGAATGATCCTCGTTCTTAACTGCTCCCTTGATTTGCATTTGATTCTGAGCTGCTTAACCACTGGTAGATTATTTCAATTTTCCTGGTGAATAATGCATGAGGGTATATAAGTGGATGTTCCTTGGCTGAGTGGGCTGCAGATGAGAAGTGTCAGCTCCTTTGCAGCATTAATGTGCATTTTTTTTCTCGGGTTAAAGCTGTAAAGAACCTAGATACGCTTTTTTTGGATAACTCCTACAAATGCCAAAATATTGGCAATGTTTGCTTTTTCTCTTCTTTTCCGTTTGAATACCTGTTACAACAATGGAGAAGTCAGTTGCCAGTTTTCCATTATGAGCTTATTTTCCTTGGGACTCCCCTTCAAGCTTTCAACGTTACATTGTTGTACCTGCTGCTTAAGCTTCCTGAAAACTATTGGGAACGGTTGTGGTTGGGTTTTTTTGTTTTCCTGCCACTAAGGTTAATTTGTTTTACCAACTTGGAACACTGATTCCTTCTTGCACCTCCTTATTCTTTAGTATGTGCCCGAGGGATAACTGGGGTATCCCTTCCTGCTCAGGCAGCCTCGAGGCAGAGATACATGCAATTCTTGTGTATAATAGTGTGAGATGTTTCATATAGGTGGTTCTGAACACATTGAATGCTGTAATAATTGAAGCGACACTTAAACCCGCCCATGATCCACTTAGTAGGAAAACCACTTCAAATTTTTCCCTTGTTAATTTACTAAGGGACATTTGAGTATCTTAATATACATTTGTCTCAGTCACCGATCTTTTCTCTGTTTTCAGTTTATTAGGAAATATCCTTTTATATTCCAGAATGCTAGAAAATTAAAGCACAACCATTGTTCTTGTTAGCTTGTGGTTAGGCTTATAATTATTATCTCGTCAAGATCATAATTTGATCCCTAAAATATCAAAACTCTAAAACTTATGTCATTCTAAACAAATATTTAATTGGAATGGTCAAATGTGAAATGGGAAAATTTCCAGGGATGTGTCTGGCTTATCAAATACTTTGGAAAATTATGTTTGATATGAGAGCCCTGTGGGAGTGTGGTTAGAAAGAACTTCCTAAAATACAGAATCATGCTACTGAACAAAACAGTCTTATAAAATACAACTCTTCCAAACTCTGCAAATGTAGCAATATCCCTTGGATTTACAGACATCCAGACATGAACTGTAGATAAGTATATTGTCAAATAAAGCTTTTAAACTAAACTAGTCTGACATTTCATAAGATAAAAGATTGAAAGCGTGTGAAATTGGAGAGGTATCATAAACAAGGCACAAAGTTGTGCAAATCTTTAAAAAGCAGATATAGATTAATAGCTATGATAACAGAATTCCATCAATATTCAAAAACAGGCCTGTGACTATTTTGAGGACTTTTTATAGTGTTTGATGTAGAGATGCTGAAAATTGCAGAGAACATATTGGGCAGAAATGCACATTCTTAGAAGGGTTAGTTTTTTACTAGTATCAGGTTGTACAGTACGAATTCTCAAAATATAACTGAAGAATATTAGAGAGGAAAAAGAGGAAAAAGTATTTTGAGAAGATGTGATTTCAGTTTGAAATGATTACAAAACATGCTACTAAAGCTATTTTGCAGAAAGATAAGTGATCTTTTTGTGCCGGTGATTCTGCAATTCCAATGCTACTGGGGCAGGGCGGGGGATGTTGTTGGTGTGTTGTCCACCACTACAGTGAGCGGTCCCTGACTTTCACATGTGTCATTCCAAACACTGCAGTTAAAGCAGAGCCTTTCTCATTCTTCCAGGTGTATCGCTAAGATATTCCAGTCTTCCAAACCCTGTGTCACCTTCCTCTGCCATCCTGAACCGCATTGAACATTCTTCATTGCCTTCCATTACCTTCCATTACCTGGTTTTCATGTCCTCATTTCATGTGCAAAGTGGCAGGGACAGCAGAGTAGGAGAAACTAAGAGAAACTATAGTTTGCTTCCTCGTCTCTTCTAAATGTTTATTTTGCTCGCTTTTCCATTTCCAAATCATGCCATCAGAAGAGCTTCGCTTACGTAAACTTCTGCTTTCAAATTTTCCCCTTAAAATAAAATTCTGACACCTAACTTCTTTTTGATGTTGCCTTCGTTCCTTGCCCTTCTTAAAGGATCCTGCTTCCCATATCCAAGTAGAAGCCCCTGGAATCTGTTGCTGGCAGGTAAGGGTTAAACCATGGTAATTTTTCTATTTGGGGGCAATAGTAGAAAGGCCTGATTTTGGTGCTCTTATTCCTGGTGAAGGAAAATCAGCAAAACACAGAGGTATTTTAGGAGCGTAGCCTTCCCAAAAGGAAAGGCTTCACAGACCCATGTTCTGTTGTCTGGAGTTCGTTTCAGTTGGTGATAGATAAAGAGGGTCTCTGTTAAAGACTTTGGGGGCTCCACATGACTCTGAACTCTGCACATGGGCCTCAGAACATTGAAAAGATGGATGGAAGAGAGGAATTGGATTTAGTGTGAGATGCTATGCGTTGGGACTAATAGAATAATCTCCTCTTAATGTGTTTTTTACAATGTCCCTATATATGAAATCACACACCTAAAGTAGTGATGAAACGCTGTATTATTCCAGTCAGTACGTCAAACGGAGTGCTAGGGGGCTGTATTTTCTTGGCACCTTTGAGAGTAACACTCTCTTATTTCCAGAGTGGTGTTACTGCAAGGAGTTCTGGGTAGTTATATTGTCAAGGAAAAATAATGCACTTCTGCACCTCATCTCACAGTCTCCGTGTGGATGACATTTCAGCAAGGGTTCTGTATAGAGGTAACTTACTCTACGAGGTCCAACGTGCCTTTTTCCTGGGAAACCCAGTGAATATGCAGCAGAAAAAGGACAGCTTTGATTAGAAAACTTCTGCATAAAAAAGAAATGGTTTATGGTATGGACCAAATCAGCAAGTCAAAAGTGTAAACTGCCAGGACACTAGATTGAGAGAGAGAGACTAATAGGCATTAAGATTTTATTTTTTTAACTATATGGCTACATATTAAGATGTTCATTGCAATAAATGGGGTAGTCCCCCATGAATAGTTCTCAGTGTATCTGTCTTACGTCCACTATAGTGTCATCCATTTAATTTTGATGCACTGTGTTTTTTGTGAAAACTTTAAAACACATTGATTTTAATACTTTCATGTGTAATAAATAGGATACTAATTATGTATAAATATCTCTATGAATACAGATAGTTTGTTTTTTACAGGTTCTTTTAAGAGAATGGTTATTGCTTAATGTGTACTGATATGTTACTTTATGTTAATGTATTTTAATGTGGTTTACAATTCAGTTGTTAATAGGAAGACTCCAAATTTCATTGAACAATGTAGGCTGGAATTTTTTTAAGTATTAAGAAAATGGCTGCTTAATTTTTATCTGAAGCAACAGAATTTGGACATAGAGGTCCTTTTGAACATCCTGACTTTGGCATTTAATTGAGACAATGGCCTCGATGCTGCCCTGAGATTTGCAAGGTGTCTGCACGAGCCATGCAGAATTCCAGGAACTCTGCAAAGTAGGAAAATGGTTGTAGAATATACGAGCTCAGATTTGCTGTATTCCTTCATGTAAAGTGTTTCTCAAGAACAGTTTAGACAAGGAAAGCTTACATAAAGAGTTCTTGTGGTATGCCTACAGCAAGCCCATTTGTCTGCGGAAATGTGTACATACGTCTGGGTCTATGCGTAGCCAGTTTTTATGGCGCAGTGAGTGACAGAAGCCATTTTAGAGTAATTAAGTTCTCAAAACTTGAAATAAAATCCTTCAAATACTTTAACAAAAGAACAACAAATCTTATATTTTTCAGTGTCCTTTATTGTTATTTTAGGTGTCTTTGCTTGTACTCTTCTGTCACTTTAACTGCTCTTTATCTCTGTGGATCTGACTTTCAGAAGCAAGTGCGACTAATAGTTTGACGCTGGATCAAAGGAAGTATTCTCAGAACTTAAATACATGTTGGAGCGACAAAAGCCGCATTCACATTTTGCTCAAAACCAAATAAACTTCTTTTAAAAGCAGTAGGGATGAATTATCCAATACTTTGTCCATCATGAGTGTAAGATGTAATTCAGATCACTTGTTTTCTTAAATGCTTGCACAGTATGATTTGGAGGAATAAATCATAGGGGAGAGCCTTTGGATTGTTGGAGAAAGTTTGGAGATAAGTCATCTAAACTCCTGGTGAGAGACATTCCGTTAGAATAAATTTAATTACTATCAATTGTCACCATTATGTCTCAAAGGAAAAAAAAATAACTCACTGTGTAGTTACACAATACTATAAGAAATCGTTGGGATGTAGATTCTGTTAGATTGGCATTTACGAAGACCGACAGTGCCTGGTAACTGCAGTATTTACAGGGCTGACAGCTTTTAAGTTTGCCTACGCAGCATTGGCCCACTTAGAGCTGTTTAGAAATGTTCAATAACAGTTTTGGTTTTGGAGGAGAGTTCAATACAGTGAAGTCAACATTTTTATGAAAATGTCTCAGTTTAGTGAACCTCTGAAATATTCTGCAGTGGCTACTCTACTCTTTGTTCAGTGTAGGATGTTGTTATCTCCTCCTGGAGACTTGACAGGGCCTCTCCAATCTCCTGCCATCGTTTGCTCACAGTTGCCCTCCGTACTCTCTTCTCCAGCCAGGTATCTTTTCAAGTGCATTTTACGTTAGTTCAGCCAACATGGTGGTGAGCTGTGCTGTAATAGGAATGTTTTAAGCCTTTCTCCCGAGCTCTAGCTAAAATATAGGAAGTTTTCAATGCAGTTTCATTAGGTTTTGTTTTTCTTGGTTTAAAGGTATAGTGTAGTGGCTTTGGAGATTGGAAAAAAAAAATTATTCAAACTGTGGTATAACTAGGATTACAGGTTGTCAGAATCAAATTGTGCTGCGTTTTCTACCATGGTTACAGCCTTTGTAATGAAATGTATAGATGTACCGGGTTCTGTTTTTATTAGAAGTTGGAAATTATCTTGAGGACTGCTTAGTTTTATGACATTTTCTGTTCTTGTCAGAATCTGCCATGACAATTGCTTAACGAGGAATTAAAATCTCATGGGTTCCTAATTCTGCTCCACCTTTATCTGATAAAATGTTCATAAACACAAAGTATGGGGCATCATCTTGTATCTATAAAAAACACACTGAGAGCTGATCTAATTCTTAAAACTATGAACATGCACCTGAAGATGAATTTATATGAAGTATTGAAAACTAAAATGCCCAAATGGGTCGCAAAACTGATAAGCAAAATTGCTAGTCCTTCTTCTGCTAATTTTTATCTCTTTAGCAGCTTTGAGCAGATCCAGACTTGACTTAACTGATGGTTTAGCAGTTCCTAAGCACAGCAAGCTCTTACATCAGTCCTCCCTGGTTCAGGAGGCAGAGCGAGAGCGAAAGCGTGACTGAACTGTCCCCATCGTCCAGGCGTCCCTGACTGATGGAACGAGAAGCCCCGTTGGGGAGCTCTGGTTTAATTAGCGCAGCTTTGAGTCAGCCCCAAAACGAAGGAGCACAAAACTTGCCTTAAGTCGATTTTGTACCATTCTTCTCAGTGCTTATATGACAAAAATCTTAATAAATGAAAGAAGATGAGCCTTTCAGAAGGTAATGAAGGCATAGTTTCATAACTAAGCTTTTGAGCAACTTGAACCACTAAGGCTAGATAGTCACAAATCCTGGTCAGTTATTGAAAGCAAGTGACAACTTTCCAGTAACGGCTTCAAAGCTGTTTGCTGCCTCCTGCATTTTCAGAGGCTTCTCACTATGTGTAAGGAAGGTTACTCCAGGACACATCCTTTTATATCATATGACATTATGCAGTGCACCCATCACATTGCATCATCATTGAAATAAACACTGTTCAGATCATGTCTTTTCCTTACATTAAAGCTTAATGACAAAAAATTGAAATTGTACAATGAGAACAAATGGATTCCTGCTAGTCCTCTTTCTGTATTTGGTTTCAAAAGCTGGGGTAAATAGAGATGGAAACATTTCATCTTTGCTGAAATCACCAATCCTAATGAACAGTTAGGAAAATTCAAAGCTTCACCCTTTGTAACCTCCTTGATGTTTTATTTTTCAAAATTTATCTTGAAAAACTGATTTGCTAAAGATCTGCTGTAGTACAAGAGCTAGTTGAATCTTATTTTTCCAGTTTACTATCTTCCTGCAGCATTTTGTGTGGGTGTTTGCATCCTGTTTAGGCTTCCATATCTCAAGCGTTTCCAGTTTCCCCTGGGAGAGTTTTGTACGTTCCAGTGCCCCTTTTTGTCAACATTTAAATCAGTAACATTCTTAAGTCGTGAAAAGAGATGATAGATTGCCGGATTAAAATAAATACATAAATAAATTGGAATTCTTCTTTCATGATTGTCCTTTTATGCTTGAATGGAGACAACATTCAGGTCAGCACCCAGGCTCTCATGTGATTACAGTAAGTCATAGTGTAGTAGGAAATCTGCTTCTATGACTTTTTTTTTTTCCATTATTTTGGTGGCATACTACTACGCTGGGTACTTCTCTCTTCTCATTTGCTTCTGTGTAATGCCTGTAGGGAACCTCAGCAGTGCCTTGCACAGTAAAATAGCATCAGTAAATTATTTAGAACGGGTATAGTCACTTTAGTGTGATTTAATAATTAAACACCCCTTTTAAGAAAAAGCCGGCTCTACAGAGACCTTTGGTAAAGTACTGAGAACCCTCCTTTGAGAACTGGTGGCTCTGGCCAGCAGCCCGGAAGTTTTTGGATTACCATGAAGTTGTCAGCTGTGACAGTTACAGGAAGATCCTCTCAAGCTGCTTATAGTCCCTGGTGTCTTATTTACTTTCTTACCACTCAGCAAAGTCAGACCTAAATTATCATTGCACATTCAGATCATTAAAACATTACCTCTCTCTTCTTTCCATTGCTCTCTGTTAGATAATTGTTTAATAATGTAAAAGCATCTAATGACTTGAATCTGTTACTTTAAGCATTATTTTATTAACAAATCCAGGCTTTTATATAAAATATGAAATACTCTCTGTCTACATGCACACGTATATGCAGTTAGAAAAGCCTATGGCTAGCATTTTATTTTCCACATAAATAGCTATAAATCTCTGTGAAGCCCAGTGTAATTTGTGATGTTAGCCTTAGATTGCAAACAGCTTCATTTAGGAAACCATGCAGAGAAAGGTATTGCCTAAGGATGTAAAAATATTTTATTTCCCTGAGAAAACAAAGTGGTTGCTATGGGACAGAAAATGATCTAATGATGGCTTTTCTCAGATACGTGCTACTGGACAGAATTAGAATATTCGAACCACAGTGGGTGAAAATGTTGATTTTTCTAGGCTATATTTTTGAAAGATTTTTCTTAGTGTAGATCTAGATACTTTCAAGAAAAATAAAGAAGTCGGTCTTTTTCCGTAGGGTACAATTTAATTGTTCTTTTTCTTTCCAGTCCTCCTAGAATACTGTGCAAATGAAACATATTTGTTTAGTCAAACTAGCTTTTAAATACCTATAAAGAAAAGTGCAGTCCTCTTGAATGATGATTTCTTAAGGTACAAAATATGAGTACAAATAATGTTGTGGTTTTTTGGTGTAGCAGTAAATTTAAAAATCAAAGCAATAAGTGAAAGTTATTCCATAAATGTGGTGATAACCCTCTTAAATGGTATTTTTAAATGAGGGAAACATTTAAATACTGGTGGTTGAAATGCTGCTGCGCCAGTTCTAAAAGTGCCCTCAGCATCATCCTTTAACTAACCAAACAAAATCATTGACTCAAATGCAGTTGGGCTGTCTGGGGGTTGTTTGGCTGTGTGGTGAAAGGCATTTCGCTCCATCGCAAACCTTCTAATTAACTATCTTACCCCATCCTGCATGTGTAAAAGCTATGGTTCTGTCTCTTCTCTTTCCCCATGACATTTCCTCTGAGACAGCAGTTTTTAACGGCCCCTGATCTTTCCCGTACGGAGGGGCTACAGTGCCACTCCACATGTACCTACATGGAGACTGGTGAAATGAATTACTTTAACTACAATTAAACACCATGTGACTAGGGGCATAAAACCGCTCCATCTTTACAGGTGGTTGATGCCTAATGGTGTAGAAAGGTACATTTTAGGATGTTCGTTTGAACTGGCTGTATGCTTGTGCCCCGTTGAAGTATCTCTTTCAGAATTCAATTAAATGGACCTAGAAAAGATGCTTAGTGGTACATCCCCCGTGCCTTAGCAGCACTGGCCATCACCTTTCCTTGTCTGGAGCAATGACAACCTGGCGTACCCTGAAACTGTGTAGAGACTTCTCAGGTGAATCTGCATGGAGTACTTTGAGTAAAGGATGGCTTGTTAGCTCTAGCATAATGCTCGCCTTGCCAGACCCTCCTCGCCCTTCAAAAATCACGCGGGAACCGTGTTCCCTTTGGCTCTTTGGTCTGGGCATATGCTGCAGAAATGCCCAAGTCCAACAGAGCTTGCTGGATTTTGCTCTGCGCTTGCTGCACTCAAGTGCTTATGTTACTTACATGAATTACTTAGCACTTGTACTCTTTTTAAAAATGATTTTAATGTCCTTCCTAGCTTATTATGAACACTAATTTTTAATGCCTGTAGATTAGTAATGAGTAAGCTCCTTCCTGATGCTCGAGAAAAATCGGTCTGTTCTTGAATGAAGCAAAAATTAAAGTTGTTTCAGAATATTTGTTTCCATTCCTTTCATAACTTTTTTCCCCTAACAAGCTTGAGGACCTTAGAGGTCTTGGTTCTCCAAAGAAATTTCTGCTGTGATCATGCTTGAAATTCCCACTAGCTGCGTGGGGCTTGCATGAATGTGTGCACAAATCGCTGCTTTAGAGCATCCTGCTTTTGGCATGAATAGCTCAGAAGATGATCTTGCAATGTGATTGGCATTCTAGCATCCTCCCAAATTCCCTGCGTGTTTCTAGCATGTAGTATCAAGCTAGGTAAGTCTTACTTGCGCTCTTTACAAACTTCTTCTGAATGCGTTGTATTTTGAGAAGTTATTAAAATCAACAGACCATTGAGAGGGACTGTTTGCCATTGAGAGCAGTCGTAATTTCTGTCCTTAGTGTGTGTTATACCTCTGTTTGCTCAGAAATATCTGTCTGTGATTATTGCCATTAATATTAAATTTCTGATTTGTTATGATTTCTTATCGCCTTTTCCATATTTTTCCATACTCTTTAAAACTATTCCCTGAATTTTGTCTCATGGTTATTCTTAGATTTCTGTTTAATAACATCGGCCATCTTTCACGATCTCCTTACTCCGGTTTATTCATTGCAGGCATTTCTGGAGCTGCGATGATGGTTGCTGCCAGCCAGTTTCCTGAACTGCCCATTCTTACGCTACCTTTATCCACTGTTATATGCTTATGGGGTCTATCCGTCACTGGTAATCCAGTCTCTAGACCTTGGGGGTTTTCTCTCCTCTTTTTTCGTACGTGTTTGCATGTCTTTTCTTTACAGTGCTCCCTGGTAGTGAAGACGTGTTTCTTACCTGGCATTAACAGTTGTGTATTTGGGGGGTTGCTATCACTGACTCTAGGCCCCACCCACACTAGGTAGGTATTGAAAATGCAGAATATTGATAAATGTAAAGTAGTAAAGTTGTAAAAGCCAAGAAAATTATCATCAGCCACAGAACTTTAGTTAGGAGATAGCTGCTACTGCTTCCCCTCCCCCCCATTCCTTTTTCCTGTAAAGGAGAGTGACAGAATAGATCAGAAAGATCAATTGAATTTACGGACAAAGGTTTTCCCAGCCATAATGACGCATAGCAACAGTAGCCCTGACAGTTCAGCCCTTTAAGGAACACAGATGAAAGTTAAAATCAGTCGGTGAGGCTTAATTAGTGAGATTCTACAATAAAATCCACATTGAGCTAGAGGAAGCTGATGATAAGGAGAGAGAATCTGTATTTTCGTTACGAAGTTATTTACCACTATCAATACATATTTTCAGGAAAGATTATCCATTCCTTTCAGTTAATGATCAGGAACTCGCATACAGTCTCTTCTAAAATAACCTAACAAACTTTAAATGCTAAGTGTCCTGGTCATGTAAGCTGAAAAAAGTACTAAATAAAAGAAAACTCTGCCTGTTCTTTTAGATAATGGACCAGTGGACCACTGTTTAAAAATGAGTTTCCTAGTCAATATTTTGAACCTTGTCTGTTGAAATATTGACAAAGTTTGAATAATGAAATGGAAGGCTTACGGCTTTGTTCTTCTGTTGGAGTTATACTCCGGAGAGTAAGATTCACAGTAATTTCTGTCTACAGTTGTGAAACTTTTCACTTTTGCTCCGCAGATTATTCCGCTCCCTTGGTGGGTCAAAGAAGCAAATTGTTTTTTTCCGTTTATTTTGCTAAGCCTAGTTTGCACTAGAATAAAGGGGAGCAGGGGAGGCAGGATAAGCTGCACGGCTCCGTACAGCTTCGAGTTTGAAACGTGACTTGTGCTCACGACGGGCTGCAGAGAACTACCTGCCTTCCAGCTTAGCTCACTGTTGGGAGCTGTTGCTGTGCCCTGTTTGCTCTCCCCAGTTATGTGCTTAGAAAAATCCATGAACTATGATTCTTCAAAGGAATGGTAGGGGGAGAGGAGAAATACTTTCAAATACCTTCTAGGCTTTTATACTGTTCTATTCTTCTAGTTATCCTACATCGATCCATTTCTATCGCTCTGTTACAGTCCACTATTTTGCATCATTCAAATGTTCCTTTATTTCTTGACTGAAATTCTGGTCCCATTAAAGTCCCTAGCAAAAGATATACCACCTTTACTGGGATTAGGATTTAAGCAGCCGTGTCTTTCCAATCATTCGTTACTTAACAACCTGTAGAGTAAGTGCATCTCTTCCCAGTTAAGCCAGTGTCAAAACTCTGTGAATGGTATAGGAGCTTGCTCAGAGTGTTTAGTTTTATAGTCTTTCCTGTATAAATTTAAATCACTAATTAGTCACTCCTGCATCTTAATGATTTACTGTATTGCTTTTGGGTGCTATATGGTTTGATAAATCTTTATGTTAAACTGGTGTCTGGTATTCAGAAACCGAATAAGATTTGAGAAGCGGCTGTAGGAATTGCACCTTCCTCCTTCGTGCAATGTGCAGCCTCCAAACGTACGCTGCTTTCTTGCTTAAATGCTACACGGCGTACTCTGTCCTGAGTCATTGAGTACTGTGATTCCTAAGCATCTTAAAGCAGTAATCCATTTTCATTTTCTCCATTGAAAATCTCTCTCAGATTATATCTCTCAGATTCACTGGGAATCACTGGAATTCCACTGTCTTTTCTTCCTGTCTTCCAGTCTTTCCGCTTCTGTTTGTACTTTATTGCTTAACCTCAGATGTGTCTTGTGAGTCCCATTTATTTCTCTTCCCTTTTCTGCTGATAATTCCTTTGATGTTCCTTGCCGCTTCCCAATGTAAAGGAAAGCATGGTCCTAGCCAGGGGGGCTTAGGGTGAATCATTTCTAAATTTCTTACTGAATTCCAGACCAGGAAAAAGATATTAAGGCTTTACAGAAAATTTATTTTTGCAGTGATTCTAGAAAAGTTTTCCCCAACTTCATGAATTTCCGTTTATTCTCGTTCTGTTTCACCACCCTTGAACCAGTCATCAGCCAGCTGAGGGAGTGGTCTTAGGTGTTCCTGACCTCCACTGAGAACACGGCATGGGGGCTGCGAATAATCTTTGTCTGTGTTTCTGTCCCCCATTGCAATGGAGGTGTTCTGGGGACTATGGTCACCTGTATGTTGTCTAGAAGCAGTGGTTCCTCAGAAGCCAAAGCTGCTGGGGGCTGCTTGCACAACTGCTGCACCACAAGTTCCTGGTGAAACTGGGTATGGTGTCCACCAGTAGAGACGAGGGCTGGATCTTTCCTTCATTTTAGGTCTCTATTCCAAATGTTAGTAGAAAAAAAAATATTGCAGGTAATTTGAATTAGCTTCTCAGCTGAAGCTTCCTAGCGTAATATCTGAAATACGTATTTTATGTTACTCTGTTTTATCTCTTCTGTCTTACTTTTTTCTTTTGGTACGTAATGTAGTCTTCATGCGCTTTTTTTTTTTTTTTGCTTAAAAAGACATACTGTTTATTATTAAAATTCTCATACCTGAAATTGTGCCCTTGAATGTGTGAGTACAATCATCATAACTTAGTTTAGATGTGCTTCTGTAGATGACGACAGGCGGGATCTAGGTGGTTAGTGCCAAATGATCCTTCCTCAAATGAAAGTGCTGGTGGACACATGTAGTAGTTACACACGTGTACAGGAGGTACCGACACGAGAATGATTTCTCTCCTAAACACACAGTCTGTGATTATTCTGGAACGTCAAGAATCTGCACCTGAAATACCATAGCTTAGTAGAGAACAATTTGGTTATTTATACAATTACTCTCCTTTCTCTTATCCCATTCTTTTTTTAGGGATGTGCATTGCCATTTTCTACTAGCTTTATTTGCATCACTTCTTGTCCAGAAGAAAACAGAGTTATTTTGAAACTTGAACACGGAAGTCAAATTTTATTGTAGTACTCATGATGTCCGGGGGTGTGACTGCCAAATAGTATCCAGAACACTTCTGTTTTCACAGTAATATCTTGGGTGTCAGCCATGCATTTTCTGCTGAATTAATGAATATCGTGTAGCTATATCTACCACTGCTACCAGAAACATAAGAATAAATGGTAATATTTCTGAAATAAAATATATGTAAGATTACTTTTTGATAGTGGGTTTTAAGCTTGCACCTTCTTTATTCTTTCAATTGATCTTGTTTACCTGCTCTGTCTTACTAACCTACAGAAACAAGAGAGTCCTTTTTCATATTCTTGTTACCGAAAATCTAAACTCAGCTGTCAGTGCACCATCTCAAAACTGAAATCTGCAGGCAACATCAAGAAACAGGCTACGCTCAGTGGACAAAAAAAGGGCTTCCCTCAACATTTTCAAACATTTTACAATGCAAGTGATAATGTCTTGAGCCAGAAGTAGGTATAGTATTGCTAATATTACTTTAACCATCCACCTCAAAACCTCTTCAGTGAGCAAGTCTTCCTTTCTCAATGGGATTAACCACTGAGAACATTACAAATGCTGCAAACACCTACATATTTGTACAAAGATAACCCCCTGTTAAAGCGGATATGTTCTTTTTTTATCCTTTCTTATTTATACCAGCATGATTCATTAACAGTTATTTTTGAGATGAAGAGATGTAGGCTACTAATATAATTTAAAATGCTGTTATTTTAATGAATAAGTCAGCAATGTTTTAGTTTCTTTTTAACACCAAATGTCTAAATGGAACTAAGGATAGCGAGACAATTATCAGCTTAAATTATTGGGTTTTATCTTTTAAAGATCCTGCTTGATAACATGGCTTTAGATAGAGCTTGCTCTCCTCTATTTAGAAGAGAAGATATTTAGATAAAGCTTGCTCCCCTCTATTTAGAAGAGAAGATATTTTGCGGGTTGAATGGCTGCATTGCATATGTACTATCTGTGGCATAAAAGATGGTTGGTAATTTGTAGTGAGAGACTCTCTACTCAGGTAACCCAAATGTGCATCGTCTTGAAAGTGTAAGTATAACTTACTTGGTGCTCAGAGTGCTAGGTCCACTTTGGAACTGAGATGATGAGAATAAGAGCAAATGAGGAATTCTTGAAGATCACTTACACTAGGTAAGAGGAAAAAAGAATCAGGCAGAGGATAACGTGGGGTGTGATAATGATGAGAACACATTTGAGAAGCCACGTCAACAATTCCGGAAATGCTTTTTGCTTTCCAGATTGTTATGCAAGTGTATGGGATATGGAGGTCTTACTGGCTTCCTCTACACTCGCGACCCCCAACAGTATTCTCTCCTTAAATTCTCCTCTGACTAATTGCAGATTCATGGGCTTCAGGGGGGCTGCAGGGTCAACAATTTCGTTCTCTTGGCCCTTAGTTTATGGTTTTGTTGATAATACCTCTGCCAGAATAAAAATGGGCTCCTTTTGCTGCACTACTGTAAAATAAGAATGAAAGTGATAACGCACGTTTTTGTCATTAAATACATCGTAAAGTAGCGTACAGCTGTGGGAAGCCAACCAGTAGGGTGAAAAGCTTTTGCAGTTCCAGAGTTCCTTTGCTGACAGCTGAAGCCTGGCTACGTCTCCTCGGTAAAATAACGTATTTTTTTTCTCAATGAAAATATTACCCTCAAAGTGCAATAAGGTATTAAAAAGATATAGTAATGTCATATTAACTGCTTGATTGTTCCCTCTTCTCTTCACAATTAAAATGCGGTGTATGAAGAGTGGGTAATTCCCCCCCCACTCTTTTTAGACATTTATGTGATGTGACCTCCTATAGATTTCCCTCTTCTAGATGAGCTACCTCATACACTATTTTCTTGCCCCCCCCACCCATTCTATCCCTATCCATTTGTCTTTGTTGCCAATTTTATGTAACTTTGCCATGACGTGGAATCTTCTAGAAATTCTCTCTCCCGTACGTGCCATTTATTTCCTGTTGGCTCTGTGTGGCAGGCAGATAGATTATCCTTAGGGAACTGCTGATGGAAGCTGTGAAAGGCAACTGTAGGCATGAGAAGGAGGGAAAATGAAGTTGAAAAATGGCAGTTTAGGACACCAAGATTTAAGTGTTGGAGAAGAGGGAGGCGCTGGAGCTGAAAGAAGATTTTGTGGATTTGTTGCTTTGCTGTTTTCTTATAATTCCTGCCTTGGGCTAACTCACACTCATGCATGAATTTAATGTCATGGCTTGGTTTCTTCTGTCATTTGCCCTGCAGTAAATCAGGAGTTACTATGTGTTTGAGAAAGACTTGGGCTATAAAGCTGGCATTCATAGGAGGTGTACTTCTCCATCCTCACGCACCTTGTGTTATCATTTAGACTTCTGCACAGGTACTGTAAGATGTTGTCAGAGCAGAGTGGATGCATTTCAGATCTGGTGTGCTGGGGGAATAGTGCTGCAAGATGAGAAGCCTGGAGAATTGGATCCAACTGACTGACACCTAAAATAGTACAAATAAATTTACCCAACATCCCCTACCCTCCCAGTAATTTCAGCTGTCTATGTAAATTGTATTAGCATAATGCAGGTGACTGTGGCCCACCATTTGACCACTTTGGCTAGTTATATGTTTTGTAACTTATATGAGAGACCAGTCTTTTTTTTTTTTTTTTCCCCATTGAGAGCGATATACACTTTTCAGTTATGAAAATGGTGTTATTCTAAATAAAACTGACATGATCCACCAACACTTTTGGAAGCACAGATGCTTTGTCCCACTATTTACTAAAGAGGTTCACACTTAGATTAAAGCAGTGAAATCAAATCACTGAATAAAGCCTGGAACAACATAATGGTTTAAGGAATTCGTTGAGAGCTTTTGGTAGGAGGAAAGTTACACAAAGGCAAAATTAGATTGTTTTCTGTACAACACCAGAACACAGAAACAGCATGCAATCCAATATTGGTACATTTGTTTTTCTAAGCATCTTGTGTAGTTTCATTTGTCTTTGTTCTCCACTGCAACATCAGACTGCAACCCACAAATTTGTATACTGCATCCAAGGCTCATCAGCGTCAGACATTAAAAGAAGAATCAGGCATCTTTGTTTGCAGGAGCTACCAACCATGAAATTCTCCTCTCTCTGAATGACACCTCTTTTTTATTACTTTTTTTTTCATCATAAAGTATGTGGGTTGGGATACGTACAGCCCCCTGATGTTAAATGATATTTCTCCCAACTCAATTTATACATAATGCAAAGAACGAAATTAATTTGTTGTGTAATTCAATGCTTCTGAGTGGTGCTGCATGAGGACTAGATTTCCCAATATATTATTAGTGGAGAAAATTGCGCCATCCTTTCACCAGCTTGTTTAAAGAGCATAAGAATTTGTAGTGGGATATAATTATATTTGATTTGTATTTTCTGTCTTATTGTTGGAGGTAAAAGAATGCAGCTTCAGGGGTTCACACGTGAATGCTTTCAGTTCAAGCTGATAGTCTGCGCTAAATAGATCTTTCTGTCCAGATACTGTACAAGTTGTTAATCTCTTGCTTCAACGACAGTTCTAAATAGCTGGTTACTGATAGTCCGCTGCTGTATGAAGATGAACAAATCTGGGTGAGTTCTACTTGTTGTTGAAAATCGACCTTAAAATCAGCCCATTTCAAGAAATGCTATCAAAAAGTAATCAAATCAATTAAAACAAGTAGTTTCATGTTTTATCTACTGCAAATCATCCATTGCCTTTTTGGGCAGGATTCACGATAACTATTTACTTTTTAAAAGATTTTCTTTTTCTTTGGCCATATGCAGTGGAAAGGACTTCACAAACAGCAGAGAAAACAATTTGTTATCTGGGTACATAAACTTACAGAAGAGAAATACAAATATTTATTGTAGTTAGTTGTATTATTCAAGGTAAGATCGGATGTTACTTTCAACCCAAACATGTGTACTAGAAATGAGGGGCTGTGGGTGCTCCGGGAGTATAAAACCTTGAGAAACCCTCGTCAGAGCTGGCCTTCCCCTTCCCCAGCCCTGGCTGAGGAAGGATGCTCTGTAGAAACAGAACTAGATAAAATGCAGGTTTTTGTTTGGATAAGTTGCTTTTTCTTCAGAGCAGTGTACCTGTTAGAATGAAAGTGAGCTGTACATATTTTATTCAAATGGGCTGCTTTCTTCGACATCCCTGATAGATTTCAATCATGTTTTAAAATTCTCCTTTGGCTATTGTAGCTTTCTCTCATTGCATTTGCTTTTCCCTCTCTTCAAGCTGCATCTCCCTCATTATTGGCCATTGTTTCCTCCCCACTTCCAGCCTTTCACACGAAATCGAAATTGGAGGGTTTCATTCTCCCACCTTTTAACCTTCCATTGTTCCGCTTCTATTCGCGCCGACCCAGATTCCTCACACAATTGCAGGCTACAGAGCAGCCTCTCATCCTTGGGGACAGAGGTTTTATTCCGCTTCTCAGGTAAATTCTGGTCTGTGTATCTGTATCACTGCAGTCAGAGCTTCAGATATTTGTGGGTATTACCACATTGAGCCTGGTAATTTGTTTTTATTTTAAAAAGGGAAGCCCCATAATATTCAAGCTCTTTTGAATCATAATTTCTAAACCTATTATCTTCTAACCTATCAAAGAGAGTTCAGACATTTGTTCTGACATGTAACAAGTTTTAAGCGATACTTAGCAATTTTCAAATGTAATCTAAATAGAAGATTCTCTGTATCTTCTTGATGTTGTGTAAGCATCTGAAAGTAAAGCCTTAAGGTGAACGTCTCCCTTCTGCAGAAGCATGCAGCTCTTTGAATGTTCTTCTTGCATTGCTGCTTATTTGCAATCATGTGAGTATGGTAAGAAGGAGGGATTGATTTTTACTTCCTATGATTTTAAGCTCATTTATGTGTGGCAACTGTATATTCATCAACTTTTAAATTCCTTTGAAATGTACCCACAAAGACATATGCCTCACGGGCTTAGTTATTAGAATACTTCTAATAACAGGAATTGAGTAAAGTGTTTTCTGCTGAATTGGAGAGCCCAGCAGTGGCCAGTTCACTCCACGACACAAAGAATTGCATCTAATTAAGCCTTCCAACTCCTTGCTGTTGTTTTTTAAGCAAGTTCTGTGAACGTGCTAGGTTCCTCGGGAGAGCAGAGTGAGACTGGCCCTTGTCAATGCGGGCAAAGTTTGGGGATGGCAACGTAGTAGAAACGCCAGGTGACGGAAGGGATGTCTGGCACATGGCTACGGAACTTGCACGGCTATTTTTTTTGTTTTGTTTTTGTTTTTTTTTCTTTCTCCTTCCAATTGATAACTCTTGCCATCTGTTCCTGAGCCATCCCTCTGCTGTCCTTTCCTACACACAGTCTCCTGCCCCCATTCTGCCCTTCAGACTTGGGCTGCCTGCCTGCCTGCCTGCCTGGGGGCTACTACCAGGAGCTGGCTGATGCCAGCAGCAGCTGGGTGCTGAGAAGATCCTAACAGCGATGTTGCGAGAGAGACGCTAGTGCTAGGTCAGCTAGAGAGCCGCTCTTCAAGCATGGTTGAAGTGGGCTCAAATGCTTCTCTCTCACTGCTGGTTTATCTGCAGTTTCCTGAGCAAACTCCTCAGATTTTTTCAGAAAAAAAATAATAATAAAAAAACCCCCCGCACTTTGCTTTATAAAATAGCTTTAGCTGTTACCCTGAGGTGGATTCCTTCTGAATCGGTCACCACTGCCCGTGTTCCTGACCACCTCGGGCCTTTCTGGAATAAGTAATCTGGAAGCACTGTACCAACCTAGGGTTGGTTTTGTTCTTTTCCTTTCAGGAGCCTTTTTCTACTTCACAGTCTATATTTGAATCTGTCTTTTCTTGTCTAACTCTCCAGTTGGTAGCTTAGCATACAGGAAGCCTATTTTATAGTGGAGAGAAATGCATTTATACATTTATATATATACACACACATTATACAAGAACTGTATTTTTAACAAAAACCTAGATGTGTATACAAGTTAAAGGGATTTTTCTGGCAAGAACTCCAAAATGGACAAAATCAAAAAAGAATAAAGCATGGCAGTTATAACTGTGTTCTACCATTATGTGAGAAGCCCTTGCTCTTAGAGATGTGTTGGTGGGAAGATTAATCAAAACCGTAGATTTGGTCAAACAGATAATTTGGTGCTTCTCTAAAGGCATTTAAGTGCCTAAAACCAGATCCTCAAGAGTAACTAACTGATTTCCACAGATTTCTAATGGGATCTATGGACTGAAATGCCTATAAAATTTGGGAACTTGATGTTACAAATGTACAAAAAAATGCTACTCAAAATTAACTTAAAACCATGTTTTGATTTCTGTTTAAGGTGGCCTTTTTTTCCCAGAGACATCCCCATGCAGAGCTCACAGACATTTTCCTGACCTACAGAAGAAGTAGGGAAATTAGGGCTTACCCATATCTGGAAGGTTTTTCATGATTTTTACATTAGGGACACTAATGGCTTATATTATTGTCGTGTGCTGGCAGAGTCAAATTCTTAGGTTTTTTGTCCTGACCTAATAATGCCAAGACTACCATTGTGAGGCAGAAAATCTTTCAGGAAAAGCTTGAAAAAGTGGAAGCTGCTGGAGTATCTTCTTCTTTAACTTCCCAACACTACAGATTTTAGGACTCAGTTAAAATAAACAAATTCTAATAAGCTATTATTGAAAATTAGGAAAAAAATTGAAAACTGCAGCTGCAAAGAGTTCACTGACTTCCTTGATTGTCATATTTTCCAAATGTACAATAGTGTTTATTGCAGTAGGCTCTGCCATGGAGGAAGAAATTATATTCCCTGTGTTTGGGAGAAGACAGACAGTTAAATGGAATAAAATGATCACTCATCAGGTGATATATCTGATGGTGTAGATCAGAGAGAGAGTTCCCACAATTTCCATGAAACTCAATAATTTCAAGTGACTTTAATATTTCTTATGTTTTTATAACACTGATTAGAAATCTCTAGATGATGAAATGCTCCAGCTCTGGCAAGAATCTAATAAAAATACCCCCCGGGATTGATTTTGATTGACTACAGTTGCCTGTCTGTTTTTATTTTACTGTATATGAACAGACATGAATGAGCACAATGGTGTTAACCCTTTCCTCGCCTCCGTGCTGTCATTAGGTACTTAGGCTATCATTACTGGGAAACACTGACACCTGCATAAAGGAAAAGGCAGGATTCGACTCCCAGGTTTCTACACCAGTGTCACCACCTCAGTCAGATGCCCGGGACGTTCTGCTTAGAGAAACTTGAGTGACGCTGACATCCCATCCTTTTGGAGATAGCTAATGCTTAGAACTGGGATGCAATTTTCTGTGACTGGTGTTCTGGTTATTAAAGCACAGAACTGAGCATAGGGGGGCAGTGATTCTCTTCTCTTCCTGTGGGCACGACAGGTAATTCTCCTCTGGAAGTATACGGGGATCAATCTATGTGCGGTATCGTGCATAAAGTGTATTGCCCTACGCTGTGTAAAATGAAGATGCAGTTCTGAGGGAACCTGTGCCCACGGGCACGGCGGCAGTGCCTGGAGCTGAGGAGATGCTGTGCAGCGGCACAGCCCATGTGTCAGCACGCGGTTGCTAAAAAGTAGTAAAGGATCACCAGCAAGAGCTGGCCTGACTTTTACAAAGGACTATCTCAGCCCTGTCAGTAAGCAAAAATTAAGATTTCAGTCTCTTTCCTGAACATTTCGGGAACTACCACCATAAAACTTGCTAGTCGAGCTCCATGTGGCTATCGAAACAGGAGCACCACCAGATACTGAGGTTTTCATGCAGAGTTCACAAGCCCTCGCATACTATTGGCAAAGTTTAGTTAGAAAGCGCTATGGAAATGTAAAATATTATTAATAGTTATAGCTCCTTTGTCATTTGTAGCTCCAAATATAATCAGGGGGATTGAATGAAGATGTTAGAAAAAGTAAGGCACAGAAGCTTATGATTCAAATTAGCGGCACGGTTGTTCTGGCGTAGCAGTTCTTGTTGTGGAAACGATATTGATTCTCCTGGGGAGCTAATTAATGCACATATTTATAAGTTAGTAAATAACAGTTCAGAGTTATTCTTTAGAAAGCTTTGCATTTTTTCAAAGTTAAGAAGAAAATTCTTCCTGTCGAATAAAGACGTTTAATGATGTACATATGCTCTGTCCGACATTTACTCTGAAAAGATTTCCACCTGCTAGGAATAGTGGCTTTTAAAAGTAAATTGAACCAAAGCATGAAATTATATTAACTAAGAGAAATATTCCTTTCTTTATAAATTAGTAACTGTGTACACTCTGGAATGTTAACTTAAGTTTCAACTATTAAATTTATTTATGCTTACTAATTCTTTTCAGTGTTGAGTTAAATATGAGTTCGTTATGTATAACAGAGGTTAAATCCATTTAAGTCATTTATTTTCTGTCTTTCTTGAGGCAGTTTTCTCAGTAAGAAAAAGACCTAATTTTCAAAATAGATGCATTAGTGATCGGCAGAGATGTCTGAAATGGGATAAGTATTTATTAACTATTACATAGTTTATACTATTTGAAGGCAATTTTTTGATGTAGGTTACTCTTTTTTTTTTTTTTTTTTTAAAGGAGTGAATTTCCTATTCTTTGGAATCTTTCTATCTTACATTTAACTAGTTATGCTTAAAATTTTTGTGATTTTTAGCACCTCCCTCCTGCTTCCCATCTACCCGTTTCAGTTACTTGCCCTACCTCTGGGAGCGTGTTTGCACTGGCTGGCACAGCTATCTATAGAATTTATTTTTTTTCTGAATTAGTACATTAAAACCAGCAATGGCTACATCTTTTGTTTCCTGGCATCTGCACTGAATGTAGCGAAACGGCTCGGTCAAATGGGTGTATTTTTTCACCCTGTGCAAAAAGAAATTCTGTTTCATTCCAGTGCAGTGGAAGGGGAGTGGAACATAATTGTGCTTGTATCTCATCTGTTTCAGCCTGGAATATAGGCCATGTTAAGATAGTCTGTTTAGCAGCACTTTTGTCTCTGTTCTTAAGGTAGTCATCGTGTGAGGCTCGGCGTGATTTGTACTTTTTCTCAAATTGGCTCTTTGGAGCATTGTAGTAAGCAAGCAAATAAAGAGCAAAAGCAGACAAAGAGCAAAAAGCAGATAAAGAGCAAAAAGCAAATAAATAGCAAAAAGCCTCTGTGCGCCGAGAGTCAGCTGTGCAAGTTTAAAAGCTGAATGCAGTTCCACAGCAGCTCTCATCTCTGTCGAGGTTCTCCTTTCCCCAGCTGCAGCCTGTGGAGCGCCGCCGCGAAGCCCCTTGTCGCGCCTCGCCGTCCCCTGCCCTTGGCAAATATGAATTTTCGGGTCTCCTTCGGAGCTCCAGCCGCCTGCACCTCCCTCAGCCCGCCGGTCGCTCCTGCACAAACGCAGCGCTGGCGGAGGCAAGAGTGTCGTCTGCGAGGCTGTGGCGGTGGTGTTCACATGACTAATGCTGTGAAAGATAGCAAGATTTTTTTTTTTAATTTTTTTTTTTTTTTCCTGAGCAGCTCCAGTCTATGCACAGTTGGCTCCCAGCTGACAGACAGAATGTGGGGTGGGCTTTGTCACCAGAACGCTGGGTACTGCGTGCCCAGCTATGCTCGCAATTACACAGTGCCCAGAAACCTGCTGCTTATGTCAGGGTGCAGGCAGCCTGAACACATAGAAATTGGGTAGCTTTCTTTTTCTTTTTCTTTTTTATTAGTAGTATATTTTTTTTTACCTCTTTCTTCCCAGCAAAGGTTATATAATGAGGGGATTGCTGCTAAAGTAAAAAGGGAAAATGAAGTCTTTGTTAAATGCCTTCACAAAGAAAGAAGGTAAGCAATGAAAGCAGAACACTTTGATGTTTCAGACTGGTGTTTTCTTGTGTACATTTAATACGATCGGCTTAGTGACTCTATAATTAATCAATTCCTGCAATTTCTTTTTCAAAATTATCTTGTGTTAGACAGTCCATTTAGGCAAGTGATTATTAAGGCTGGATGTGACTTTATTCATTTTAGGTTTTTCTCTGAAGAGTCAAGTAGTTGTAAAAATGTTTTTGTTCCCTGAGAAATGCATTTGAAGCCACGTAAGGAATTTCCTAGGTGAATTTTGTCAGTGAACGGTGCCGAATTGCCCCTTCAGATGTATGAAATGCCAGGAATAGAATTCTGAGAGCTGGAGGAAGGATTAAATGGTACTTCTAGGTATGCTTTTAGGGGTGATTATTTTAAACTTCAGGGGCATGAAATTAGTTCAGACATTTTCATGTCATTTTATATCAAGTGTTTTTCCCGAACAAGTTTTGCAACAGTTATACTTGCAGTTCCGAAGATGCTGAAATATTAGGGAAAAAACAGTGTCCAACAGGGGCTAAAGCATGGACATTTGCATTTCATCGTTTTCTGTTGTAGTTATTTTTTTATTGTGAAAATAATATAAATAATGCCTATAAGAAGCAGCTAAAAAAATATCCACCCACTTACAGTTTGCAGATTGCTGGGGAAAAGAAACAGTTGGGTGGAATATTAATCACTTTAGGCACGGAAATGCTTATTTTTAACTCTTTCTATAAAAGATTTGTGTTAGACACACGTCAATTGGTGTAATTAGTCGTCCCCTGTCCTGTTTATTTTCTGTAGTAAAGGCTAATTTTGCTTGTAGTTCTCTCCTAAGACTAGAACACTAATAGCAAAGCAAAAGCTCACTCCTAAATGGTCATGTAAGATCCTTCTAAGGTATGCAAGGGAAAAAGACTTAATTTAATCCGGTACCTGGAGAGTGTGCGTACATCCAAAACATACCCTGTTTTTCAGCAGGGATGAATGCGCCAGTTTTGTGCTTTTTAAAATCTGTCGGTATAAACATGCTCAGCAATTCTCCGTCCGTCCTGCCGCCGTGCCTGAGTGCCGTGCCCCTCGTGCTCCCTCCCACTCCCACCAGAAGGTATCCCACCAACCTCTCAAAAGTTACAGTAAACATCCCCAAAATGTTGGCAATATTTAGTTTCATCCATCTGTGGCTGGAAGGCTCGGCAGTCTGCTTGCAGCGTTACCTGTTTAAGTTCATGAAAAATTCAGATTTAAGGGTCAGATCTAATTTTTACTGAAGTCCAAGACAAACTGTGGTGACCCTGAGGAACAGCAGTAGACCTTCAGCTAGCAAACCTCTGTGTCCCAAACGGTCCCGGTATTCGGTTTTGTGTGCTTTCTCTTTTACTGAAATAATTACAGTAGCAATTCCGCTTTATTGTACCTGGGAAAGCTCCCTGTCTTCACTGAAATAATTTCTAGTGCTGTATTCCAAACGCCAAAAGTACAGGAACGTACAAATGGCACGTCTGTGTCCTGTGTGTCAGTCTAGAGGATCTGTATATGTCCATTGTGGAAATAAGTGCTGTGAGTTTTCTTTAAGTTAGTGCTAACCGGGGCTTTCACCGTGACATTTGACGCACCAAGGCGCCTTCAGTGACATACTCTGCTGCTTTGCAATCTTAAAAAATACGAAATATGAAAGACTTGAAATAGTCTGAAAATGAGAGTTTCCGATGGTTTCTGGCATAAATATTGGACTTCTGTGCTTTATCCCCCTTAACAACTTTAAAGACTACTTCCCTTATTTCAGCCTCGTTTCAAATGAAATATTATGGAAATGAATTTAAAGCCCTTTCTCTCTCTGCGCACTGTTCTCTTGTTTGGTTGTTCTGATGTTGTCGACCTATTTACCAGAGAAAGTTTCAGCTCATTAGAAATACGAAGGATGTTATTTTAAAATATTCAGAATCACAGTTAATCATAAACCGATTCTGGTGAAGATGATATAAACCATTCTTTTATTTGCAGTTCCATCTTTATTTTATGTTATAAATATGCTTTTGGTCTTGCTCTGAAACCTTAAATTTTGCTGTATTCTCTCAATTAAAGGCTGTATTTCAAGGCAGGACAGATTGATTCCTATGTGTATTCATATTTATGTGAATTTATTTACTCGCACGGTATGACAGACATTCTTATTCTGGATTTGGGGTGTTTTTGAAGGGTATTGAACGTGTAGACATTTTTGGCACTTTATAAATGGCACTTACTGGCACTTAAGACATGTAGGATGATATTTTGTGGGGCTTCTTTCCCAATTGAAATACGATTTTTTGAAAATGACAACAGCTCAATGAAGTCCTCAGAATAATGCCTGGCTGCCTTTTGTTAGTTATACTACTGCGACTTTTCAGATGTAAATATGTGCACTTTGGGTCAAATCCTGCGACCCCCTTGAGTTCCACTGAAATACACTAATGAGAGTAGTTGCCTGAATGGGGACCGAGGCAAGCGGGAGTTTTCAGGGTCAGATCCTTTATTACCTTATAATATGGGTAGGAAATGCCATCGCATCTAGCGATAGTCGGGTGCCTTTCATTAGGAAATTTGCCCTGTAAGTTGCACTTGGAACTAACTGACTCGCTACAGTGAAAAAAGGGGATCTGGAAACCGTAGCGTCTGCTTGTAGAAATTCTCGTGTGGCTGCAGCGCCCTACCAATAACACTGATGAAAGGATGGGCCCTCTGGTTTGTATTAGATTTTTATTGCCCTTGCTTTTGTTTTCTGTTATGACTATTTCATTAACTAGTATATTGCAGCCCTTGGATACAGTCATGTTCTCTTTGGGACACAGCACGTGACGGAGTGAGTGTATTACCCTCGGGTAATATGTTCTATATACAATAGTAATAGATGCGGTAGAAATGCCTAGATTAGAAGGAGGGGAATACCTAGGGATTACAGCAATGTAATAGAGTTCTGCCAGGAGAAAAATCTATGTCCTCAATTTTTAACCTGGAAGATGGGGATAAGGTGACTGTTAACACTACAGATTTCAGGTTGGGCCTGAACTTGCGATGAAACAAAATTCTCCCAGTTTGGGTGCCAATGGGAGAAGGAAGTTAGAGGTTCACGCTTCAAAAATTCTGACAATCAATCAGCCCTGTTCCATGACTTTCTGATTAAATACGACAACATAGCATGAATATGAACTTTTTAGACTCAAACTTCACAGTAATGAAGTGTTTCCCATTTCCTAGACCATAGTTCAGACTGTTCAGCAGACTGATGCCGCTGGTGTTGCCTAACTATTTATTAAAGCCAGTAAACAGGTTAACGTTGCCCGGTTGTTTTCAGTTTTAACGATGTTTTAAAGACAATGAATCTGATTAGCTGTGCAGGCAAGGTGGAGTTTCTGTCTCGGCAGAAGAAACAATGCCATATGTTGCTAAATCTTTTTATGAGGTGGTAAACACATATAAATGGTGAAATCATCTGAGATTACCCCGGGTGTCTTTTCTTCACACAGTGCCCTTTAGAGAGGCTCCCACCTATTCGAACAGAAGGCGGAGACCCCCAAGCACCTTAGCGGCGCCTCGGATCTTGCTTCGTTCCAACAGCGACAACAATCTGAACATCAACAACCTCCCTGAGTGGTCAGCCTCCTCCTCTGCTTCTTCACACCGCAGCCTTTCACCTCATCTACTTCAACAGATGCAGAATAATCCTAATGGAACTGTAAAAACTGTGGGGAGTTACACTCCGTCCTCCCGGAGCCGGTCGCCCTCCCTGAACAGGCTGGGAGAGGATGCCAAACGGCAGCAGCACAGGCACATCAGGTGACTTTTTGACTATTTGCACAGCATGAGATATCCCTAATGTCATCATGCTGGACTGCTGTGTTCTTTCCTGTTATTTATATGCCCGTTTTGCACTCTATATAATATATAGGTAATAAAATCGCAGCACAGCGGAACATGTCCAAGTGTGAATATTTTAACTGGAAGCTTCAGTCAAAGCCAGCTGTTTCCTCATGGAGCTCCAGCAGCCAGGCTGACTTTAAAGTTCCGCAAAGCTCAGCGGTGACTTGTCACTGAGTTCACACCTCCAAATGAAGGTGCTAGCCCTCAAAATCTTTTAATAGCTGAAGTAACGATTGTATTTAACAGCAAAGTAAAATGTTTCAGAGCTACTTGGTCCCTTCATGACACCCTTGGTCATGCCTGAAACCTATGTTGGAGCCGCTCATGGGTGATGAAGCAGAGACTGTTTAAGTTCTCCCTTCTGTAGATGTGTGCTAAACCAAAGAGTAAAATAGAGGGAATGACTGAGAGGAATAAGTGGAGCTGTGTAGGAGGCTGGCCGAGAGTGAAGGGGGCTTCTTGAGATGGTGGAGATAGATGTCATGGGCTTCTTTCATGGTTATCCTTGCTGGAGGGTTTTGCATTCCCTATGACTTTGCTGCTCTTTCTTTCCTCTTGAATTACAAATGTGATTTAGCAGGCGCACTCTGCAAATATCCTGCAGCTATGTCCCGCTGGAGAGCAAATCCCGACTAATTAGAGTGATGTAGGTATTGTGAGCAATATAATAAAACAGAGGATCTGTCTAAGTTTTAATCACAAATGCGGGCTTCAGCTTTGTGAAGCCACTGCCCTGCAAACAGGCAATTGCAGCTTCACTTTGAGGAGGACCCGGGAACTGCATCTGCCAAATGTGCAAGCGATGGAGCTGCACCAGGACGAGGGGTTGAAGCACAGGGCTGCAAAAATGCAGGGAGGCAGAGCTGAGTACTGATGGAGAGAATCAGAGCTTAAATGTTTTGACCAAACACATTTAATTCAATGGTCATTTAAAATATCAGGCTTTGTCCTGTTTCCTAGTATCAAAAGACATCCGCTGTTCAGAGTAAGGAAAGGGCACGAATATTGTTAAGAAACGCACCTGTTGGTTTCTCCTTGTCATTTGTAGGGATAATGGATCTTTACTTGAGTTTTCAAGTCAGTAAAACGAAATGACATGTAGTGGAAGCTGTCACCTGCTACCTTGCACATTCTTCTTTTCTCTTTGGCTGTAGGCACCCAAACTGACAAGCACTATTTGTGCTAGTAACAATACTGCCGGAGAGTGGAAATACGGTGCATTGTTTTTTAAAAAAAAAAAAAAAAAGCCTGAAATGTAAGAATCACTGGAAGGAACAGGACACAAATTTCTTATGTGGGTGGTTTCATGCAGTAGAGCAAACTCATCTGACCTGGTTGTATGTTACAATTACGGCAAAAACTCATTTGGTTAGAATTTGGGTGACATTTCCTCCCAGAGACCCATATCAGCTTAAAAAGAGGTTGTCTGTAATGAGGCTTCGCTCAGGTGAGGAGGTGGCCACGAGGTGCGTTTCCGAGGAGGAGTGCCCTCATATGCCACTGCATATTGCTGATGCCACTGGAGTGGGAGGCTTTACCTTAGAGTCAATGAGTATTGCAGCTGGAAGGGATAAAATGTGCCTTTTCATCAATATTCCTAGGATAATGCACTTCCAAATTCTTGAAGTATAAAAAGCCCTTGAGGTGGAGGGAACAATTAAAATTTTTTTTGAACAAGCAAATGTTGATTTGCTTTGGCTTTGTTCAGCCAAAGTCCCCTTCCCTTTCTGAGAGCGCGTGAGTTTGAAAATAGCACAAATGATAATGGAAACCAATTTAATGCCTGAAATTTTGTGGAAATAAAATGTTGGTCTTCTAGTGCATCAGTACCGCAGCTACTTAAACTGCTACCCAGCTGCGGAGTTTCATATGTACCATCAAGATTTGTTTTAGAGATGTCCAGCGTAGACACAAGTACTCAGAAGAGAGCTGGAGGCTCTCTAAATTTAAAGACAACTAAAAGGATTTTAAATACAATTGTTTGTGCCAGCAATGCCTTTTCTTGCCCCAGGCCTGTTTTGCAGTCATGAATGGCGGCTTACATGACACTCCCCTCACAGATTTTGTTTAACTGTATGACCACCTACTTACTGTCAGCTAAATGTGGCAATTGTTGCTGTCTCTGCTTATTATTTGCAAATAATACATTCACCACGAAGCTGTTGCTCCCCTTAGCTGAAAAAGTCCTTGTTGACATAGCAGTAGATTGGGTTCTGGAGCAGAAGCAGCCAGAAGGGGTAAGTTAATGGAGAAAAGTTAGAGTACAACAAAGGGTTAATGAGGTTTGTGGGGTTTGTGTTATGGAAAGGGGGTGGAAAGCGATGCTGGAAGGGGTTCCTGTGATCTTTACTGCCTCTGTGGCTCAGGTGTTTTCCTTCTCGTGAGGCAGCTGCTTTCCATCCCAAACTGGCTTGGGGGGTGCTGGGGGAGGCAGGGGAACTGGCACCCTTCCTGTGGGATTTGTCCATTTGTGAATAGAGGCGCCAGCACATCCTCAGTCAGGGCTGAGCCATCAAGGATGGCCACCTTCTTCTGGATGAGAGGGAAACATCTCCACACATCTTCTGAAACCTCCACATCCTCCTCCTGCTCCTTCATGGCATGGGACTTGCTGGACTGGGAGCCCAAGCTGGGAACAAGGGAGGAGAGGAAAGATCTTTTTTGAAGAAGTCACCTGTCCCATGTTGTAGCCCTGGTTTCCATTAGTAAGCCTGTCTCGTGAGAAATGACGCGTTGAGTGCGGAGGTTCAATGTGCCGTTTCCCCCTCCTCTTTCAGTAAGAGAGAAAATGAATGAATCTTCTGTGATAGGAGTTAAGGAAGATGCTGGGCTGTAACATGGTGAATAGCTGCTGCCAGACTAGGACGAAAATACAGCTTGATACGAGTGGCAATCGGATGTGTAGGAACAGTTTATAGATCTGGATTTTTTTATGGTGATGACTGTTTCTTTGCTTATAAGGAAAAAGGAATGGAGAAAAAGAACTGAAACCCGAACGTCGTCTTTTCCTGTCTTCCTTTAAACAACTGTGAGAGCTGGCTGAGGTTTCTGATGCAAACTCCATCACACACATGCAACCAGAGCTCGCTTTTAAACCCTTAAGTACGGTTTATCTTTATTAGCACCTCTTCTCAGTAACAGAAGAAAGAACAACGAGGTGAATGGGGGATGCTATCCCAAATGGTGAAGAAGTTACTGCAGGAAAATTGAAGTGTTCCTGATATGAAAGATCCACTGTTTGTTTTTTTACTAGACAACTTCTTCTTTACCTACATTGAGAGCCTTATTGACTCCCATCCTGGTAGGAGATTGGTTAAAAAAAGGGTGAAGAAAGGAAACTCGAGCCCTAGTATTTCATTTTGCCTATAGCAGTTTGAGATCTTTTCTTTCTCCCTAAAAGAAAGTAAGCGGAGTGTTGCAATGCTAGACCACCATTAAATCATTCTTCTTCCTTCGGTACTCTATCTTTTTCCTATAAATCTTTCTGAATATTCTTCTTTCTCATGAATATTTTCTGTTTCTAGACTTGCTGTGTAAGCCTTCAAGTTTTTATGGGTGTTTTTTCCGAAGTTGAATGGTAGTGTATTGCAAGTTTCTTACGATATCTCCTCTAGGTTTTCCACCATCTCTAATATTTGCCTCTTTCTCACCTTATATTTTTGACAGTTCACTTATTTTTCCAGAGGTTTAGTAATGATCTTATGCATCGTTCACTGGCTTTATATAATTTCTTCTTTATACACCATAAGTAGATTGTGTGTTGTTTGATCACCTGTGACTTATCTGGGCATACCACTCTGAAGTCATTGGGAGAGCTACTGATTGCCGTCAATACGAAATGATCTTTTGGAGAATATGTTAGCTGTAAGAACCATGCTTTGCGCAGATCTAAAATTTAGCTCCTGGCCTTGGAGTGATGAATTAACTTGATTATTCAGTCCATTAATTCAGTTGTCTTGATTGTTCAGTAAACGTTGCAATATTACAAAGATACCCATTCCCAACGATAACAGTAAATACTGATGTTTTAAAGTCTTTCTGACAAATTGTGATGTTCGTAATGTATGATTTGCATCTAAATTTTAACCTCCATCAGGGACTGTGAATGTGCAAGTTTAATTTACAGAAAAACTGAAAACTTTAGTGTTAGGTGTTTTCTTTTCCAGGTCATCATGGTCAGATGAATATTGATTGTGCTGGATATAGAAAGATTTCAATCATTAAAAGCATGTGTTTAGGATGAAAAACGTGATTTTTTTCTGCAGGGTTAGATGTCTTACTGGAAGACAGTTATGTTATTCACTGCTTAATTAATTGCGATGGTAAATTATGAACTTTGCCCATTTTAAATAACCAGTTAATGTTTTTTAATTTCAATTTCCAGTGCCGTTTACAATCCTAGTGCCAACAAGGACACTCTGTCTGCCTTGGATTATCAGGGTCCAAAACGCAAGCTTTACAGTGCTGTACCTGGAAGACTTTTTATTGTCGTAAAGCCATATCAACCTCAAGGAGAAGGGGAAATACATCTACACAAAGGAGATAGAGTCAAAGGTGAGTACACAATTAATTTTGAATAAACTTCTTCTTCTGCTAGGCAAAAACTTTGTTTTAAAATTCTCTTATATTTTAGGGGGAAAAAAAATCTGTTCAGTAGAAGTGCTTTTATGCATTTGTTTCTTTACCGGGTATATTGTTCCTGGTTCTGTTTTGTAACCAATGCATATTCAGCTACCATTTTAACTGTAAGCGTCTTCAAAGTACTACTAAAATTCAGAAATATGTGCAGTATTAGCAGCATTGTCTTTTATGCAGAGCATGTAATTTGCTTCTGCAGTCATTATAGAAAGACAACTCCAGGGCTTTAGAAGGTTGTAAACATGTCAGCTATCTAAGCAGCTCAGGAAGGAAACAGGGATAAGGTCAAGTCTGTTTCAAGCTCTTTTCTCAAGGAGCAATTTATTGGTTAAGTAGAAAAAGTCTCCTCGTGAGACGTAGGAGAAGTAGGTAGGTAGAACCTACTGGGGAGGGAGTGTGGTGGTGCATGTATAATTTCCATCCACTGATGCACTTCCCAACTAAGAATATGTTGAACTCGAGGCCAAACTTTGTGTTACTACTTTGTAGACAGTAAGTACATCCAGGTACGGCTGAGAAAGCGGGCAGTGGCGTTTACAGGATGGCCCTTCCTAAGGGTGCATTGTTACGCAGTCTCAGCTGTGGTTTTGCACATCCAGGTAAAACTGGTCATGGAATAAAAAGGCTTTCTGCTCAATCCGTACAAGCCAAATACCAGTTACAGAAATCAAATAAAAGGGAATAAATTCAGTGTTCTAAATAAAAGTGTTAAGCAGCTGAAAATTTCCTTGCAACTGAAACTACTTATCTTACAAAGGAAAACTTCAAATATCTCCTCCCTTGAGCCTGCAAACAGTAGTTGGAAAAATTAGAGAGCCATTAGAAGGTACGTTTGTATTTTTGGGTTTGGATGTGGCTGATCTGAAGCGTTTGTGGGTTTAATAATTTTTGTTAAGTCTTCCAAACGTGTAAGGCAGAAATCTGAAGAACGCTGCACTTAAAGATAAGACGTGTGCAAGATTCATTTTCAACACAAGGGTGAAGGAGGAAGGTTCAGCCTAGGAGAGCTGATGATGTCTGCAAGGCTGAAAAGATAATTTGGCAGCCTGGGAGATTGTGCCCTTGTCAGGTGGAAAGCAATGATTATGATCTAAAGAAAATAGTGCACAAGAACTTTTGGAAGAGCCCTTATGAACGCTTCATAAACCATTATAAAAATTTGCAGTTAATGGAAGTTATCTAGGCTAGAGAAAATTAATAGAAGGCTAGCAAAGCTCTGACATTGTAGAATTTCCTTGGAATGCCAAGTATCAAATAAAATTCAAGTCATGAAAAGCAGAAGTCATCTTCAAATTCAAACAAAATTGACCGCGGTTTGCATGGTTTAGGAACTTGCTTTGCAAGCACTCGGGATATGAGAATAACTGCAAAAGAAGTAATGCATAATACCACTTCATAAAAGCCTTCAAGTGTCAAAGGAGTGGGTACAATCTAGAGAGAGGTAAAGCTGTGTTAAGAGTAACTATCACGCAAAAAGATAAAGCAAAATAAAAGCAAATATGATCTTTTCATACCTTTATGAAAGAATACTGGTTTTTGGGTTAAAATGTGAAAGCCTGGGGTCTTCTGTATAGATTATGGAGTCGTCACTGGATGGGTGGAGAAACAAACAGTTGAGAAAGATGCTTGTTGGTCAATTACAAGAAAATGAAAAAAAATGTTGCTTCTAGTGAGGAAAAAAAAGATTTTAAAAAAGCAAGACTTAAGCACACCCCAGAACTCTTTGCTTATTAATCTCAGAAAATTTAACAGAAGAATTGCCGTACCTACAAAGGATCAAATTTTGGGGGTAATGGGTGGTACTAAATAACTTTCTACACTGAGTGTGTTTACAGAGATGTAGGAGGTGCCAACAGATACAGAATGAGTATGGTTGATTACCATCATCTGTCCTTTGGTGGACATCCTATCCCTACACAATTGTGTTCAATTGACTTGTTGGATTTAAAAATGTAGCGATAATTTTGGTAATGCAGAGGATATAAGATTGACATAGATTCTTGTCACCAGAATAAAATAATAGAGGCTCTGGGCAGTTCTGGAGAAAGATCAGGCAGCAAATGTGTTCCCTGGCAAAAGAAGAAACAGTGCAACAGGTTGCTTGGGATGCTGAATTTTGTAGGAGCGTTCGTTATGCTTGTTTACATTAGAGTTTAAGATTATTATATGCAAAAATATCACAAGAAGAAGAGATTTACATTTCAATGAAGAGTTTAATATTTAAAAAGAAAAATAGTTCAGGAGCCCTTCATTCTAAGTTATTCTTACAGGAACTGGAAAATAATGCAAGAAGAAATTTGTCCGCTTTTCACATCTTCTTACAGTAGTATGATGTAAACTTGACACCAAGGATTTTTGTGGGGGACACTAACCAACGAGTGTCAAAATGCTGAAATAGAAAATGAGATTGTGTCTAGTCTGTGAGTTGTGCATCTTTACTTACGGGGGGAAACCATGTTTATTGGAACTGGCTATAAATTAATTATTACTGTTAGAAAAAGGGGGACATACCCATCCAACATCAAATCATCCCTGCAGGGATTATTTTTTCAGCTTCAAGTACCTGATTTGCACATCGAATTAAAATCTGGCAGAGGTCTAGCATTTGCAGGCGCACTTGTTTTAGAGCATTTTATAGAACTTTGATGCGGTAAAGTCTAGTGAGATTTTTATACGTGTCAGTCCGCTTTTAGAAAAAGTTTGAAAAAAGAAGAAATGTACATAGGGATTGTCAGTGTTACTACTTAGGATGAAATCTTGTATAATTTAAGGCTGTTTGCACGGCAAGGCTGGAACGCCGTATGACAGACTCCCATTGCTAATCAAAGGAAAAACTTCCAGAACGAGATCAAATCCTATTTCGTGTTACCATATCAGTGGTTCCTGAGTTGTCACAAAACATGTGTCAGAATGAACAAAACAAGGTCATGTAGAGAACGAAGAGTCCAGGTAAAAAGGCAGTGAGGCTTTAAAAAGGTCTCAGTTGTGTAACAGTGTTGAGGAAGCCATTCAAACTTAGCATATGTGACAAAAATCCAGGTTCAATTAAATCGGGATTCACGTCCCTGTTCCAGTCAAAATGTAATTATTTATAAAGAATGAATAAAATTACTCCAATGTGAGACTGATAGGCTCCCTCTCCATCATCCAAAAGCACAGGCAGTCGAGCTCTTACAGTCCTCAGTGCTTGTGTGCTGTGCGAGTGCCAGAACCACTGGCTATAAGGAGGTCCTGATTTTTTTCTCTGTCTGAGCAGAAATTCCACTTGGTTCCGGATATATTTTCTGTCTTTTAGAGACTTGCTTAGCAAGACTGTGATCCAGTCAGCACTGAGGTTTTGATTTTCTGGGAGTACTCATGCCTGTTTGAGGTTTAGTGACTCACTGTGTGCAGTGCTTGGAGGAAATGAAACAACATTAATTCCCCAGTTTTTCCTCACTTTGGAAACACCTTGTCCTCACATTTAAAAAATAAAAACGCTTTGTCTTAGCCCCTCTCCTCTGCCAGCTTGGTAGCTGCAGTGTTCTGTGTAAAACAGGGATGCTGAAGTACTGGCTTCTTGGATCATTTTGGGGGATTCAAACGTGTGTCGGCATTTGCTGTGGGATTCTGACCCGTGTTCAGTCTGACCCCGGGGAGATGCTCATCACATGTACATCCCATGAGACTAATCACAGTAAGGATGTAGCAAGGCATTTATTACAGGGATAAAAACCCAGAGCAACATATTAGAGAAGGGGATTAGTCGGGAAATGTTTTTATGGATTTTCTTTTTTAACGTGGTAGAATTAGAAGGGTCATGGAGAGGGGTGAAATCCTAAATTCTTGATGAAAAGTCCTTTCATCAGATGAAAATGAGGCAGATTTTTTTTTTTTCTTTCTAAACCCACTAGAAGTGCATGAGTGACAATAGTTCGCAGTATATGATACGAGGAGACTGCTCAGAGAAAGCTGTGAATGGGCAAGGTCCAAAGAAAATGTAAACTAAACAAAATGGTCTCGTATTAATAGGATATTACATAGCCTGTACAAAAATATCTGCTTTATTTTTAGTTGTTAGTCATTCATACTGACATCATTTGTGTGTCTGCCACTCATGAGAGAAGGGCCATGGCTGTTGTAAAAATAAATCTGATATCTTTATTTGTACAAGAACAACCCTCATCTTACTGAAAACATAAATGAAAAAGAGCTAGCTTCATTCCTCATTGAAACATTTTTAACATAATTTGTTTCTTTTTTCATTTTATATCTAAAAGTCCATAGCAGTAAATCTGCCACATTCCAAACACACACATATATATAATGTAAAGTATCTGTAAAATGTATTTTAATCAGCTTTTGCCTTGCTAAATTTAATTCTTAACCTGGAAATCAAATGGCCTCTTTCATAACCAAACTCAGAGCTATGAAGAGAATGTGATGCTCCAAAGTTCTTTGTGAGCAAAGAATTAGCAGTTTTCCGTGTCATGAAGCTCAAGCAATACAGAAGTATGTTTGCATCCCCGAGAAGGTTACCCGTGATTCAAATCTGTACCAGCACACCTTGTTGGAAAGGTAACAGATACGAGTTCTGGGTACCAGTCAACATGGTGCAGACAACCTCTGGTCACTCGGAAACAAAACAACCAAAATTGTATTCAGAATCTATGATATATTAAAACATGCCTGAAATGTGTATGAATTATCCCTCACTGACCTAGAAAGAAAAAAAAACACGTTTATCTGATTCACATACTTAGAGAACTTTTGAAGTCTCACCCTGGCTCGAACTTTTGTTTTTCTTGCCTTTCTATGTGTTTTTATTACACGGTTTCCATTTGCCGTGTGATTTCTAGTTATTCCTTGCAATTTATGGGTACCAGATCATAGTATAGTTTGTCCATGGGTGGCTTCCAGCTGTGAATTTTTACTTTCCTCTCTTATTTTTCTTGCCTGCCCTGATATTACTGTCTCCTCTTTTTCACCTGGAAGGCAAACAGAATACAAAGCTAGTTCTGGAAAATGCTCAGTTTCATAGAATTACAGAATGGTTTGGGTTGGAAGGGACTTTAAAGATCATCTAGTTCCAAACCCCTGCCCAATCAGTTATTACATTACATACCACTTGCAGATTTTATTCTGCAGTGCAAACCATGTCAGTGGAATGCCTCCCTCGCCAGAAAGCTCTGCTAATTTTATTATCGGATCGGTATCAAAGGGACACTCTGGGGTCTCCCCTTGCCTTGTGAACTGTTAACCCAGACTAGTCAGGTAAGTGTTTTAAAGTGTAATTTTTTCCAATGAAGATCATTTTCTCTCTGTCGTTTCATCTTGGGCTCAATCAGCTCTAGGTAGGAAGCCCCAGACCTGAGAGTATCTCAGGTGGCCTTCAAAATCATAGAATCATAGAATGGTTAGAGTTGGAAGGGACCTTTAAAGATCATCCAGTTCCACCCCCTGCCCTGGGCAGGGACACCTCCCACCAGCCCAGGTTGCTCCAAGCCCCGTCCAACCTGGCTTTGAACACCTCCAGGGATGGGGCAGCCACAGCTACTCAGGGCAACTTGGGCCAGTGCCTCACCACCCTCACGGTAAAGAATTTCTTCCTAATATCTAGTGTAAATCTCCCCTCTTCCAGTTTAAAACTGTTCCCCCTCATCGTATTGCTCCACTCCCTTGTAAAAAGTCCCTCCCCACCTTTCCTGTAGGCCCCCTTAAGGTACTGGAAGGCCACGATAAGGTCTTCCCAGAGCCTTCTCTTCTCCAGGCTGAACAACCCCAACTCTCTCAGCCTGTCCTCACAGCAGAGGGGCTCCAGCCCTCGGGACATCTTTGTGGCCTCCTCTGGCCCCGCTCCAACAGGGCCATGTCCTTG